>NC_085877.1:12086120-12298620 GCF_034702125.1 Engraulis encrasicolus | reverse complement strand
GTTGCTGTTGACTATTTATTTGAGTTGCATTGTAAATTGGGTAGAGGTGGGCCCTGAACATTTGACAAAATGGGCCCCAAGTTGGAACATGTTGGGAACCCCGGGTTTAGACAATTGAGGTGAGTAGTTCTTCTCAGATGCTTCTGACGTAAAAGGCAAGGCATGTTTGATTAGTGATGAGTGTTGGAGGCACTGTGAGGTATGCAGACCATGGAGTTGTCTGTGGAGGCACTGTGTGGTATGTAGACCATGGAGTGGTCTGAAGAGGCACTGTGAGGTATGTAGACCATGGAGTGGTCTGTGGAGGCACTGTGTGCTTCTTCTCATCTGTGGAACACGCGGAGGCACACCTGGCTGGCTTTGGAAGACATTTGGTTCTTCAGTAACATACGAAGCCTGTGAGGAGAGGTGTGTGGTATGGAGTGGTGTGTAGTGGTGTGTAGTTGTGGTGAGCGGCTCACCTGCAGAACGCATAAACCCGCTTTATACTACTTTTGGAGTGGATTGGAATGGTGTGGTGTGGAGACGATCACACCTGAGCATCAATTGATGTTTACATGATGTGAAGTGGTATGGACAGATGTGTCATGAGTCTCACCTGTGGAAAATGTACATGTGCACGCTACTGGCCTTGAGGGCTTTTCGTTTTTTTCCCATTATTTAAGTGTGTTTGGAGTACATGGAGTAGTTTGTATTTCTGGTGTCGGGTCTCGCCTGTGGTATATGTGAACGTGCAAGCGGCTGGCCTTGAGGGCTTTTCGTTTTTTGATGAAGAGTGTGTGGAGTACATGGACTGGTGTTGGGTCTCACCTGTGGTACATGTAAACGCGCACACGGCTGGCCTTGAGGGCGGACTCGTGGTGCTGCCTCAGGGCCTCCAGCGTTAGCACGTTGGCCCCGCGCTCCCGCGGCGTCTGGATCATCAGCTGAGGGTTGAACATGGCCTCCTCCCCGATCTTCTGCCGCGTGTACTTCAGCTCCTCGTTCACTCGGCCCCCATCTGAACAGGGAGAGGAGGTGGTGGATGTGGAGGAGGAAAATGACGAGGAGAAAGAGGAGAAGGAGGAGGAGGATGAAGAGGAGGAGAAGGAGTAGGGGGGGGGGTAGAGATAGAGCAAGAGATAAAGGATGATAATGGAGTGGAGTGTTGGAGGAAGAGGTCAAGGTGGAGGAAGAAGAGGAGGGTGAGAAGGAGGAGAGAGAGAGAGAGAGAGAGAGAGAGAGAGAGAGAGAGAGAGAGAGAGAGAGAGAGAGAGAGAGAGAGAGAGAGAGAGAGAGAGAGGTCGGCAGAGGTGAGTGACCGACCACACAGACAACATTCCTGACCAGAACACAGCATCACGGTCACGGTGCTCTCCCTAAAGAGGGGAGCTCCACTGCCTGCCACTGTGGCTATTTCATTTTATAAATCATACTTTACACACATTTTAACACTTAAGAAGCACATTATGCAGATCACATTAGTTCACAATGAAACCCCTTGTGCCAAGCCAGTTGCAATTGTAAATCTGTAAACTCTGTGCACAAGCAAGACTGGAATATACAGTTTATATTTTTATAACTTAAGAATTGTTTATTTCATAACAGGCGACTGTGAGTACTTTTGTGATAATGCCATAGTTTATATAATCACAGACCCTAGTACTGGAACATATTGGGTTCTTTTTTTCCATTCTTAATCAAACACAGGCCTAATCAATGGATAATATTGGAAACACACAGTATGTCCCCCCTGGGCCACGTTCTAAATAAACTCTACTAACCTAAAAAGCAGAATCAACAACCGTTTAATTGTTTACGTTTATCGGCCATTAGGAATAAATGTCACCGATGTCACAAATGTTATTTTAACCAATCGGAAAGGAAAATCTGTGGAGCATTTCCACACAATTGGGGCCCATGTTAACATCACCCGTGGGCAAAGATTGAGATATGTACACAAACAGTACTGCGAGTATAAACAAATTGCTAAAATGTGCAGCTTTTCCAGAAGTCTCTCATGCCATTCCAGTCAAACTGAATGTGAATTAAGTTTATATGATGCAGAGGGTAGACCACAACCTCAGGCAAATACGTGCACACAAACATGTACGCACGCCAGCACGCACATGCACACTACGTATGCACACATAGAGACACACACACACGCCTTCCTATTTCTCAAATCACAGGGGAAATCTAAAATATATTTTTCTCTAGTAGCCTTGATGCTTTATTATGTATGCATGTGTATGCATGTGTGTGTATTTGTGTACATGCATGCGTGTGCATTTGTGCGTGCATGCCTGCCTTTGAGTGCGTGTCAGTCCATCTCAACCCCCCCACCCCCACCACCACTACCATATTGTGCAAACGGAAAAAAAAGTTCTAAACAGCAGAAAAGTTCCACTTTTTCGTGGAAAATGAAAGACGCAAAAAATGGTGGGGGAACACAAGTTTGCGTGAGAGGAACAAACGAAGGGAGGGGGTGAGAGAAAGAACAAGGCCATCATCTCCCTTCCATCAGTGCTGGGGCAGAATACTGTAGTCGCCTCACAGGACAACACCAAAAAAACCTGACCGAAGTGATTAAAATCTCCCAAAATATCAAAGCTGTCGTCTGTTGGAGAAGTTGAAATAAAAATGCAAATGACGCATCTGTCGTATTTTTTGAAAGGAAGACTTCAGCTGGGACCAATACCCCCCACTCCTCTACTTCTACTTCTTCCTCTTCTTCTTCTGTTTGGTCCCTTTCTTCTTCATCATCATCTTCTTCTTGGTCTCCTGTTGGTCCCCTTGTCTTCCCTGGTTTATTTTCGGAGCCGGGAGCGCCTATTCTATTAGCACCATGGCTTTTGTGGTGACATGAAAGCGCCCTTTTGATTTAAATTTAAAAAAAAAAAAAAATAAGTCCTGAGGAAATCAACCTGGAGAATAGGCCTCTCTGAATTCACTGAATTCACCAGGTTTTTCCTCCAGTCCTTCTCCGCTGGATGGATAGATGCTGAATTGCTGGATGCCACAGGTTTTGTTGGTCAGGCCAGTTGGGCCCTGGTGGTTTTACTTATTAGGAACAGCAGTTTGGGGGCTGTGACTGCAAATGGTTTGCAGAGGCATTGGGGGTGGTGAGGGGGTGATGTAGTGAGGGGGTGGTTGTTGGTGGGGGGGGGGGGGGTAGTTTTGGCTAGGGGGGGTTGGCTGAGGAAGATTTATGATTGTGGGGTATTCAAAATTACTACAACATGCAGAAGGGGCACAATGAGGACGAGAACGCTGAATGATGAACGATCTCTAAATGCAACGTGACCTTTACGCACGTAATAATACATTTCATGCCCGATTTGTATCACTTCTCTCCCAAATACCTCTTTATTTGATTCAGTCGTCAAGCAAGCTGTGTGTGCATATATCTGAGACCAGCTAACTTACATAAAAGGGCAAATTCGTTCGGACGTTCGGTTCCTTCTATGGATGGGGGGGAGGCTTATTTCTGCAAGCCTTCTTCTGCGCATTGGGGTTTATTTTATTTGAAGGGAGGACGCAACATGGCGGGTGTCTTTGTGGCCCATTAAGATCTCATGGTTACGAGGCTCTCCCACATCCGCATGCACATGGGAAACAGAAAGAGAGTCTTGCATGTGTGGTGGTGATGTGTGGCTCAACCAAGAAGACAAATTGCTTTTAACAAATAAGCCATTTAAAACACATCTATTTCCAAACGCCAGGGCGCCAGAAAAAACTGCTGTTTTGATGAGCACACAGTGTTCTAATTCTCCCAACTAATTCCCTCACCAATGGAATCATTTGTCTTCCTTTCTCCTTTTGTCTTTTTGTCCTTTTCATCAATCTTTCTCCATGCTTTGATGCCTGCTACCATTAAAAGGACACACTAGCATGACGTCAACATCAGACTACTTGGTTGGGCCTAGATAAATTCCTACAATGATGTATTAAAAACTCCACAACATAGTGTAGTGTACAGTAGACTGCAAAATAATGATATCCCCTACAAAGGATGTTACATCGGATGTAAATTATGGTATATACTCCTGCCTACGTTGCACACTATTACGGATGTAAAATACATGTTCTTGCCTACATCGCGCACTATTCAGGGTGTGAAATACCATGTTGTGCCCCCACATATTCCGCGAGTGAAACAATTCAGATTTCAGGCAGCGCACAGTCATCTGCGATAAAAAGTTGGCACGAGGACATTCTCCGTCCCGAGCGAACAACAAGCGTTTGCGTGTGTGTGTGTGTGTGTGTATGTGGCACGGTGCCTAGGGATAAAGGCAGCTTCCGAGAGGTTCCAGTCACAAAACCACGGCGGCTCTGAGCAGCCTAGTGCGATAAGCCAGCGCTCGGATGCCATGCGGCATGACTGTGGTATGCTCACATGCCGCTACACTCTGGGTAGGCTGCTCTGGCAACAAGACTACATGGCAAGAGTGTTCTCTGTGTGTGTGTGTGTGTGTGTGTGTGTGTGTGTGTGTGTGTGTGTGTGTGTGTGTGTGTGTGTGTGTGTGTGTGTGTGTGTGTGTGTGTGTGTGCCTGCATGCCTGCATGCGTGTGTGTGTGCGTGTGTGTGCGTTAGGACTGGGCTATTTCATGGGCATGGCACAGTTTAGGGAGTAAAAACATTTTGAATCATTCCACAGGGCCTTTAAGGCAGGGGCCATTGGTCACTCGAGGACACTTTTTATATCATAATAACATTATAATAATAGTAATAATAAAAAAAACTAAATTCTTTCAAAATTGTATTCCTATGCCTCGACATTTCTGGCGATCATATTAAGCTAGTCGGACTGTATTAGGATAATGACCCATCTACAAGTGTGCTTCAAGCATGCAAGCAGTATAATAACACACTAACGCTCGCACACTTCAGCTAAAAGTTAGCGAGAAATTATATGTGTGTGCGTGTGTGTGTGTACATGCAAATATGTTTGCGTGTGTTTGAGAGGCATCTCCCACTACGTTGTAGCCCGCAGACAGGAACCATACTTCACAAAGAGAGAGAGAGAGAGAGAGAGAGAGAGAGAGAGAGAGAGAGAGAGAGAGAGAGAGAGAGAGAGAGAGAGAGAGAGAGAGAGAGAGAGAGAGTGAGAGAGAGAGAGAGAGAGAGAGAGAGAGAAGGGTTCAGTTGTCCCAGGCCCAGTGCAAGGGGGGCCCCCAGTATCGGGTGCTCATTACATTGTAATGGGGGCCCTTTCAGTTCACTATGTTCCGGACCCGGCCACAGCTGTCTGCGTCCATGTGGAGGTGTGTGTGTGTGTGTGTGTGTGTGTGTGTGTGTGTGTGTGTGTGTGTGTGTGTGTGTGTGTGTGTGTGTGTGTGTGTGTGTGTGTGTGTGTGTGTGTGTGTGTCTGACTGTGCTGTAGCCTACTGATGAGAGTGGAGGGGAGCATGCTGGGGCTTTACCTGGCCCTAACCTGACCTGCAGCAAGCTAAGCAGTGGAGACTGGCAGCCTGGCTGAGCTCGGCTGCTGACAAAACCTCCTTGAAGAGTGTGCTTTGACTGGCCCCCGCCGAACACAATGCACACAGACATACAATATGTGTACACACTTCTCACATATGCCTACACACATATCACGGTCATTGGCGCACACACAAACATATCAGAGCGCACACACACACTGCAGTCAGAGCTCCACACAGTCACAACGCACATACATGCACACATACAAGTGCACAACAGATGCGCGCGCACACACACACACACACACACACACACACACACACACACACACACACACACACACACACACACACACACACACACACACACACACACACACACACACACAGAGTTTGGCTGGTGTATCAGATGCATAACAGACCAAAACAGCAGGTGAGACTCGGAGTAGGGGAGGGAGAAGAGGAAGTGAGGGAGGTGATGGAGGGGAGAGAGGGAGGCAGATTCAGGTGGAGGGCCGGCCGCGAGCGAACCCCACTATTCGTCCTTGGGGGACCCCATGTTTCACAGGAATGTCGATTCGCTACAGCTGTTTGTGATTACTGACAAAGAAGGAGGCGTGTGTGTGTGCGCTGTGTGTGTGCTGTGTGTGTGTGTGTGTGTGTGCTGTGTGTGTGTACTGGGGGGTGAGACAGAGTGTGAGTGAGTGAGTGGGTGGACAGGAGGCTGCCTGGGTCGACGCTCTAAAGTCACACTCACACACATCCCCTGTGGTGGATCTTACTGACAAGTTGCCCACAAGTAGACTGGCATCATGTAACGGCGTATGTATCTCACGCCAGTGAATTCCGCGTTGAGGTGCGACGCCTTTGCATGTTAAGTCGTGGTCCTCAACGTCACAGGAGCGCCCTTTTGTCACGTGACGTGGTTTGCACAGTTGTCCTGCCTTGTCTGCCAATTTCTGTTGCCACTGCGAATTTCTGTGGCTAAATGCGAAAATGCTCTGCGGTGTCCTGACCAAAACCATGCCTGACCCTCACCTGTCAGTAAAGTATCATTTCTGCTGCTTTACTTTTGCGAAAATCAGCGAGACAAGCAAGGAAAATGGCGAATATGTTGCGAAATTGTGCCAAGACAAAAACCATCCCTAAACCTAACCTGTCACAAATTGTTGTGGAGTACGAGTCAACATGCAGAGGTGTAGTGCACCAATGCCACTGAAGGTTCAAGTCGGCAAGTTATCTTACTTACTTGTATGATGCCATGTTGTGCCACAGAAGTCAGCTGTCCTGAGCTACAAGTGACTCAAGTGCAGCTTACTGACTGACGTGAATGCCAAGAAAGTTCAATCCCAAGGCTGCCTGTTATACTATTTTGTCGCCAAAATGTTCTCAGTCTGTTACCTCAGACTCTTGGTAATGTCATAGCAATGTTTTTATGATGGAGTTTTTTTTTTGACTGGCTAAACTGCATTTAAAGAGGCTACAACGAGCCATCACCCCCTTATAACATTTTACAAGCCACAACAATATACAGTTAGCATTTTAAATGTATTTCAGGGGGGTTGCTGTGGCACACTCTGCTAGCACACTGTACCATAAATGTGTGGGAGCCGGGTTCGAGTCCGGCCTGGGTCATTTCCCGACCCTACTCTGTCTCTCTCTCAAACCCATTCACTCCCTATAAGCATCTTCAGTATCACAATAGAGGCAAAGGCACGTAATATATTGAAAGAAAGAATTTTAGATCATAGAAAGAAAGAAGGAGAGTGTATCTTGTGATCATATGGTTTCTTGTTTTTACCACAAAGATGTCGAGATTGCATCTCATCAGCGACAAGTGGGAAAACAAACAACAACTGTGTTTCTGCTACTAAGCCAGTACACACAGTGATCTATCTTTCTGAAACATTTAAGAGAGAATATGTCCTTTCTTTGTGCTTCTTATTGTCTTCTTTCAACCACATCAAGTTTACATATTTTATCTCAGACTGCATCTAAACTGATCATGAATGAATGAATGAATGAATGAAACTTTATTGTCATTGCACAGGTACAACGAAATTGGTAAAGTGCAGATGCTCACAGTGCTTAAAAATCAACAAAGAAACCTAGGCCTATATATATACTGTATAAAAAATAATTAAGATTTTTAAAAGTCAGCTGTGTAAAATTAAGTGTGCAGGTTGCTTTTGGATAAAAACTGTCTTTTAGCCGGTTGGTTTTTGTACCCAGAGCCCTGTAACGCCTGCCTGATGGCAGCAGCTCAAACAGTTTATGTCCAGTATGGTAGGGGTCTCTGATGATTTGCTTGGCTTTCTTTAGACAGCGACAGGAGAACCACTCCTCTAAAGAGGGCAGGGGACAGCTGGTGATCTTCTGAGCTGTGCGCATGACATGACATGGTGAGATTCAAGCAAATGACAAAAGAATCACTGTGCTTTTTTGTTTTTCTATTTTCGATTTAACTCAGTTGTCAGACATAGTAACATCTCTACTGGTCAGTGACAAGGTGGAAAACACAAAAATGCCAAGGAGGCTCTCTCCACTTGTCAATTCCCCAGCTTGCCTGAGTGAAGGCCCAGGCCAAGTCCAGCTGATACACTACCAACAGCTGTACATAACTCACTGAGAGCACACCAACAGCCAGACACATAATAGCTTCACATGTGTAATCTATAAACAGCATTAAATCACACTAAGTCCTTTTCTACATTATTCAGTATTCCACAACGACTCTCATCCAGCCCACCTCCACCACTGCCATGAGTGAATGCATCAGTCCAAGCCTTGCTGCTATGGGATCGACCATGGCTTAGTGGTTAAGGAAATGGGCTTTAGACCAGAGGGTTGCAGGTTCGAATCCCACCCTTTCACTCCCTATATAACTCCATGGCTGGGGTGCCATTGAGCAAAGCAAGGAACTTAACCCTGCGGACGTTGGACTTACAAGCGTGGCAATAATTGCAGTATTTTCATACACGGCAAAATATGTAGAATAACAACATACATGTACAGTATATATATTGAAATACATACATTGCTCAATGTATTACATTATACATCTCAAGTATATCAGCCATGTGCTATGGTCTCGTACGGGTGTGGTCTAGGGCTCTTTGGGGACTCATGGAGCTGCTCTGTAAACACAGCTGGAAGGACCAAAAAGGCCCAACGCCTCCACGCCAGGGGCTGCAGTGCAGACAACTTCACAAGGGGTGCTGCTGTAGTGTCCACAGGGGCAGCTTTCTTTCTTGCCTTCGCACCACTAGCTGCAGACAATCTTAACAAGGCATGCTGTCTAGAAGGGCTGCCTTCCCAACAATTTTCTGCAGACACCTTCACATGATCACCAGGCCTGCAGGTGTCAAGGAGAGCAGCTCCCTGATCCTCTAAGACAACAGCTGCAGACTCCTTCATAAGAAGGTCTGCTTTTTGTCTGTCCAGAGTGGCTATCCAGCTCCCTCGTCTCTTCTCCCCTGCCTTCACTTCACAGAACCAGACAGACTTCAAACTTAACAGGCAACACAAAGGATGCCTTCATTTGACCAGAACGCAGATCAGATCAAACGAGATCAGATCGCGAGGCATTTCATTTCATGCGATTTGCGCCAAAATAATCTGTTTGTGCTTTTTTATTTTTGCCATGTGGCGTTTTGCAAACGTCAACAGAAGCCTCCATTTGACCGCATTTACAGTATGGGGCAATCTGGTAACTGTGGACAGTGATGATAGGCAAACTGGATTCATTAGTTTCAATTCAAGTTTTAATTAGTTTCAATTCAACCAGGTGGTCATTCAACCAGGCAATAACATGGCAGAATTGGACAGGCAAAACCAGGTCATTTGGAATATGTGGCATGGCACTTTAACTAATGAGTCCTGGCCGGCCGTCACTGAATAACGAGTCATCTGAAAACTGACCGCAAGCAACACAAAAGCGCACGATACAAGCAACTCTGGTTGGTGTGTGTAGTATGTATGTCACCTATAATTTTGCACCAGAGCCACAAGTTATTTCTACTGGTTAGAACACTGCAGTCAAAAGTTCATAAAACCTAAGACGTGCATCTCATCACAAGATCATCAATCACACAGACTCATTCGTTGCCAATATTGTGTCGGCAGCCTCAGGTGTATACTGTATACGGATGGTCTACTGCAACTCCCCAATTGCAAACACAACTTCGGTAATATCAAAATACACAGACTTGATTTAAAACTCAAACAGTCAAAATGGCGTATTGAAACAGACACATAGGGCCACCATGGGGACTATCGGATCCATCTGTCCGCTAGTAAAAAAGAATAAAAAATCAACTTCGGCTGTTTCTCTCAGTTTACTGAGAGAAGTATATTTCGCCCGTCTCGTCCTCCTAAGTAGAATAAACGTAAACATGGCTTCCATTTCTAACCCGAGAACAAAGGGGAGGATTCCACAAACAATGGAATAAGAAAAACATGCATCACAAAACGCCCCGAAGACATTTTCCAAAACAGCGGCGGTGGTGATGGTGGTGGCAGTCACTAAAAGAGTGCCCGCCGTGCACTTTTGCGGCTAACATGAAAACAAATCAACAAATTCTAAAACATGCAATAACAAGCTCTGGCTTTGAGAATGCCCGAGCGCTACATCTAAGACATTCTCCAGAACCCTCCATACTGGAAGCCGGAGCTGCAACACTGAGAGCTACCCAGTATTTTTTTTCCTTCGTGGTAATTCAACACTTAGAGAGTCAAATTAACATTTGGTGCGAGAGTTCTCTATAAGAATTGATTTAACACTTTTTACCATGTGGGAGTACAGAATCAATGCATACTGACATAATCAGTGATTATCATCTTTGCAAAAGAACGGTTACAACTGTGTGGTGATGATTGATGATACAAAATTATGTATATAATCCTATGAAACTGCAATGCAAGATAAGAAGACATCACACATGAATGTGTGAATGACACATGTTTCTTTTCTTGTAACGCCCAAAATAGTTTTGCACTGCGCACATCAGGAGAAAACACATTCATCAGTTGGCATTTCCCACATAATCCCCAACCCCCAACCCCAAAACTGTATTTACACCATATTGTGTGGAGCAAAGGAGGCGAGAGTGGGAGGGTGGGGGTGGGGGGTTGTTAGGTGGGGAACGGTGGGATTGGGGTGCAGCTGAACATCTCCAGTATTTTTCCAAAACTCTAGCAAAAAGAGGGGGGTTATAGTGTGTGTGTGTGTGTGTGTGTGTGTGTGTGTGTGTGTGTGTGTGTGTGTGTGTGTGTGTGTGTGTGTGTGTGTGTGTGTGTGTGTGTGTGTGTGTGTGTGTGTGTGTGTGTGTGTGTATGGGGGTGTATATGTCTGCCTCTGCAGCCACCTCCATGAGGGGGCCTTGCATTTGTTGCATAACATTAACCCCTGGTCCCTCTCCCTCTCCCTCTCCCCTCCTCGCTCACACTGCTCCCCCTTTTTTATTTTCCCCTTTTCACAATCACACACACACAAGAGAAAGACAGCGAGAGCGCAAGATAGAGATAGAGAGAGAGTGAGACAGAGAGAGAGAGAGAGAGAGAGAGAGAGAGAGAGAGAGAGAGAGAGAGAGAGAGAGAGAGAGAGAGAGAGAGAGAGGATTCTCTGTGAGCTGACATTGGGCCCCCTTTTTAAAAAGCCTCAATCCTACACACACCCCCAACACCCCCCAACACACACACACACACAACCCTCCAACCTCCAAACCCCAGCCCCATTCTCTCCCCATTCAGAGGGGGGCCCGGTGCCTTTTGATAGGCTTTCCTCTACAGGCTGCTGTAGGGGCTCAATACAAAAGGCTTGCACACAGGGGCCACGGCGGGATGGGACGGGACGGGACAGGACGGCATAGGATAGGAGAGGATAGGAGAGGATAGGAGAGGATAGGATAGGCCCCCAACGTTATAACAACTAGGGGCGCACAAACACACCTACCCAAAACCCACCCACCCTCTCCAAGACCACCACCACCTCCACCCCCTACTCCAGTTCTTCCCTGAAAATTCAACAATCCCAACACCCACCCAGCCATCCAGCCTGCAATCCTACCCTGAAAACTCAACTCAAAACCACCCAACACCCACTAGAGCCCAGCCACCCCTCTCCTGTCCTCTCCTCTCCACCATGCCTCTTCTAAACACCACCATGAGGATTCTCCTTGCGCTGGGCTGTGCCTGTCCCTCCCCAAACAAATCCCACCACAACTACTCTGCTCTGGGGTGGAGGTGGTCTGTTGGCTGCTGCTGGTGGTAGCGGTGGTCCTGGTGGGGGGTGGTAATTCCGTAGGTCCTGGTTCTTAGTGGGTGGTGTAAGCCAGCTCGGGGACTAGGGGACCAGGAGGGATGAGGAGAGAGAGGAGGAGAGAGAAGAGGGAGGGTAGTGTTGATTAAGGGTGGTGATGGAGGGAGAGAGAGGGGGAGGGGGAAAGCAAGAGGAGCGTGGATTTTAAGGCTTTTATAGGGCCTTTTCTGAGCTGGGAGTGTTCGAGAGAGAGGGAGTGTTACAGCGAGAGAGAGAGAGAGAGAGAGAGAGAGAGAGAGAGAGAGAGGGAGAGAGAGAGAGAAGCCAGGGGGAGGTCGGCCATCTCCAAGGACTGAGCAGCAGCAGCAGCAGTTGGGATTTTTCTCTTTCTTTCTTTCTCTCCTCTTTTTTTCTTCTTCTTTCTCGGGTCCCTGTGTTGCGGTCGGGATTAGCTGGATTACATACAAACTCAGCGAGACCCCCTGTGGAGGCTGGAGAAGATCCCCCGAGTGGGGTCAGAATGGCAGGTTAGCCTGGTTGCTCCACGCCACACCACGCCACGCCACACACTCATCCTCCCTTAACACACACACACACACACACACACACACACACACACACACACACACACACACACACACACACACACACACACACACACACGCACACGCACGCACACACCCACATACACACAGTCCAACTGCCTCCCCACCCAACCCACCCACATCTGACTTCTTTCTTGGGTGCCACCCCCCAACACCTCTGCCACCATCAACCCTCCAACCTCCACCAATCCCCTATTTAGATGTCTACTTTGGATGCAACGCCACCACTGCCATTCGTACACTTTCTCAAGGGATAGGGCAGGGTAGGGTAGGCTAGGCTAGGGTGGGCGTTTTGGGGCTGAGGTAGGTGGGTGGGTGACTGGGAGCATGGAGAGCCAAGGGGGGTGGTGGGTTGGTGGGTGGCTGAAGATTTAACAACCAGGCAAGGCAGTCAATCTTCCCCTGGCTCTCTTTCCCTCATGTCCATCCTGTCACCCAGGGCTTTCAGTGTTTCAGTGACCAGGGGTGGGGGCGTTGTGTCGTGTAGGGGAGTGCGGACTAGACATTCAACATGGGGTAGGAGTGTGTGTGTGTGTGTGTGGGGGTGGAGGGGGGGGGTGTCGTCCTGGTCCCACGGCCTCATTCCTAATCAAATCACACAGCCATGACATCATCCATAATTAGCAAGGCCAGTGGCACTGCACAGAGCAGGACAGAGCAGACAGGAGTGCACTAGAGCCCTGGCAGACTACAGCCAGCACCGGAATCCAAAGCTGAGAGAAACACACGCACGCACACACACACACACACTGAAACACAGATGGAAACACACACGTACACACACGTGCACAAATGCACAAATGAGCGCGCACACACGCGTGCGCGCACACAGACACACACACACACACACAAGCAGCCGCGCCTTAATATCTTTGTGGGGCCCTCCCATTGACATCCATTCATTTTAACCCTAACGATAGCTAAAGAATACTAAACTGCTAAACTGTGCCCAAACTAAAACAATCCCTAACCCTAACCTGTCAGTGGAAATATTTTTACATTTTTACTTTACCAGTAACAACAAACCTACCCCAGCAAAAGGGGTCAAAACATGTGGGGTCCAGAATTTGGGCCCCACCTTGTTGGTGTGCTCCAATAGCAGTGCCCTCATGAAGGTAGATTGGTGCAGTGCACACACACACACACACACACACACACACACACACACACACACACACACACACACACACACACACACACACACACACACACACACACACACACACACACAGGCGGTGACCCTGTCTGCTCCAGATCCACGGCACACATCTGAAATGCCTCCAGCTTTAAAGAACCCCCAGGAGGAGATAAAGAGGAGAGAGAGAGAGACAGAGACAGAGACAGAGAGGGAGAGACAGACAGACAGAGAGAGAGAGAGAGAGAGAGAGAGAGAAAATGACAGATGGAAAAAAGAAAGGCAGACTGAAAATAGGCAAAAGCCCCAAACAAATAGAAAGGTAGGCAATAAAAAACAAAGCAAAAGACCCAAAAAAATAAAAATGAAAAATAAGGAAGAGAGGGCCAGTCTCAAAGAAGTAAGAAAGAGAGTAAGCAGAGAGAGAGAGAGAGAGAGAGCGAGAGCGAAAGCTAGAGAGCTCACGGACTAGTAAGACAGAGAGGGACAGTCAGAGAGGTGCTGAGACCAAGAGAGAAGAACGAAAAAGAAAGAAAGAGAGAGAAAAAGAGTGAAAGAAGAGGAGAGGCTCTGACCCGCAGCTGTGGCACAATGCCCCCACGCAGCCCTCCCTGACCCCTGACACAAATTTTACACCACAGCTGCCATTTACGCCCCCCCCCCCAACACAACACAGCACCCCCCCCCCCCCCCCCATCCCCCCCTCCCCCAAACTTACACCCCATTCCCCCTCCGCACCCCCATTACCATATGTATGGGCCCGCTCGCAGCTAATTATGCTAATCACCTGTCCAAGGGCAGCGCACGGAAAAAATGGGTGTATTTAGCAGTCCACTGCCTACCAATGCAGCTTACCGCAATCCAGGGATGTACATTCAGGGCCAAGTGAATGGCCAGATTTTTCCACATTGCTGGTTTCATTCAGGGGCCTCCTCCTCCACCTCCTCCTATCCACCATCCTCACCAACACCAACACCCTCCCCTTAAAAATAACTATTCAAATCAACTGTGTGTGTGCGTGTGTGTGTGTGCGTGTGTGCGGGGGTGGATGTGTGTGTGTGTGTGTGTGTGTGTGTGTGTGTGTGTGTGTGTGTGTGTGTGTGTGTGTGTGTGTGTGTGTGTGAGTGTGTGTTGGAGAGGGAGTATTTGTGTGTGAGAGAGAGCTGAAAAGAGAGAAAGTGAGTGTGTTCGTGTGTTCGTGTGTGTGTGTGTGTGTGTGTGTGTGTGTGTGTGTGTGTGTGTGTGTGTGTGTGTGTGTGTGCGTGCCTCAATGGGAGTGACAGATAAAGAGAGAAAAAGTTTGTGTGCAGGCATCTCACGCAAAGTAAGATATCAGTTCTTGTAGACGTGCACTTTTTTAGATTTGTGTCAAACTCAATATTCCAAATTACATTCAACATTACAACACATTTTACACCAAACTAACATGTTATCAGCAACTAGTACCACACTAAAATGAACATTATCAACGTTTGATGCTATTCCACTTGTGGCTTCCCAAACTTGGCTACAGCAACTCATTTACACTGAAGTGTAAACTTACAACCGCTACCGTATTTGAAAAAAAAAAAACATTATCACTCTCTCACTGTGCTATTTCCAGTTTCTGCAATACTTATTACATATTATTAGTTAATATTTTGCTGCATTTGAACATGTGTAAGTAGAACTCTTAGCAAAAGCAAAACGCTTTTCTTTACTATTTTTTTCATAATTTTCATGGCATAGCCTATCGATGTCTCGTCTTATTTCATCTTTTGTTCCAGAAAGTCGGTTACTTGACAATTAATTGAGAAATGCAAAAAGATAAGTCTTCTAATCTACAGTTTATACTCCCCTCACCCGGCCAACAGAAACGTTCAGCTCCTCCTCACCCAAAAGGCGTTTCAGGAGCCTATAGACTGAAAAGCAGCTCGTTCAGGAAACCGGCAGGTTCAGTCAGGAACAGCGTCATCCCCACAGCAGGTCACCCTACTGCAAGGTGTCCATACATGATCTTCACTACCCCCTCCTTTCCAGCACCTGTTGACTAGGCTCCTGTCAGTACTGTTGCAATCTGCAATTGTTCATAGTTTTAGTGTACTCTCTCTATAGGGGTGCAGGGGTGTCAAACTAATTTCGGTCAAGGGGCCACATGCAGCCTATTCGATCTCAAGTCGACCGGACCAGTAACGTCATTGCAAAATATCATGATTTTCAGCTTCACATCGGAATCGCTTTGCTAGTCAATCATTTTGAGATTAATGGCAGCAGGTATATCAGGAACATTGACTGTAAATGGCAAGCAAAAGAGGCATATTTATTTTCAAGTAATGAAAACCTGAAATCTCAGACACCTGCACCTAATTTGTAATAGACTAGAGATAACTTATGTTTCTTTTTTCGACATTCATAGTTTTTTTCCCCTTGAACCACCTGGCGGGCTGCTTCCGGCCCCTGGGCCTTATGTTTGATGCCCCTGTTCTAGAGTCGTATAAGAATTGTACATATAAAAAATATATATTTTTTAAATGATCTGTACATATTCTATACAAGCATCTAGTGCACTAGTTGTGTGTTCGGCACATATACCTATCCATACTTGCAATAGAGGTAAAACAATTGCATTTATTCTGTCTGTGTGTAGAGGCATTTTTCCCTTTTTCAGGCATTTTTCACTTCTGCTTAGATGCTAAACTGCATTTCATTACTCTGTATTGCTACAAGTGTAATATCAATAAAGTTGAATCTAGTCTAATGTGATATTGTATGGTCAGGAGTAGGCACACTATCTGACCAAGTCTTTGCATGTCATCACTGTGGCCATCTGGTCATGCTAAAAACACAAGCACACACACTTGACAGGGTATACGTATATCTAATACTAATTGGCATGATCATTCTGAGCAAAAAGAAAAACAACTTTCTTAAAGAATCTACCTTATTATTCTTCCCTCCCCCCCCTCCACCACCAGAGAGGCCTTATGGGGACCGGCTTCCTATTCATCTCATGTGGCATGTGACAATAAGGGGACATTTCCATCAGCCATTGTCGGGGCTTAATTAGTGACAATTGATTCGATCACAGCAGATATCTCGGGGATGTGAAATGCGCGCTGATTGTTGCAACACGTGTCATCAAAGACGGCCCTGCGGACCTCTTGCTGTGTGCCCATTTAAAATTCAGTTGCCGAGAAGTCGCTCCTCTCTCGCGCGCTCACGCTCGCTCTCACTCGCGTACAACTCTCTCTGTCACACTCGAGTCAACTTGATCTAGAAAATTACGCAGATCATGTGGCCAATCCATATAACACTGCAAATGTTGTGGTTTATGTTCAGCACTTTGTAGACTCAAATGCGGACCCTACTATAGAAGCCAATATGTTTATGTTTGTGTGTGTGTGTTAGTGTGTGTGTGTATGGGCGATGAATGAAGATGTTCATTGTGTCACGATGCACCATTATAACCTGATTTGATTCGTAAGGTTATTTCAACATCACGTCTTTGATAAAGAATAGTGCAAGAACAGCAATCTAAGAGAAGTATTGGTAGCCTAAGTGTGTTGCATGGTAAAAGTATAGCCTTGGAGCAGCATTAGCATGTTTTTCGCAGCTCCACAATTAATGAGTGGGACATAAAAACACAGTAACAGCATATAGCAAGAGACGCAATCATAAAGTAAGAAAAACGATTTGTGCCATACATGACCAAATGAGTGCGGAGAGAGGAGGGGAAAAAATCGATAGGCTACTTGACTATTTTTCCACCCAAAGTGGGACCACATAATAAAAGCTGCTGTTGGCCGCAACTCTCCTCATCCTGCATCTTAATTTCTCTCTCTCTTTCTTTCTCTCTCTCCCTCTTTCCACCATTTCACACCATCCACACCATACCACCAGTCACTTCTTTAAGGCATTCACGCTGCCAGTGCACTGCCCCCAGTTCCACTCCAAAAGAAACTGGCACTCGCACCAAAACACAAATAACACAACAGCCACTATGCAAGCAGCAGCTCTGGTCGACTCAAGTCTCCCTGCCCCCTTCTCTCTCTCTCTCTCTCTCTCTCTCTCTCTCTTTCTCTCTGGCCCTCGCTCTCTCTCTCTCCCGCGCGCTCTCATTTGCCTCCCGCCCTTCCTCTCTCTCTCCTTTCCTCAATCCCTCCGTCCCTCCCTCTCCCCACAGCCAGAGGAGGGGAAAAGGAGGAGGAGGACTGAGGGAGAGAGAGAGGGAGGAAGGGAGGGAAGGAGAGAGGGAGGGAGAGAGAGAGAGAAAGAGAGCGAGAGAGGGAGGAAGGGGGAGGGCTAGACCACCCAGGTCTGATGGCAAGGCTCACTGTTTACATTGCTGTGCCTCACTCTGTAATACATCTGGCATCCTAGGGTTGGACTCCCAAGTGTGGATGGGAAGGGGGGTGGGGGTTGGGGCTCGGGTTTGGGGTTGTGTGTGGTTGGGTGGGGGAGGGTGGGGGGTGGGGTGGGGGGTAAGGCAGGAGGGGGGAAAAGGGGTCTGTGCAAAGAGACCTTTTCAGAGGAAAAAAATGAGGGGAGCTGGAGAGAGCGAGCAAGAGAACGAAAGCGAGAGAGAGAGAGAGAGAGAGAGAGAGAGAGAGAGAGAGAGAGAGAGAGAGCGAGGGAGAGAGAGAGAGAGAGAGTGGGGGGCCAGGGGGGCGGGTGCAAGGCGAGGGTAGGTGAGCGAGTGAATCTCTCACAGACGTTTTTTTGTGCGTGTGCTCTGGTTTTCAAATAACACCGGCAGCCGAAGGTATGCAGAACATAAACACAGGGGACTCGGAGACTTATCACAACGCCAGTAGTGAATGGGAAATGCACCATTTGTTCGGGCCCTGCAGAAGAGGCGTTGGGGCTATCAACAACTTCTTCCCCCCACTAACTTTAACCTTCTAAAACTTTAAAACTTTTAAACCAAATAAGGGACGCCGTCTAGAAGTTTGTATGTTTCCTGTTAAACAGCGGCCATGTCCACCACAGTTATCACAATGGAGTTCAAAAACTGAATGGGGAAGAAGAGTTTCAACCAAAAACTAGATCAACAGCAACCCATTGAAACAAAGTTGGCAAC
This sequence comes from Engraulis encrasicolus, assembly GCF_034702125.1. NCBI lineage: Eukaryota > Metazoa > Chordata > Actinopteri > Clupeiformes > Engraulidae > Engraulis > Engraulis encrasicolus. The sequence continues at coordinate 12,280,156 of NC_085877.1, read as the reverse complement.
GCCTGCACAGTAAAAAACAAATCTGTGTTAATTCAACACTTTAAGAATTTATTTAAAATCTTTATGCATTTGGTCCCAGAGTATGTACAGTACTCTCTAAGAGTTGAATTAACACTGCATTTTTACTGAGTGGTATGGTATGGTGTGCTGTGCTGTGCGGTGGACAAGTTAGAAAACTTAAAGCCTGCCAAGAGTTCAATCATAAACTTTGACACTCTGGAAAGACGTCTCTCTTGCCCTCTTCAAGAGATCTACTGCACGTCTCCCAATCATCTCTCACTTGTACACTGAAAGCTTTCCCATACACATCAAAAACGCAAGAGAGGGGGGATAATTCAATCAGATTCCACCATCTTCACCACAGAATGAGGAGGCCGCTGCGTTCTTCTAAACCACTCTCCTCCACATTAAAGAGACGCTCAAAACATGCTGAGCTGATTAAACTCTTCCTAGCCATTTCCAAGAAAGTCAGCCTCTGTCATCCATCGCTGTTTAACTACATACTGAATATTTTTCCCAAATTGCATGAATATAAGAACTTAGCTGAAGTGTAGCTCATATTTACTTTCTTGTGCTTGATGCAAAATAAATATGCATTTATTTGACAGGTGTCTTGTGCTGGATGAAAAACGTTTTCATCAGTTTTGATCCAGACTTAACCTGATTGGCAATGCAGTTTTTCTCCAGGTTAATTTGTGGCCAGTCACGTTGCAATTCAGTAAATAAATGATTCCATATCTGACTGGGAGACTAGGTACTGCTTAAATATACCAAACATAGAATCAATTATCAAATGATAAAATAATAAATAAAAACGATGAGTGAATACAACTTCTTATGAAATGACACTGCCCTCTGCTGGATCAAGAGATTTCTTATCAAAGCTCCATCAATAAAATAATAAAACTAAAATAATTCTAACTAACAACAATAAAATAGCACTGGTTGAGTAAGACCATATACTTCAGCAGAACCCCCCCCCCCCCCCCCCGCCCCCCCCCCCCCCCCCCCCCCCCCCCCCCCCCCCCCCCCCAGGCTCCAACTCCTCACTGGCTTGTAAAATACAATGTCAAGAGTAATTAATAGCACAATAGCACTGGATGTGTAAGACCGTAGCCCTGAGTCTTGTGCTTTTATGCCCTCATATCTTCACCCCCAACCCCCCCAAAGCAGAAAGGCCACCTCCATCCAGGCTGCTGCTCCTCACTCGCCACAGAGGTCGTGGCATGGGTATCGTATGTGGTTTTAAATAGTGGAGCCCAGGCGAGATGACCTGCACTCCTGGGGGGACGCTGCCCGGGGGCCCCTGGACCCCCCACTGACCTCCTCACTCACTCACTCCCTCCATTGCCTGCTCCCTTCTCTAGTCTCGCCTTGCTTTGCACCTCCCTTTCCACATGTGTGTGTGTGTGTGTGGGGGGGGGTGATGGGACAGTGGTGGTGGACACTGATGGGGTCTCATGATTTCTTTAGAAGCAGGGGCATACAATGCATCTCTCGTTCTCTCTCTCTCTCTCATTTTCTATTTTCTCGCTCATTCTATCTTTCTGTCACTTTCTCTTCATGTCCTCTCTCTCTCTCCCTCTGTGTGTGTGTGTTAGTCTGTGTGGTGGTGGGGTGTCCCTCTACAGACCAGCTGAGGGGAAAGGCCTACAGGAAGGCAAATGTTTACGCGAAACCATTTTAATTAAATTCAGACGGTGCTGGTATTTTCTTTAAAAATGGCGTGCTGAAGGACAAAAAAAAAACCACACACACACACACACACACACACACACACACACACAAAAACGTTCGACCTAACTCACTCACTGTATTTAACCCGTGCACCAGACAGACAGAGACAATACAGAATTTTTCTCCACACCAAGTAGATGACCAAAGTGACCATGCCACATGCTAGCCACACAAACTACGATTTTCTCGTCAGTCCTAAGAATACTTTCACATTTAGATTCTTCCTGAGGTTGCCAACGGCTAGCAATTAGCCAACTACTAGGCCTAGTTATGGCACACAATGAAAACATAAACAACCAATGGTTTCAAGGGACAAGACTAAATTCAGTTTTTTTTATACCTCTGCTTGCCTTAGCTGTGGTATGGCCTTTAGTTGCACCATGGGTCAGCTGACCATGTAATGGACTGGAATGGGAATATGAACACATGCCGTACTTTAGTTATTAGTAGGCCTAGTAGACTTCATAGGCAACCAAACCATGTAACTGACACATTTCATTATGAACATATGGACATTTAAGTAGGCTATTAAGTCTAAATAACCGAGTGCACAACTGCATATGTGTAGGCCTACTTCATCAGATTTTAAATTTCTCTTTATCACCACCTGATGTAGTAGTAATACAATCTCCTTACTTCTCAACTGCAAAAGTGGCTGAATTGTGCAGGTAGCGGGGCCATCCTCTGGGAGGCATCTTCCCATCAATTACTGAAGGGATGATTAAATTATGTCCATTCAGTTTTCCCACCATTCAAGCTCAGGCATTCATAACAGCAATATGAGGATTACTGTAATCCGTTTAAATTGAGGAGGAATGCCATGTAACAGGGACCCAGGACACATACGCCCTTCTGTGCCTGATGCCAGGCAGCCTTACGTAAATCTGACCTTGAATAGACTCCGGGACGGACCGTTACTTTCCTGAATGTCACTTGGAACTTCAATGAGCTCTCACAACACCACCAACTATTTATTTCATGTGAGCATTCTTGCGTGTTTTTACGCATTTGACTACATACTTGCCTAAGAGACCCCGCCTCTCATTTTGCAAACACAGAGATAGTGGAGTAATATATAGTCGAACAGGAACTTTGATCATGTATTAAATAAATCATATGTTAGCCTACTCCTTCTTCATGTCTACACCGTAGGCGTTCTCTATGTTAACTGCTGGAATGTGGATCACAGGCGAAAGCGCAGGTCGCCCCTCCCCCATTCAAAAACTTAAAACTATTCCGATAAAAACATTTTTAAAAGAAATACTATTGCTATACCTTTGACTTGTTCCACTGTTACAATGTGACTGTTTCGGTAACATGTTTCGCGTTCTGCATTTTGTGTTCTTCCCCTTTAAACCCCAAGACATCTTTTGGAAAGTTGAAAGCTGTCCAAAACAGGACCACACACAGCCTCTGAGCAACGCGGATCAAATTCAACTGCTGGAGGCAAATACACACTCGCACACACTCACAAAATGGCGGCTTTGACAAAATTTCAGCCCTAAAACTTTCTTTTCATTTGCTAATTACAGTCACATAAATGTTTAGTTTAAAGTAGCAATGCTGCCTCGCGCACATACGAATTACTCGTCACGTTTCCATGCATTAAACAATAGACTAAAATAAACTGTTTTCACGTTTGATCTGGACTTCTGCCAGAAGCTTTACAATAAACAATTCCACTGGCTGGCACGGAAGACCCCCCACCCAACCCACTGTATACTTGAGTTAAGATGAAATAAACAGCGCACAAAATAACAGAAAGTGGTTCTTACCTTCTACCCATAGTTTCTCCACGTCGGTTTCTAGATTAGCTGCCTTCAAGCCAACAGCGAAAGCTCCAAATATTAAGAGGCCGACAACTAAAAACTTCCCACAGTTTTGTTGTATGTAACACCCCAGTTTAAACAAAAGTCTCTGAAACTTTGCTCTCAGCCACAGCGGTGCTTTTCTTCCAGTCGCCTTCCCCTGCGACGAAATAAGAAATGACCAACATTAGTCTACTAGTTTGAAATATGTTAGTCTGGTACAGTGTTAGCCTACTTAATTGAGCCAATTGTTTGTTTGGTTATAAAGGTGTTATTACGCAGGCGGTTGGAGATAGCCTAAGCTACTTCAAGTTGTACAGTTGCTGACACTAAACATTAGATGCAACATGTTAGTAACCCACGCCAAAAGTCATCAAAGTTTATTACTGGTACGCGCAGATGTCACCTATATTGTGAAAGCCATTCTGACTAACAACAAGTATGATTAGCATTGTGTTAGGTGCATCTTGATACTCTTATACGACAGCAATACTTCCCTGTATTGCATAAATATACTACTGAATGAACTGGGTGGATAGAGAGAGACACTTCAATCTCGACCACTGGGAATGAATCACTGTATCATTTTCAGTGTGCTGAATGATAGCTGAGTGCTACATTATCGCAGTTGTCAACAGTAACATTACAGTGATACAAATTAAATAATTCCTCTCAGAACGCCAATGTAGCGAGTCATCAGACGATGGTGCACGTGGGTTACACAGGTACACCACCTCCCAGATGCATTGCCATAGCGTCAAGGGACGCTGAATGATGAGAGTTGGAAACTGGAGCAGCCATCACGGACTGGGAGTTACGACAATATTTGTGAACGGAAGAGGGCAGCCACATGGATTTTTGCTTCAGCTGTGAGGGAAGAAAACTTGCCCACTCCCGATTCAAATTACTATCACACATTTCTGAGGAGTTTAAGGCTTTCTGGGGAGTTTTCGAAGTCTAGCACGAGGCTATCTAGTAACTTGCGAGTAGCCTCGCCAAACTACAGACGGCTCCCACACTGAGTAGACGTACAATTGCATGCCTTATGCTATACCCATCATTCTCCTCTTGTCTTAAATATAACCCACTCTTCTCTTTCGACTGGGCGTCTACAACTAAACAATCAGCTACGTTCTAATGCAAAGGACACTTTACGCATCTCCACGAATGAAAATAAACCCCCAAAAGCGACATCGCAAGCGTAAGTGTGCCACATGCAAACTTCACTCTCTCGACACTCCATGCGTCCCTCTATAGCTATCCCGTTACCTAGCGACTTGGTAAAGGTTGGCCAATTTCTCTGCCTATCCGCAACTTAAGGACTGCACTTGAACAGGTATAGAGGAAAAGCACCTGGGATATTTGCTCCAACGCAAAAGCTGCATCACAGTAACTCGGTCGTTGCAAATATTCCAAATCCAATGCAGTTGTATGGTAGATCCCCCTATTTCTCCGTGTTAACCTCGGCCGATCGGGGTCCCTGTTTTCCTGCTCAGAGGATACATTAACAGCCGAGGCCATGTTGCAGAACTTGCGCTTTGCTGTTCGTTAACCACGTTAGTATATTGTACCGCAAGCGCTTTTGGATATCCAAAGGAAACAAAGTTTCTCTCTTGGTGATCTCAGATCCACAAAGTACTTCATACTCCTGTTTGGGACGGCGAGTCAGAGTCTGCGCCTTCCATTCCAACATTTCGCGATCCGGAGGTCTCCAACTATTCCCACGTTCACAGTTTTCCTAAAAAGCTTCTGATATCAAAACACAAAGCGGAGATGGTGCTTTCCATCAATACAATGGCAATGTCGATGGCTCGGTGGTTGTAGCATTCTGAGCGCTCTTCCTCAGGCCGCGGGACACGGCGATCTCTGGGATTCAATAGATGAGAAAAAAGAACACTCTCCATTCGGGGACGGAGGAGGAGGGGTAAGGTAAAAAAGAATCGAAAGCCCGCCTCCAGGGCTGTCAGATGGCCGGACTTTCTTGGTTCTGATTGGTTCCAGAAGGGCAAAAATTACTCAGCAAACACGACTATTATTAGCTGCTTAGCAACAGCTCACCAAAGTAGAGAGACCACCCAAGTGGAGAACTCTCGTGTGTTCATCTCAAACTTCAGGGGAGCCTTAAAGCTACCTCGGCCCTATCCGCTTTTGCTAGGAGGTCGGCGCACAGTTGAGGTTCTCGGACTGGTTTTGGGGCGTCGTTTTATGTCGGTGAACAGAGGGAAATATCTGAAAACAAAATGCCTCGTGGTCTGGAGGGCCGTTTCCCCCCTTGCAGCTGTTTGGCGTTTCCAGCTTTAAAAATAATAGTGGCCACTGGCCTCAAGTTACAACGAGCCCAGAGGAGGTCCAAAACATCTACTCTGAAGCCACACAGCATGGACGAAACGGTAAATGAGGGCCTTGAGAAATTTCTGAAATCAAAGTAGACAAGGTAGGCCTACTAGACTTGGCCAACCTAAACCCAAAATCCCAATGCAACACAGACAGTAGGCCTATGCAAAGTAGGACTTTTCATATCGTACCTTTTTGCATGATAATGCATGTTAATAACAAAGTAATAACAAAGGAATGCAATGACAAGGACTAGTAATAACTATTCAGACTATAGTAAGATAGAGATAATAATAATTAATAATACAATGGATAATAATATTGTTATTTGCTTTTTTCTGTGGCAATAGGAAGTGGGCCTCTTGTCCATATTGGACATTTCAGCATACAGAGAACAAGAAGTGGACACACTGTCTCACTTGAGGGGCCCACCTTAGACAACCAACCCACATGCATGTGAGTGCATTAGGCCTACTGCGTTATTTCGGCCAATCTAAATGTGCAGTTGCATTGCTTACACTACCCCTCACATGTCACTGCCCAAAGATGCAACATTATTTTATTCAGCTCTTTCCCAGATCAGCTAATCGGGGCACTGGTATGCTTACATGTTGTTTGAAACGTCTCAGAATGCTCCACACAAGCTGAAGGTAAATGTGATGATCTTAATATTTGCAAATCAAGATATTTAGATGATTTAAGTATTATACTATTGTAACTGAAGGGTTTTTCCGCGCAGTCAGTCTCCCTTGGGTCTCGAACTCGCCACCTCCTAAGGAGTCTTCACATAAGCTCGGTGCGAACCGAACTGCGTCCCACTGAGGCGTGGCTTCACTTTTTTTTTGCATTTACCCCGCCCATCTTCAGTTCTAACAGGGGCGATTTTCGAATCGTCTCAGACGTAGTTCAGAGCGTACGGAAGTGCGCACGCACTTTAAAAATCACTATGGCTTTTGTACCACCTGTTTTTACAGTAGAATAGACAATTGGAAATTGGTCAAGCAATTATGCTCTGTAAAGCCAAGGAATGAGTTGTCAATCACCATAGTTTTTTGTGCTGACAGCATTATCGGCCTGTCTTTTAAAAAGCCTAATAATAGGCCTAGCTATCAGTGACGTGCGGTCAAGTTTATGGCTGGTGAGGCACTGACTTTTCCAATATCAGATTTTCACAATAATTCTACAGCTAAAGTATAAGGAAATTTTAGAAAATTTGCCAAATAGGCCTACCGAGAAGTTTCATATGTCATAGCTTTCTTAACATAAGGTAGGCCTACATATTAAAACATGCTACATTTCCGTAGAGAAAATGCTATTAGATCTCTCTCTCACACTCAAACTCACACACACACACACACACACACACACACACACACACACACACACACACACACACACACACACAGGATTCAAACAGTGGTCTCACATAAACCACACAGCACCAAAGTGGACAAACAGGAGCATCACGGCGGATGCTCAATGAAAAACACACACACACACACACACACACACACACACACACACACACACACACACACACACACACACACACTGGATTCAAAACACAGTCTCACATAGACCGCTGAGCACCACGGCGAACAAACCAGTGTGATAGTTTTTGTGATACGCACCGGATTCTCGTGCAAATGTACATCTACTTGTACGAGGCTACGGCAAGCGATGTGGGACAAAGGTGTGGCAGGAAGCGAATGTCAACATAAACAGAGATTACACAAGCTTCGATATGGTCACCAAATATTTTGGGACTGTCATTTATGTTATGCCTACACTTTGGAATTAGATCAGAGTCTTGTTGTCACACGGGTATATTTGATTTACCTCAACGGTACCCTGTACTCAACTTTAATCGGTCTACCCTACAAGCAGTTGTGCATGCTAACGATACTTTAGCCGGTGCTGTTCATCCAAGCCACATCTATTCGAGACGCCCCAAACTTCTCCAAAGCAATCTGGCATTGAATATGAGTAGCCGAGGATTTGTGTTTCGTTAGGCTCCTTGGTAAATTGTTAAGTCACAAAATCCCATGCTAATGGTCTTCCACACATTCTCGCCGGTTGCAAACAAGACACAGGGGAAACAAAAAATATTTTCTGTTGTACCACTCACTTTGAAATGATCGGGTCGTTCTAATCTTCTGACCGGTCACCTGCAGCAGCAAACCCTTCAGCTCTGTCGGTCCTCCATTCTTTATCACATCTTTTTTACCTTGGAAATCCAACTTTGAGAATGCTCTTAGTTTCATTATGAAATCCACTTCCATGGTAGCAGTCAAAGTGAACAAGCTAGCCAACACTAATGACACCGACTGACTGTATTGTGAACTTCAGATTCGCTATGACGTAACTGGCCAGCAAGACTCTCAACGCCAGAACGAGGCTGCGGCCAGGCTGCTGCTAGCCGCGCCACTGTATCTTTCAGTGGGCGTTATGCCAAAGCATTCAGAGTAAAAAAATGATAATCACACATAGAAAATAGTAAAAAATTATCAGGAAAATGAGGGCACACCATACATACTTCTATTAAGTGTATAAAAACGATTAATACAATATTACCAGGTTGCCTACACAGAACGAGCAAAATGGCGCATGCGCTCAAGCTTGTTAATGAGGGATTGCGCAATCCGGGGTGAGGCAAGCTCGGAGCTGCCCCAAATGCAGCGTATTCCAAGCAATTTGACATGAAATGGGCAAATACTACGATTTTGGCCACGAAAATGATTGAAAATGATTGAAACTGTTTAAATACTGCACAAATGGTCGTTATGGTGCAGATATTCGAAAACAATAGTTGTTATTGTTACTATTATTCACATTTACTGCATCTCATCATTCTCATGTGGGGCTGGTGAGGCAGTGCCTCCCCTGCTGTATTGGAGTGCACGTGCCTGCTAGCTATCATTTCCATTAATCCATCGGAAGCTCCAAGCCTCCTTGTGAGAAGGCGTTTAGGCGGGAGAAATATAAACATGCACCGTGCAAAAAAAGTCTTCATAACACACTAATCAGTTCACAATGAAATTCATTCAGTTTCATTGCACATTGGTTTTCATACATGGGGTCTGCTACGGAGCATCTCGCTTGCTAATTTGTTCATCGTGACTGTATGTAGCAATACAGTGTCAGTGTGAGTTTCTATTAGCCTACTACAGGTTGCTTCCTTCATGAGCCTCGATGATCACGTCCTTCTTAAAACATGCTTTTAATAGCCTAACTATGGCAACAGATCATGAAAATTGTGAGGGATCAGATATAGTTCAGACAGGGATAGCTCGCTCCCCTTTGATAGATGCATGCTGCCACAAAAGGGGAAAAAATCAGTGCGACCAATGTTAATATTGCGAATGCAACATGCAGGCAATGAGCGTGATATGCATTAGATTTCACTTAGAGAGAGGAAGAGTGTGCACGCTGTGAAATTATGCTAAACATTTTCCTGAAAGTAGTTTTTGGACGACGAGGTGTCTGGCTATTCAGAGGGAAGGCAGTTACTACGGCTAAAATCTACAGTCCAACCTCAATATCCAATGCCTACAATTCACAAGAAGACTTGCAAGTAAGTAATGAGTAACTGTTGTCGTTTTGATGAGGACTCTTTCGCTTGTGTTATGTTGTGCATGGTGTGAAAGCTTGACCATGACCGCTGTATTAACGCAGCTGCCTACATGGGTTCAGAGTTCTGCTACAGTATGTAAACGCGTACCAAAACAGTACCGTCACCCCCCAACAACTTTCATGAATATCTATGACGCCAGAACCGAACGCAGAACTGTAGTGTAAAAATAGCTCTAGTCAACAAATTGGTTCGGGTATGGGAGGCACAGTACGATACCGCTGAGCTAAAGGACTAGTCCGAAAGCTCAGCGTTACTGTATGAGGCTTCAGGATGGAGGTTTTCTAACGTTCCACACCACACTCTGCTAGTTGACCTCCGTTACACTCACCCTCCTAAAGCTCACTCCCATCTGGGTCATGGCACCAGTGTAACTGATGTGTTCCTGCGCAGTTAGTCCCCCTTGGGTCTCGAAATCACCATCTCCTAGTCAACACATCGGTTTGGGTATGGAAGGCACAGTACAATACCGCTGAGCTAAAGGCCCAGTCCGAAAGCTCAGCGGTACCAATACTGTATGACGCTCTGCTAGTTGGCCTCCGTTACATTATGAGCACACCAAAAGCTACACAAAGCTCAGAACCTGTTGCTTAGAATACAATAACCTGAAACAAAAGAGGCAAAGTAGGATGGTTACAAGCAGAATGCAAGCATTGCGACATTCTCATTGGCTGCTGCGGCTGTTCATGTCTTAACTCACATAAGTTCAACTACAAACTGTCACTCATGTCACTCAAATCGCCTCTTGTCACCCAAATCACTTTTGTTGCCAGCTCATCCACAAAGTCAATTACGTTATCGAGTTCGGTGTGTTTGTGGAATTGAGGTCCTCTTATGCTGCTTCGCTACTTTGGGTGTTGCGAAGGGGAGTAGAGTTGCCCAGCGGTACTTGAACCCGGACGTCCTGGGGTACTAAACTGGGGTTCTGACCGCTACACCAAAGAGCCAGGCTCCTTGGCATGACAGTCAGAACACACCCACAACCCTAGTGATGGTCACTCCATCACACTGCCTTCCCCTTCGGGAAGCACACCCGTGCGCTTCACACACTTATGGTGTCCCTCACGCAACTGCACATCATGCTTCTCCCATCCAGTGTGCCCCATCATCAATGCTTCACCCATCACTGGGGTTCCTCATCCTGGGGATCCCTCACATGGAATTACGGCTCTCACACAATGGGTATGCTTCCGATGGCCTCGCAGTAGCCATCCCACTTCTGACACCATTTGTAGCGAAGGGGAGTAGAGTTGCCCAGCCGGTACTCAAACTCTGACCTTCTGGGGTAGTAAACTGGGGCTCTGACCGCTACACCAAAGAGCCAGGATCCTTGGCGTGACAGTCAGAAAACACTCACAACCCTAGTGAAGGTCACTCCATCACACTAGGCTTCAACCAGCAATCTTCCAGTTCACGGTCCAGTTTGGGCATGGGAGCATGGGAGGCACAGAACAATACCACTGAGCTTAAAGTTCCAGACCAATAGCTCAGTAGCCTGATTATCATGACTGTCAAATCTCTTCGAGACTTGGTCTGACCAAGAGCATAACAACAAACATTCTCAATCGGCATGGTTGACCCAACTCCCCTGGGGTGGATTTCTCAAAGGGGAAGTAGCTAGTCGGTTAGCAACTTTGCAGAGTAGATACTATAAAAGTTGCTAACTCCTGTGTCTCGAATGTTAGCACACAAAGTAAATACTGCTTGGAGTAATGTGCACTCTGAAGTAGTGGTGACTTTGAAAGTGAGGCGCCTCCTATCCGTATCTCGACAGTGAAGTTGAAGTACAGCTGGAGTAGATCCATTGAGTCCAGACATCACCTCAGCCACCCCAAGTAACACACAGCTAGTCTACTTCAGAGTGTGACTCCACCCATTAGCTAAACTTGTAGTACATATTTGACCACAAATGTGTCAATATATTTTAATCCTGTGGTGCAAAAGCGATGAAAATCAATCGAAATGCACACAAAGTGATGATACAGCTGCGAGAGTGTTCAGAACACAAATTCACGTCATGTCATTTGTTCGTGAAAAAAAATCGTCATATCCTTGGAATCTGATGAATCCCACACTAATAATATACTTTTAGCTGTATACCGATTGAATTGCGTCTCATTTCGATGTGTAATTTGTGAAATATTTAGATAAGAAAGTATCGGTTACTTCCGGAAATGCGCTGGCTTAGGTGTGAAGTACTTAAAAAAATTTGGCGCGAATTTCATTTCATAGCCTAGGGGTATTTACGCTTGCCTATCAATGGGAAGACACGAGCCACGGGGGTTCGAAACCAGTGTGGAGCATGTTGACAACAACTCGTGAAATCGTGTTTTGGACCCTACAGTGTAACACATTTTCCCTTGGCACGTGTGTGTTGGTAATGCACAACATAAATTATCTATTTCTGCCACATATTTCCAAAATTGTGGCATTGCAACCATGTGGATTCGAACCGGTGTGGCTTCTGTTTTCCCATTGGAATGCAAGCGTGAATACCACTAGGCTATGGAATGAAATCCTTTTTAGGCATATGACACTTTAACACACGATTTTCTGGGAGTAACCACAACTTTATTGTCCACATATTTTACAAATTACACCTCGGAATGAAACGAAATCCAATCGGCATGCAGATAATACTGCATTATTGGTGCGGACGGTGTCAGATTGTAATGCCACGGCCGTGTTTTTTCACAAAGAAATTACAAGGTGTGTTGTGGAGGAAACAGCGGAGTCACGGTGTCGTGACATCCAATCAAATGTGCTGGTGGTGGTTGTACACTATTGCTTTCTACTTCACGCACTGAATTTAGGAGGAAACAGCTGAATCATGACTCAGCAATCATGCTTATCTCTTGTTGCTTCTTTGGTCACGCACTGCAATGCCAAGAAAGTAAGTAGCGGTGTGGACTCAGGAAAGTAGCCGCACTACTTTTGGCTTACTGTGGGAATAGTAAGGTTTCGAGAAATGCACGGATTTCGCCTTGAAGTAAGTAGATAACTACAAAGTACGTCTGTAGTTCAAAGCTAACATTGCGGAAACGCACCCCTGGTTTGCTGCTGGTCGAGGGCAGAAAAGGCTGAGCCAAAGTTTAAACCAAACATTTTCTTTGTCCCAATAGAACGTCTCTGCTTAAACCACGTCACTGCCTTGAACACACCTCTAACCAGGATTGTACAGGTAGCTGTTAATACCTGCTGAGCATTGCTGCCTATCGCACCTCCTCCGGTGCCCATGGGTCAGCGAGAGAAAATAAGACTTGTGACACAAACATCTTTATTGTATCAATTACTAGACAAACATAGGGAATACACATTCATAATGCATGCACAGGAGGTGCCTTCCTCAACCACCTTCGCAGGTAGCTGTAGCCTTACGCCAGAAGCAGATGTCGTCAGGTGGTGTCCAGCCTTCTCTGCGATGTTTCGGCCCTGAACCACAACACCGCCAACTCCAGCCGGTGGGCCGACAGTGAGTGGCCAGTCTCACTGCCCATATGCTCTTGGCGTACAGCTCACACCAAGAATACATACGTTCCATACATTTGATAAGCATTAAAAAAAAACAGGAAAAATAAGGCAGTTGAGCTGTTTGGCGTTGGCTGCTGGCTTTAACCCCTTCCTAGCAGCTGTGCTCGGGTGCGTTGGTTGCTGGGGCGGCAACAGTGCTGAGTGAAAGGTGCACAATGCGATGAATGCTTACTGACAAGTTGTTTGTGAGGCAGTTGAGCTGTTTGATGTTCGTTGGCTGCTGGCTTTAACCCCTTCCAAGCAGCTGTGCTCGGGTGCGTTGGTTGCTGGGGCGGCAACAGTGTTGAGTGAAGTGCCGAATGCGCAAGGCGGTTGGGAGATAGGCTTGCTGTTCCCTGCTGTCTGGGGGTTAGGTGTTCTTCCCCCAGTTTCTGCCCTTCCTCCGCAGTGAGAGCCAAAAGCTCCCTTTCTCTGCCTCCTCTGCCAGTTCCTTTGTTGCCTTCTTAAAGGATAGCTCCGGCTGTGTCAAAATGGCTTTGGAGGTATGTTTGAAGAGAGAGAAACATGTATAAATTTGTCTGGCTCATGAATCTTGACTATCTGTGAAACTGGTCGCAACACCGCGCGTCTTTGCCAGCAAGCACTCTGTTTTGGGAAGGCATACAGACAGTGGTGCAGTAAATGTAGCCCACTACAGGAGATAAATAAACTTTCAAAACAAACTAGCGCGGGATGCCAAGTGAAATTGTGAGCGACCTGAGGCATTCGAGGATGTTGATGTCAAGCATGCTAGAGTAGTTTCAGTGTAGTAAAATCTGTCTAATTGACGAGGGCACACGAGGTCAGATGGCGGACCATTACGCAACGGAGGAGGGCTACGGAGGAATTTTATAAAGTCCTACTAGAAGTGCTCTTACAGATGTAAGTACACCACCAGTGGTATGATATTACAAAGTTGAATCCATGTTATATCATACCGTGTTGCAATTACTTTGTAGAGTAGTCTACCTGTACTCTCCATACAACTCTTCAAATCAGCTGCCTGCACACACGGTAGTCGCGATCCCTCAGGGTTTTTATGTCAGTTTCGTCCACTTCTGATGCTATTAGCCATTCCCGTAATATGGCTTGTTTAGACAGTGACAGTCGGTGAAAACTGTCTGGGTTCCAGCTTTTCATTTTACGGCCGCAGCCGGGATAAGAACACACGCGGACCATGTTTACTTAGCCACCTGATGGAGTAGCCTGCATCCGGGTCAGACTAGAGAGTTGCAACAGTAATACACCTCTTAAAACACTGGTCGGTGAAAGACTGTGGTTCGATGATCTTCTCTGTGCCTCGGTTTGATTGACGAGACCTTTGTGATGAAGTGTGTAGCGTTTTTGAGGTTGTTTAAAGCGGGGAAACATCAGAAAATAATATTTACAAATTGGCCCCGCTGTGATGCATTGGCTGCGTTATTCGCCAAAAAGCTTAAAATAAGCTAACTCCATAACGGCGCGGCATTTCTCGGAATGGCTCATCATTAGATACATTTTGGGGCATGGGAAATCGATGGTGAAACTTTCATTTTACGCCGGAGCTATCCTTTAAGCCTTCTTCCGGTGACTCCCACGTCCTTTAGGAGGCGTATAGTCGACAACCCCATAAAGCCTCTGCATCCAACCTCCACTGGGTAGATGGTAGTCTTCCAACCCGCATCTCGGCACTCAGCAGCCAGATCAGAGTAGTTGGCCTTTTTCCGCTCGAAGGCAACCTCGATCCCTTTCTCCATTGGCACGGTGAGCTGAATGAGGGCCACCGCTCTTGCCTTTGTGGACCACGCCACTATGTCTGGGCGGAGAGATGTGGTGGTAATCTCTGTGGGAAACAGAAGCTTCCTGTCCAAGTCGACCTTCATGCTCCAATCCTGGCCGGGACTGAAGGGCCTTGATGTTTCTCTTTGCCTGATGCTTCTGATCCCTCCTTCCGCGACAAAGGTGGTGGGGTCCTCTGTCAGCGATGGTATTCTGCTATCCTGTCTGCACTCCTCCTGTACTTCGGTTAGCTTTCTCAGAACTTGGTCGTGGCGCCATCTGTAGTGGCCTTGTGATAGCGCGATTTTGCAGCCTGACAAGATATGCTGGAGGCTTGCATTGGGAGCATTGCAGAGTGTGCAACACTCCTCATTTCCAAACCACTGGTGGAGGTTCCGAGGACAGGGGAGCGTGTCATAGGTTGAGCGTATAAAGAAGCTGAGTCTTGCCTGTGGGATATTCCACACGTCTGACCAACTGATGTTCCTGTTTGAGATTCCCTCCCAGGTTGTCCAGCTTCCCTGCCGTCCCTGAGACACAGCCTTGATCTTGTAGCGGTCTTCCTCCATCCTCGTCACCTTCGCCACCACCATCTCTTTCCTTTCCTTGCGGTGGGCCTTGGACCAGAATCTTGGTCCATCTCCCCATCCTAGGCCTGCTCTACCTACCTGCACTCTGCCCATGATTTCCTTGTGCTGCAGCCGGCTTACAGCTTGGTCGACCTCGGTCTGGGCGTTCCACTTGCGGCCAGTCAGGACCCTGGCGTTAGCCTTCCTGACTGACTCGTCTGTGGACTCCCGAAGCTCAAGGACCAACCTGGCCTTCTCTTGCATGTAGCCCAACTGTAGTGACTTCAGTGGTAGTTGCAGCATATTTCTTCCGAAGAGGCCAGCTTCAGATAGGGAACGTGGCAACCCCAACCACTTTCGTATGAATGAGTTGGCTTTCCCATCCATCTTAGTCACGGTTGATGAGGGGATCTCGCTCATTTTCAGGGGCCACATTACCCTCTGGTAGAGTATAAACTGGTAGCACCAAACCTTGTACTTCCCAGAGAGTTGGCTTTGGTCGATCCTTACCAGGCCGTAACATAGCTGTTTCATGAAGGTCTTCCCCATCTGTTTATCAGATAGTTCCGCGGTGTACTGCCTCCCCAGGCTTCTGATGGGTTGCTCGGCAAGAAGTGGTATCTTTTCCCCTCCGACAAGAAAGGTGGTGCAGTCGTTCCTGACTCCTTTCCTAAGTGACAGGCTGCAAGACTTAGAGGGCTTGATCTTCATTCGGGCCCATGACATCAGCTCGTCCATCCTCTTCAGCAGTCTTGCTGTACATGCTGCTGTCTGAAGGAGGGAGGTGACGTCGTCCATGTAGCTCCTTAGTGGGGGGAGCCTCTGACCATTTGGCAGTTTGATCCGTCCGACCATTTGTCTTGCACCGATGAGAATGATCTCAAATGCTGCTACAAATAGTATTAGAGAAAACGCACATCCCATTGCGATTCCGACTTCAAGCCGTTGCCACCCAGTAGTGAAGTCTTGTATGGAGAAGCACATCTGCAGGTTGTTGAAATACTCTGCTACCAGGGTCTTGACACAGGTGGGCATGTGAAAGAAGTCCATGGCGTAGTTGATTAGTTGGTGCGGGAATGATCCATATGCCTTGGCAAGGTCAAGTCAGATGACGTGCAGGTCAGTCTTCTCCCTCTTTGCCTTCTGAATCTGGTCCCAGATCATTGTGGAATGCTCTACGCATCCAGGGAATCCTGGCACCCTTGCTTTCTGACAGTTGGTATCAATATAGCCATTCTCAAGCAGGTATTGGGTCATTCTTCTGACTAGAACTGAGAAGAAGATTTTCCCTTCCACGTTCAATAGGGTGATGCTACGGAACTGGCTGATGTCCTTGGAGTTCATTTCCTTGGGGATGAAGACTGCTACCGCTCTTTGCCACTCAGATGGAATGATTTTCTTCTTCCAGGTAGTTCTCATTAAGTACCTTAGCAGCTCTATTACCTTGGGGCAGTTCTTATAGAGCTTGTAGGGGACTCCATTTGGGCCTGGTGCAGAAGAGGACCTCGCCTTCTCTCGCTGAGCTTGGGAGGCATGATGTTAAACTCAGCTGTTGGCTGTGCCGGCTGGGGTACATATCCTGGTGCTCCAAGGGGGACACTCCTTTGCGGATCGCTGTACTGCTCCCTGACGTGCTGCTCCAACTGCTCGCTGGTGGTTTCAAGCTTGCCAGTCTTCTTCTCTTCCAACAGCTGTCTGGCATGCTTGAAGGGATCCTTGAAGAAACTGGCTCGCTCTTTTTCCTTCCGCCTGTTGCGCTTCCGAATACGTTTGGCTCTGTGAAGTCGAGCTAGTCTTTTCCTGACCTCCTCCCACAAGGCTTTGAGCCCCTCTTTCTCCGCTTGGGTTGCCTTTCTCCAGTTCTTGCGGAGTTGCCGCCGCTTTTGCACGAGTTGGAGGATTTCCTTCTCTCTCCTCCCCTTCTCTCTTAGGGTGGTCCTCTGTCTGGGGACAGCCTCGCCGAACCTGTCCTTGCACGTCTGATATATAACGTCCCCAATCAGATTAAGCTTAGTCTCCGCCCCTCCATGCACTGATCCCTCTAGGGTCTTGATCAGGTCTGCATCCAGTGCTAGCCATGCCTCTGCTTCACTTGACTTTGGCCACTTAATCTTATTTCTTATTGCTGGATTCCTGGACTCTGCGTTTGGCTGTGTTCGGTGTGAGGTGGTGAGGACTGGGTCTTCATGCTCACGTGAGGGCACGTTCTCCACCAGCAAAGCATTAAAAAGGTATACAAATAAACAAGTCAATAATTATGTAGGCTATTGTATACGTCAAAAGGATAACACAAAAAAGCTTTGGGAGCTTGTTTACATTGTGGTCCTTGTGAATGTGCAGTGTGTACTATGTGCTAGTTACAATCAGTGTATATGAATATGTGAGCAAACCAAACACTGAGCTCAGATTGTACCTGCTCTTTGCCTGAGTAGTAGCAGTCATCGCCATCTACTGCATGAGGCGAGCCGCCGAGAGAGGCGAAGGTGAATACGGCTCCGACGCAAGACAGTTCTATGCCGAGCGCCATTTCTATGTCGATGACGGGCTGACCTCTGTTGCTACACCCGAACAAGCGATAGACCTCATCACAAGAACCAAAGAAATGATCGCAGAGTCGAACCTACGGTTACATAAAATAGCATCAAACAGCGAACAGGTGATGGAAGCCTTACCTGAACAAGACCATTCCAAGGACCTGAAGGACCTGGAACTTGGTGTCGATCCTCTGCCCCTCCAGCGAAGCCTGGGCCTATCCTGGAACCTGGAAACGGACAGCTTTACCTTCTTAGTGTCCCGGGAAGAAAAGCCGTACACACGAAGAGGTATCCTGTCCACGGTCAACAGCCTATACGATCCCCTGGGGTTCGTCGCTCCTATCGTAATGCAAGGAAAAGCATTAGTGAGAGAACTGTCAACAGAGCAGGGGTGGGACACTCCACTCGACCCGGAGAAAAAGACTCACTAAAAGCTCTGGAAGACCTGCACATAAAGAGGTGCTACATCCCCACACTACTGACTTCTACTCGGAGGCAAGAACTCTGCATCTTCTCCGACGCCTTCACGGTAGCCATAGGCGCCGTCGCTTACCTGAGGGCAGTCACCGCTGACGGAAAACCACATTTGGGCTTCATCATGGGAAAGTCCAGGCTGGCCCCCCGTCCTGCTCACACCATCCCCCGCCTCGAGCTCTGTGCCGCTGTGCTTGCTGTCCAGATGTACGAGCTGATCAGAGACGAGATGGACATCGATGTGGATGCTGTCAGGTTCTTCACGGACAGTAGAATCGTGCTTGGCTACATCCATAGCTCATCAAGAAGATTCTACGTCTACGTGGCCAACCGGGTGACCCGCATCAGGCAATCTACCCATCCAGACCAGTGGTCCTACACCCCCACGGACCTGAATCCTGCGGACCACGCTACAAGGTTCATGCCGGCAGCAGAGCTATAGCAAAGCAGTTGGTTCTCCGGTCCCAGCTTCCTCACGACCGCCGAGGAGGCGCCAGAACCCAACGTCTTCACCCTCATCGAACCCGAAGCAGACGCAGAGATCCGGCCTGAGGTTGCAGTTTTGTCTACCAGAGCCCTGGATGCTCCTCTGGGCTCTCAGCGCTTCGAAAGATTCTCCAACTGGAAGAACCTCTGCAAAGCTAAAGCCAGGCTTATCCATGTTGCCGCATCCTTCAGAGGCAGTCCACCCAACTCATCGCATAACAGGTGGGGCTCTTTCAAGGACGCACTCACCACAAGCAAGCTGTCCCACGCAGAGAGTCATCATTCGTGCTGTCCAGCACGATGCCTACCACACTGAACTCGAATGCCTCAGAGAGGGCAAAGCGCTTCCGAAGCAGAGTCCCCTCAAGAAACTCAATCTAGTGGCCGAAGAAAGTGACCTGCTCTGGGTCGGAGGTCGCATCTCCTCCGCCCCGAACCTGCCAACGGAAGTGAAGCATCCTCTGATTATCCCACACACTCACCACATCGCCACACTGCTGGTGAGGTACTACCACGAACAAGTAGTGCACCAGGGGCATCACATAACGGAGGGTGCCGTGAGAGCAGCTGGATACTGGATCGTCGGGGGTAAGCGCCTGGTGTCTTCTGTCATCTACAAGTGCGTGATCTGCCGCAAGCTACGCGGGCGCCTGCAAGAACAGAAGATGGCCGACCTGCCTCCCGGCAGGCTCACTCCAGAGCCTCCCTTCACCCACGTAGGCCTTGATGTCTTCAGGCCATGGGCCATTATGACTCGGAGGACAAGAGGAGGAAGCGCTGACAGTAAGCGCTGGGCAGTGATATTCACATGCCTGTCCACCAGGGCTGTCCACTTCGAGCTCATAGAGTCCATGACCACCGACAGCTTCATCAATGCCCTGAGAAGATTCTTTGCCATTCGGGGCCCGGCCAAGCTTCTCCGCTCCAACAGAGGGACTAACTTCGTCCTTGCCTGTAAAGAGCTGGGCATCGACACGGAAGACTCACCAGTTAAAACTTACCTCCATAGCAGGGGGTGCTCCTGGGTCTTCAACCCGCCCCATTCTTCACATATGGGGGGGGGCTTGGAAAGACTCATCGGCGTCGCCAATTGCATCCTGGATGCCATGCTGCTCCAGACCGGACACACACTCCTGATACACGAGGTGTTGAGCACCCTTATGGCCGAAGTCATGGCCATAATGAATGCGAGACCCCTGGTGCCTGTGTCCTCCGACCCCGACGAGCCCACCGTCCTTACCCCGGCAATGCTCCTGACCCAGAAGATGAGCACCGTCTCCGCGCCCTCTGGAAACTTCCAGATGGCTGAGTCGCATGGGAAGCAGTGGAAACACGTCCAGTGCCTCACAAACACCTTCTGGAAGAGATGGAGGAGAGACTACTTATCTACGCTGCAGGGCCGCCGAAAGTGGACCGACGAAAGGCCAAGCGTCAAGACCGGCGACATCGTCTTGCTCAAGGACAGTCAAGCCCACAGGAACGAATGGCCTGTGGGAGTGATCGTCGACACGCTGCTGAGCCGGGACAAGAGGATCCGGAAGGTGGAAGTAAAGATCGTGAGAGACGGAACTGTTAAAGTCCTTCTGAGACCCATCTCAGAGATCGTCGTTCTGCTTTCTGATGAAAGCTAGAAGACCATATCCTTTTGAATCCTAAGTTTTTTGTTTAAGTAAAAGTTTATAGTGGCATATTCGTTATACGCCAAGCGGGGAGTGTTCTGCCTTCCATTTAATTCCATGCCAGAGTTTAGTTTCTCCCACGTAAATCCTATGCTGAATACCGCCACCTAGTGGACTTTCTCGCGGTACTGCGCCTTCTACGCAATTCTACTTCCTGGTTAGTTCCAGTCAGTGGGTCTTTCTCAAAGCCTAGCCAGTATCCTTCCAAGTGCATCAGCCTAATAAGTCACGCCCAGTGATTGGATACCCTTTATTAGTCACACCCAGTGATTGGATATTCTGTAGAGTTCACCAAAAAGTATCCTCTGCATGTACTCAGAGTGAAAGCTCATAAAACAGTTCTGTATGTAACGGAGGCTAACTAGCACAGAGTTGGCGTGGAACGTTGGTAAACCTCCCTCCGATAACCTCATACAGTCTCGTGCCGTTGGGCCGAGAGACTAGTCTCTTGGCCCAGCGGTATCGTACTGTGTCTCCCATTGCCGAACCGTTGTAGTTGACGAGGATGCAGGTTCGATCCCCGAGGGGGGTGAACCGGTGCAAGATGACCTCCGTCACAGTGGTGCCGTGACCCGGATGGGAGTGAGGTTTAAGGGGGAGAGTGTAACGGAGGCTAACTAGCACAGAGTTGGCGTGGAACGTTGGTAAACCTCCCTCCGATAGCCTCATACAGTCTCGTGCCGTTGGGCCAAGAGACTAGTCTCTTGGCCCAGCGGTATCGTACTGTGTCTCCCATTGCCGAACCGTTGTAGTTGACGAGGATGCAGGTTCGATCCCCGAGGGGGGTGAACCGGTGCAAGATGACCTCCGTCACATGTACACCTATTATATATTTTTTAATGTTCTTTACAGACTGCCATGTACAATAATTATACATATTATCAGTTATCAATCATTCAGTCAATAAATAAATCAATTAATCAATCAATTAGAATTGGGTATTTGTATCAATTAGTGGTGGGCCGTTATCGACGTTAACGTGCTGCGATAATGTGAGACTCATCGCGCGACAAAGAAAATATCGCACGTTAATCTATTCACCATAGCGTTCGATTGACAGACGCTTTCAGACTGCCCCCCAGTCGCTTCGCCTCTCCACCTGTTGCCCAGCAGACCTACTAAATATGAACAGTGTTTGCATGCTGTGAACATTAATCTCTCTGCCGTGGTAGGTGTTGTTCTAGTGGTTTTTCATAAGTGGTAGACTAGAGAGACGTTCTTGTTTGAGGTGAAGCAGACATTATTTTGTCGGCTACCAGCCCGACATAGCCTACATTTCCTCACGCATTGCATGTAACACAAACAACAGTCCTGTTCCAGAAATCTTGCCTGTGCCATAATTGCGAAACATTCCGTGTGATATAGGCCTACATTTTGAAGATTGTCAAACTGAAACTGTCAATATCTACCGTACTCTCGCTTAATGTTTGTGTTATGATCGCGCATTTGCGACTCATGTCAGACGGTAATACACCTCGCGGTTGTTGCGCTTGATATGGCCAACCTCGCGGTCGTCGCGCTTGATTTTTTTCTTTTTTTGCAAACTGAATTCATTTGGAGTTGTAACTGCGCTGGCATTCTAACGCAGAGAACAGGTTTAGGCCAAATCGATGTGGGCCAGTGCTTTAGGGTCTAGAACTAGCTCTAGAAATCTAGTAGCCTGGCTCTGACTTTGCTGTACCTGCTGCGCAGCTCCTCCCTCTCTAAAGGAGCCAGTGCCCCTTTTAACAGTCAGTGGCAGATTCATTCTCTCTCTCTCTCTCTCTCTCTCTCTCTCTCTCTCTCTCTCTCTGCCCATTAGAAATGCTGAATTGTTGAGGTCATTTTGTTTAAATAGTCTAAATGTTTGATAGATTTATCTGTATTTGCCTCTACAATTTATAGCACTGTTCATTTTGAAATGTCAGTATATTATGACTGTAAATGCTTCCTAACATATTCGAAACACTTTTCAAATATTGCAGTGATTTTTTTTTCATCACCAAATATCAACCATTTTTTTGATGATGAGATGCATTTTGGAAAAAAGAGATGAGCTCTGGTCTAATGCGCCATCTTAAGAAACCCCTAAGGTTTTTTTTCGTCATTATTTCGCTAGCGTGCCTATTCTGAATGAGCCATTTTGATATAGATTAATCTAGATTAATTTCATAATTACAGTGAGATTAATCTAGATTAAAAAAAATAATCTATGCCCACCCCTAGTATCAATACACTTTCCCTATTGACCGTCTTGTTCCATTACCACACAATGTTGCCTATTTTTCAACATAAAAAGGAAATTATTTTAGTTGAAAACAAAACAAATGATGTGAACAGATCATGACTAACTGTAGATCATCCCAATATTTTTAAAATTTTTGTAAATATTGCAAAAAGTGTGAAAAAGCCAATGCCAGAGCAATCTGTCAAGGACACACGCTCACGTACAGTGAGGGAAAGAGCGAGCCTGGGGCAGTGTGTGCTGTCATGTGATGTCAACAAACCACATAATTGGATAAAACAAGGCCACAGTTTCAATATGAAAACCAATCAGTGTCTATTATTTATATTTAAATACCAGCAAATGCCAAAAGAATGGTATGTTGCCATATGGCAACCGTGCAGTATAGGGTTAAACTGTTCGCTAGCTGTCTAGTTCTGCACCAGTAACGCAGACCGAGGGCAGCATAGCAACTATGCTGCTCATTCAAACTGTGCTGCCTATTGCCAAATTTGATCTTTGCATTAATATTTACTAATAAACTGATGACTAATATTTACTACTATTACCAAAGTACAGTACGTTTTGGCACTAAAAGTATCTGTCTGGAAATTCAAAAATGGCGGACATGGAGAAGATCCACCTTTTCATGTGTGAAAAGTGCAATTTTCTCAATCACAATTTAAAAAACACTAAAAATATTACACAGTGCACCCTTAAAGGAAAACGTAGCAGTCAGCACCCATAATGGTAGTAGTGAAAAAGGTGACATCATCATCATACTTTACCAGAAGGGAAGTCAGATAAATGATTCAAATTCCACAAAGGCATTTCAGGCAAATGGGCAAAGCGGAAAAGCTAGTTACTCACTAACTGCTGCTTTATACCTGCCTCTGGTTTTTGTAACTTTTACATACCTTTGACATTCATGATAACTACAGTACGTCCTGAAGACATGGGAAACCCTAACAGAAGCATACACAGTTGCCTTCAATCAACTTTCCCCAAGAGACAACGACGAGAAAAAAGACCTCGATTGTGCACCGAAACAGTCATATGCCTATTTGGAATAGTGAAAAATGCCACAGATATGCAGTATTTTAAACATTAAAAATTAAATAATGGCCCGCCTCAATGATCTATAGCACTATGGGTTAAGTAGTTAAATGCTCCATTGATGTTTTCCCCTACAGTGCCAGGCATGATAAAAAAATAATAATAATAAAAAATATATATAGGCCTATATATATATATGTGTATATATATATATATATACCTTAAAGTGATACTGTCCCATTTTTGGAAATAAGCTCATATTACACCTCCCCTTTAGTTAAATAATTGAGCTTTACCTTTCTCCTGTACTTTCTGCCGTTCTCTGAGTACGGCCGTGGAAATTTTACCTCCAAGCTAGCAGTCAACATTGACTCCTATGAGACCAGTTAGTCGCCAGCTGGTCTCATAGGACTCAATGTTAGCTGCTAGCATGGAGGTAAAATTTGCACTGCCATACTCAGAGAACGGTTGAAAGTACAGGGGAAAGGTAAAACTCAATTAACTTAACTCAAGGGGAGGTGTAATATGTGCTTATTTCCAAAAATGGGACAGTATCACTTTAATACTGTGTATTACTTTAAGATATGTAGACAAATAGACAAATGGAAATAGAAATAGAAAGATAAGCACAATTCTGATTATCTGTGCAGTACATTAAGAATGATATGACATAAACCTCTTCATAGCTGTGATTAATGTTGGTAAGGTATGAGTTGCATTGAAAACATTTTGAAATGAAAAAAAATGACATCAGATCATGAGACATGGCATCTGTAACCAAGCACACATGCACAACCTGCCAGAAATTAAAGGAATTTATGCAGGATTGCATGTGACATTTATTTTACTCACCCATCTTGGATCAAAGTGTTGGACGATGGCTGGTGCCAAGCAACAGAGGCCATGGAGGATGGCTTTCAAGAAAAAGACACTTTGAATTCCTGAGAGCAAAGCAAATTAAAAGTCACAAAGTAGACCTATTTACTCCAATTACCTTTTAAGTGAAGCACTTTTGTACTTGTATTTGACTAGAATTTTATTTGGGGTACTATTATTTTTACTTGAGCAAGATTTAAGCAAAGTAAAGATACATTTACTTGTATTAGTTTTCTGTACTTTTCCCCACTCTGTTTTTACATTACACTTACCTGACAGTAGGGGTGGGCGATATGACGATATTAAATCGTGAATCGTGATATTGAGTAAAAGATTGTCTCGAATCTGCCAAAGTGGAGAAATCGTGTAGATCGTCTTGCAGTGAGGATATTCATTATCAGTATCAGAGTGATGTTTTCTCACTTTTGTTGTTGTCTTCACTTTATTCTTTACATTATTGTATTCCAATTGTGCACTTTATGAGAGTATCATCAGTGTGTTAACATTTTATTGACTGCAAATTACAAATTGCACGTATATGAAAGTTGTTTTTTGTTGTTTTTATTTTTTGGATGGAAGATCGTGATAAAAAATCGAAATCGAGATTTCGCGTTAAAAAATCTTGATACAACAATTTTGCCATATCGCCCACCCCTACCTGACAGGACCAATGAAGGGGTATTATGTGCCTTGCTCAAGGGCACTTCAGCCATTGATGACAGAGTAAGGAGCGGCAATAAGGTTGTCTGATGCTGTCATAATGCATCCTTTACCATAACACCACAGTGGTCAGTTTTAATAGACCATTTACAATAAGTCTAACCTAAACTATGATTAGGGTACATTTCAAAGCATGCAATTACATCGCCATGACTTTTAGGTACATTTAGATCAGTTAATTGTTACTTTTTGGTGTGTTTACATAGGACATGTAATATGCCCTTACTGTAAATGACCAACCCTAACCTCAGGATACAAGGTTAGGACATACGGTAATATTGCACTTTCCAGTGCTGGGCAATTCCTGCATTCAGAAGCTACAACCCAGATCCAGACATTCGAAATGACCTGTTTTAACCTGTACATGCAGATGCCCTTATTGTTCAGCCAAAACCAGGTAATTTGGGAATATGTGGCTCTGGATTGTAGCTGCAGAAGCCAAATTGCCCATTACTGGTTAAGGCATACTTTGTTGCGCTGTAACAAATTACTTTCTAATTGATGCAACAAGTTACACCAATGTTCATAAATGTTAGGAAAGAGTAGTAACATAGTTCATTGCATTGTAATAAAAGGAGTGACATGCAAATAATCACACTGTGCTTCTGGCCAGGGAACGGCTATGATGTGTATTAGGTCCAGCTCCAGTTATTTCCAGTGCAATCTCAAGAGTCAGTCTTATACAGCAGGGCTGTCAAACTCATTTCGGGTCAGGGGCCACATACAGTTAATTTGATCTCAAGTGAGCCGGACAAGGAATGTAGTTGCAAAATGTTAATGTTAGAAATGTTAAATATTAAAAATATTTTTTTTTTGCTAAATATCGGAATCACATCCCTGCTCTACAGTGTCTTTTGAAAACATTTGCCGCTTTTTGTTTTTATTATTTATAGGATTGTGAAGATCATGAGAGGGGGAGAGAGACGGGGTAAGATTGGGAAATGAACGAGGCCAGATTCGAACCTGGGTCCCCATGGGCATGCAGGCCCCTGCATGGTGTGGTGCACTAGTGGGATATACCTCTTCAGTCTCAAACCTATACACTATTTGTAAAAATGTGTTCAAACAACAGGCACTCACAAGCCTCCTCTGTCGCCCACTTCAAAATGTTATGCTACATGTGGAAAGTCAGGAGTCAAGATGGTTGTTGAAATTTTACAATGTTGCAAAACGTTCATAAAGCACAGTCTGTGTTTTAAAAGCTTGTGTAAACACTTGTGAACCCAGAGAATCATTAAAAGATTTTGAAAACTGGCTGAATATTGAAGATTGCTAGAGCAATAAAGTGGAACGTGTCTGACCAAACTCCAAACCCCCTCAATGACAAAACGGGCACATTATTTTCCCCTCACTCCAATTAGTTGACTGGCAATTATGAATGAAAGGTCTTAGACTCTCTGTGACCTAACAGGTTTTTAAGCTGCCTCTCTTTCAATATCTCAACAGCAAAATGGTTCACTTAATGACCATGACAAAAAAAAACATTGTTGCGTATTACCAAACTGCAGTTTATACAGAGTGAAGAAAATGAATTGGCTGAACCCTGAGGTATGATCACGATGATGACACACAGAGATGAGATTGCCAATGGCCAACAGGCTGGGCCTCAGAAAGAGAACACTATGATCTCACAGAATTGAACACGGACCATTGTGAATCAAAATCTGTGTCAGTTTCACAGATTTTGCCAAAATTCTGTGATGGGGTCACGGAAGCACTTGTCGTGATTGGCCTTCTGTTCCAACGTATGTTCTGTCAGGACTTTTGCCATTTTTTTTTCTTAGAAAACATGTCTTACTGACATGTTAGGGTATGGTGGCATTCTTTGGTCTGGGCACAACTTGAACACATATATTTCTCAAAAAGAGTTAAGAGTTAGATATTATTTTGGTCTGGGGATGACTTAAATTGCTATAGCAATTTAAAAACAGAATTTGGTATCAACCAACTGGAAAAGGTCGGCTATTTCACCACCAGTTTGTCAGTTTTCTAATGATAGACTTAACAAAGTGCTGTGGGAACATAGAGAAAGCACTTCTGTGAGTCCATCACGGAAAATACTTCCTTGACGAAATCCATAAAACTGTTCTGAGGATTCTGGTTAATTTCACGGAATTCTGTGAGATCAGGCTGCAAGAGTTTCTGCTGGACCTCTTCACACAGTAAATGTTGCAGTGTTAATTTAACACTTAAAGAGAGTATGACCAGCATTATGAATGTTAAATTCCACTATCCAAGTGTTGAAGTTGCCCCGGACTGCTTCACACAGTAACATGAAATACAGTGTGTCACAGGAATATACTGTATGAGTGCGCCCAGGCCAGTGTAACGCACACTCACACATTAAACTGAATTTGCAAGTACATTTGAACTACCATATATGATGGGAACGAGTATGAAACTTGCTTTTGAGTTTTGTGCAAACATGCACAATTTTTAGTTAATGAAAAAAATATATATATTGCGTTCGGTCTGCAACTTCGCCACAGATTTTGATTTTGACCCACTGTAAATTTGAGTTTGACACCCCTGGTCTACGTAACCCATGTTTGCATGTTGCCCCAGACTACTTCACACAGTGAATTGTGCAGTGTTAATTCAACACTGAAGAGATCAGGACCAACATGGTGAGGGTTGAATTCTACCATCCATTCCAAGTGTTGAAATAATAACACTGCAAAATGTAGCCTTCTCGTGTGTAGCGTCTAACCCAGTTCTACATGTTCCACTGAAAGGTCAGCTGGAGCACATGTCAGCGAAGCCTTCTCCCTTCGCCCTTCCACTGTCTCACTTCATCCCCAATTTCCACGTTGTCCATCGTCAAGCCGAGGAGAGTCATTCTTTCCTTGTTATTCCCCCCACATCTTTGGCCATAACTTGCGCAAAAAGATTTCAAAGTGATGTACGGCGTCGTGGGCCATGTTTACTCCGTGGCGTAGGTTGTCTTCAATCACGCCGATCTGTTTGACAGTTTCGAGCGCAGCCCTCCCCTGTGTTTACGCTTCCCAATTTCCTTTGTATGGCTTTCGTATAATCAAAGGGACATTGGAGAAGGAGGAGCATTCCTTAAGAACCCGGCCTTAAAAGAAAGCGAGGGAGAGAGAGAGAGAGAGAGAGAGAGAGAGAGAGAGAGAGATTCTGTCTTATGGCAAGAGCTATTAAACTTACTTTCTTTCTTTAAACATTATAGTGTAATGTGTCCCTAAGAGTGGGCTGAACTATCCGCAATGAAGAGCTATACTAACTGTATAGTTAAACGGTTATTCTTTTTTTAAAAAGCCGCTAAATGAATAACTGTTACAGCCAGCAAAAAAAGAAACACTCATATAATCACATGTAATACACATAGTGCTGATTCCTCTCTCTGAGAGTTGAATTAACACTACACAATTTACTGTGCAGTAAAGGGAAAAGATTATAAAAAAAGCAGGTATGATTTGATTAACTGGGACAGGAAGTGAGGCAAATTTGATTTACACCGTTTCCAGATCCTAATGATAAGCATGCCTTTTGCTGATGTGTTTAGATAGTAGCTTTCATGAAGTGGCGAGCACGGGCCAACATATCGCTAACACAGTGGAGTGTGTTCTGCCAATGGTCTGCAATGTGCAAACAAACACAGAGGGAGTTATAAAATCCCTGCCTGCGCTGATTGGCAAATATGTGCGCCAATGCTTCAAAAACTTTGACACACACACAAACACACGCACACAAGCGCACGCGCGCGCGCGCACACACACACACACACACACACACACACACACACACACACACACACACACACACACACGTGTACCCGCACACACACATGCACGCAAATGCACACACATCAATGCATGCAGACACACCGAGGCACACCCAGAGTCACATACAGTACACAGACACACAAATACGCAGGCATGCACACAAACGTACACATACACACTTTGGCAGATGCATGCACGCCAACACACACACACACAACCACACAAACACAGCCACATACACACACAGACACACACACATACACAAACAGGCACACATACAGAGGCAAAAAACAGCCACACACACACACACACAAAACACTGCTATTAAGGGCTATTACAAAATTTGAAATATGTTTTGTAAATACATAATGTTACTAGCATAATAGCTTTTACGGAAAAATGTGAAGAAAAGAATGTAAACCAAGGCCCGTAAGTCTGAAGGTTTAACATATTCAAGAAGGAAAAGTATACCGCAACTGTGTCATTTGAGGATCACAAATTTGGCATGCAATGCAAACTTTTCATCTACCTTATTCTTTTCTATGACAAGCGAGTGTAATGGATGCCAACCAGCAGAGTTTGGCATAGAACGTTAGTAAACCTCCCTCCCGAAGTCTCATACTATCAGTAGCGCTGAGCTATCGGACTGGACCTTTAGCTCAACGGTATCGTGCTGTGCCTCCATAGCCCGAACTGGAGCGTTGACTGGTACTGTAGGTGGCGGGTTCGAGACCTGAGTGGCAAACTGGCGCAGATCACCTCAGTTCCACGAGTTCCACTTCTGCATAGCATTCAGGCCACGGCGCGACATGCTGTGACAAGAACTGTTGTTGCAGCATACAGTGGTGATCCTACAATGATTTGCACCCCGTGCAATTCCCCTTCTGGTGCCGTGCCCCGAACCCCCAATTATCAGAATCCATCTCTGACCATCCCCCCTGCTTTGATTTAACAACTCGACCACTGATTGACAGCAGAAGTTTAACACAATGTTTCGTAGAAGTGCAATTCAAATGTTCATTTCACATTTGAAATCGGGATGATGAATGGGGAAAAGTCCCCCAAAATGTTATTGTTTTCTCCACGGAAGGGATGCGAGGCCACAAGCAGAGCTCGAGGACAGGAGTTTCAATACAGAGCAGTTTCACACATAACATTACAACTACAGGCATCTTCAAGTAGGGTAGTGTAGTGAGTATGGTATGGTGTAGCAAAGTTCCTATTGCATGCAAAATGGATTCCAGCCAATACTGTTATGCCAGGCTGTGGAGAGGGGATCTGGATCTTTCGTTCAAAAAAATATTTGGCTCCTTTTAAAAATATTTATTCAGTTTTGAGAGGATGGCATTTAAAGGGCCTTTTTTGGCATATTTTTGTCAGAACAATGGCTGAAAATACGTAAGACCGTCCCTGCCACTCAGGATGGAATGGTGCTGATGGTGCTGATGGTGCATGATTCTGGAATAGTTCAGACCTCACAATCCTTTGGATAGTCTTTGATGGGTGCTGGAAATGAACGTCCATGCTCAACATGCAATTTGGACCAGCTCCAACAATTTGCAATGGAGAAATGGGGCAAAATCCCTAGGAAGGACATGTGCATGGCATGCCTGGTTAACTAATCAAAGAGCCTGTTGTCAGTTCTGATTCAAAAAGGGTGCCATTACTGACCAGCAGGCTACTATTTTTTGTCCTTGTCATTTTTACCCTTTTTTGTTTAACCCTCTGAGGTCTAAGGCTTTTCAGAGGCTTTTAGGCTGCTTGCACCACCCTAACATTTTCAAGTATTTTCATTTCATATATATATATTTGGGACCTGGAAGGTCTGAGGTTTCTAATGGTGTGACTTATATGTTTCAATGACAAAAACTCACAGAGTTACAGATTTGTTTTTGGAGGCACATTGCCCTCTGAAGGGCACTCGGACCTCAGAGGGTTAAACTCAGTGCAAACGCAGTGTCTCCATAGTGTATTTGTTTCCAGATAGGGGGAAAGGGGGCTAATAATTTCATCTTTAATGGTAGAATACTAGATGCCAATATCGAAAACTTTGGGGGCATTCCAATATGCTACCTTGCGTCCACTTGTGCTTGTGGCCTCGCCCCGCCTTCTGGCCCCACCTCCGAGGAGAAAACAATAAAATTTCCCCGCTGTCAGCCTAGCCAATTTTGGGGGGACTATTCTTCATTCACCATCCACTTTGCAAATGAGAAAATGACTTTACAATTGAGCTTTTGCGAGATATTGAAATATAATGCTGTTGTCAGTGATGTCATCATGACATATTACTTCCTGGTACGAGGCCACAAGCACAAGTGGAGGACGCAAGGTCGCATATTGGAACGCACTCAATATCTACCGTATTGACTAGGGTTAGGGTTAGGGTTAGGGTCTAAAGTTTAGTCTATATGTTGGAGCCAGAGGAGGCCAGAGTGAAAGTAGAAGTAAAAAACGTTCCTTTCAACGCAAGTAATTTGTGACTGTCTACAGTTACTATGAAGCGATGTGCCTGATTCTGCTCTGGTTGGATTAAATTTGTTTCTTTTTTGTTTTCTTTTGTTTTTTGTTTTTTTTCAGCAACAACAACAACATTTAGCTACTTCAGGAATAACTGGTGTGACCACTGTGCTAGTGTTCCACTTGGACCATAAATTTACTTCTACTTTTACTTTGGCCACCTCTGATTGGAATCAATGGGTTTACTTCATTGCCGCCATAGATATCCAGTGGGTACCACAGCAATGTGCAAATCATCCCGTAGATGGCAGTAAATCAACCTCTTTACAGATAGTGTGAAAAACATAGGAACCCTATACCAAGATGGCGACGCCTGAGATGCCAATGCCATGCCAAAAGGCTGAATGTGACAAGTGTATAGTATAGTGTGCTATGGTATATCTATGGTAGCCTATATACAGTGTTAGTCATGAGTATTTGATCCTTTTCTGATTTGGTTGGTTTGCCTACTAATCAAGACATGATCGGTCTATAATTGTAATGGTAGGTGTATTCTAACATGGGGAAATACCCAGAAAAGAAAAATTGGAAAATAACTGTATAGAATATATATTAATCTATTTATTTTTCATTGAGGGAAATAAGTATTTTATCCCCTGTCAACCATTAAGAGTTATGGTCCCACAGATCAGATAGGTAGGCTACTTCCCAGCAAAATTAAAGACACATAAAAGACACATTGAATCAGTAGAATCAGTCCATAGTATCAGTCAATTGATCAGACTCCAAACTCGGCAACATGGGAAAAACCAAAAAGTTGTATAAAGATTTCAGGGGCAAGATTTTAGACCTGAACAAGGCTGAAATGGGCTACAGAACCACAAGCAAGAAAATGGATATTCAGGAGCCAACTGTTGGTGCATTTCTACCAAAATGTAAAGAATAAAATGATCATCAATCGGTTTGTGTCCATACAAGACTTGACCTTGTGGGGATTCAAGAATCATGAGAACAGTGAGAGAGCACTTTAAAATCCTGCGAAGCAGCATGGATGGAACCTGCGCAGGCCCACCTGAGGCTTGCCAATGAACATGAGACTGGTTGGGGATATAATTGTGAGGTGCTGTTAGTCAGAGGAATCCATATCAGGCTATGTTTTGAGAAAGAACAATGCTGCCTATGATCCCAATAACACCCTCCTCACCATCATTCATGGAAGTGGTAACATTATGGTTTGAGGGTGTTTGTCTGACCAAGGCACAGGACAACTTCACAGAGTGCCAACCTCCTTCGCTTGACCAGTAGACTGAATGTGCGTTATGAATGGGTCTCCCAACATGATCGTAATCCACAACAGACAGCCAAAGCAACGTACGAGTGGTTCAAGAAGAAGAGCACATTAAGGTCATGAAGTGGCCTGACAGTCTCCAGACATTAACTCTATGGTAATCCTATATCGGAAGTGAAGCTCCCATTTGCCAAGATACTAAGTCTTATTGATTAAGAGATGATCTGCAAAGAAAAGTGGACAAAATACATGCACAGACATTGTCATCAACTAAAAGAAGCATCTGAAGTGTCTACTATTAAAATTATAGTCTGATCATGTCTTTATTAGTGGGCAAAACAACAAAATCAGCAAGGAATCAAATACTTATTACTACCACTGCATACATTACATTACACTCAACTCGTCATGCATTATAGAGTAGAGTAGAGTAACATTTATTGATTCCAGGGGGAAATTAAGGTGTCAAGTAGCATGCATAGATAAATACAGAAGACATTACACACAAGACATTACACACATCATTACACATTAACCAAGTATAGCTCACTCTTACATACATTCAGCCCACGGCAAGTCTCCCTCTCTCTCTCTCCCTCCCACCCACCTTCACACGCGCACACGCACACACACACACGCATGGGTGCCGCTAGGGGGGGAAAGGTGTTACAGATTCTAAGGGCCCGAGCACTGACAGGGGCCCTTGTGGGGGCCCAAAAGCACTGACAGGGGCCCTTAAGGGGGCCCAACATTTGAATCTTTCATAGGGCCCAAAATTTCTGTCGGCGCCCCTGCACACACACACACACACACACACACACACACACACACACACACACACACACACACACACACACACACACACACACACACACACACACACACACACACACACACACACACACACACACACACACAGTTATAAAGTGTCCAAAGAAAAGTGCACCAGTGATTTATCACATGTGCCTTAGCTGAGTGGCACAGAGCAGCCAACAGTGACCGACAGTGTCCAGGAGTGTAAGACGAAAGCAGAATGGGAGAAAAGTGTCCTCTTTTTTGTTGTCTTATTGTCACCTCTGAGGAAGGGTCCATTGACCCCAAAATGTCACAGTAAAAAATTATATACTGATTGAATGAAATTGAAATAATGAAATAATGATTAAAGCACTGCTTGCAGAGTTTCATTAAGATATATTATCTTCTCAATTGACTTGTGTCATTACAGTTTAACTTATCTGAAATCTGGAAGATAGAATACACGGAAGATAACTCAGCTTAACTCCTCATAACTTAGCTGTTTCAGTGTCATTGTGTTTCACTACGTGTAGTCTAGAAATCTAGATGTCCTTTGATGGCACCAAAGGTTATTCACTACCAGGGAGGTCACATAATGATTGGCTTGAGATTAGACGCTCCTACAGTAGTAACACTGGGCAGTGAATCATCATCACATGCCCAAAGATTTTTTTTTGTATTTATTGTGTTAATTGGTTGTAGTGTCATGCTATTGTTTGCAAAATGATTTGAAAGACAACCTTTTAACCTATGACATGTTTCTAGACCTCATCTAGACTGATGTTCCAAATGAATTCCATGTAAATAGTGTGTGTGTGTGTGTGTGTGTGTGTGTGTGTGTGTGTGTGTGTGTGTGTGTGTGTGTGTGTGTGTCTGTGTGTGTGTCTGTGTCTGTGTGTGTCTGTGTCTGTGTGTTTGTGCGTGAACACACTTCATACTTTTTTGCAAGTCACAGAGCAGACCTGCGCTCAAATATGTATTCATTACATATTTCCAAATAAAGAAATCATGTAATATAGAAGCCCCTATAATAGGACTGGGTCCACCACAGACTCCTTTTCAGAGATTTGTGTAAGATAAGGAACTGAACCTCGACTGTCCACTATAGGTTTTTTTTGTGGGTTCACGTTTTCAGTGTTTACCAAGCCAGATGTGGGAAAGTGTCCAGACCCACTCTCCGGCAATGATGGGTGGGCCCTAATCAGTTTCTTTATTTTAAGAGGAGGTTGGACCCCATATTTTAGAAAAGCCCTGACAGCTCTGGATATTTTTTTTTCTTGGTCAGATGAATTAACCCCTTTATTTCACACCCCGTCTGTGTCGCCGCCACCATTGCTTTCACTATATTAGCGGAAACTGCTGTGTTTTCATAAAGTGGGGAGTATGTGAATATAATGTTTGGGTATGTATACCAGGAGCATATTCACTGTTTTTTTTTAATCCACTTGAGGACTGACATGGGGAGCGCTATCGCCTGAATCCTTTACTTCTGATGACAATGTGCTTTAAGTTGCAGCCCTACTTTAAACACATTTTGCAATGTAAATTGCTGTTATTAAATTGCAATAAAAGTACAGTGATTTTTAAAGAAGTAAATAAGTGTAAATTCAACACTCATAGAGTCAAATTTAATACTCACAGTGTTGTTTCTGCTATTTCAGTGCTGATTCAGCACTGCTGCATGTGCTGTATACATCATAGCCAAAGAGCTAATCTGCCATTTTGCAGACGAGTACCGAAAGGTTTATTTTTGTTGTTTTCTTAAATGGCTACTTTGGGGAGAGAGGACTTGACATAGAGCCGAGACGCTTCATTTCTCAAAGTCGGTAATTTTGTTATAAATGTCTGTTGGGCTGAAGACATTAGATAGTGTAAGTGATCTTTCATCTTCCTCAAATTATACGAGATGAATCACAGCCATGAGCTGGCATGAAAATGTCAAATGATACCCAGAAGAGCTGTGCCTCAAAAAAGATGTATTTAGATTGTGTGTGTGTGTGTGTGTGTGTGTGTGTGTGTGTGTGTGTGTGTGTGTGTGTGTGTGTGTGTGTGTGTGTGTGTGTGTGTGTGTGTGTGTGTGTGTGTGTGTGTGTGTGTGCACGAGTGCTCGTACGTGTGAGGGCGCATGTGTGTGTCTCTGTGTGTGGCGCAAAATGTCATGTCTGTCATCAAAAAATAGACAGTGAAAAAACTAAATTGTCTCCAAATTAACTTCAAGGCCAAAAACAGAAAAACATTTTTGATAGAAGTTTGTATTGTGCCATCTGCTGGTCTGCTGACAGTTTGCTGGGGCGAGAAAAAAAGAGACATGAGTCCCAACTAAACTATACATCATGTAGGCCTATAGTCTCCTGGAGTGTGTGCTTAGGTCACATTCATAAGTCATGTTCCATTGTTTGAACGTTGGTTTGTGCAAGGCTGTCTTTTTCAGGATTGATATGTTTTTGTTTTCTCGTGTTTACGTTGAAAAACACTGTTGATGTGTGGCAGGCAGCAAAGTATAAACCGACATTCGTACAAATTGTTTAAACACCAAACCTATACTTAAAATTAAAAAAGATAATTTGAAGTCTGTAAATTACAAGATATGATGTGATGTTATGACTACGCTGGCTTCGTCTGAGCTACAAATATAGACTTGGCATCTGATGCAGCCTAAAGGTTATGCTAGCCTATTATCAATGACAAATAAACTTCTGCTTAAATGTATGTACGTATATGTCTAGTCTATATATAAAACATAAATATAGTACAATTCCACGTAAAAAAGAGTAGCCTACATCCAAGTAAAGATATGATTCATTCAATTCAATACAATCAACTGGATTTTTGCTGCCTTCAGCTGTTGGCCCCAACACAAAGAAATGTCTTATACGTATATATTTTTAATGTAAGTCTTTGCTTTGCTTTGACAGCGCGGTTCCTTGCACCAGTAAAGGTAAACACTCATGTTATGGCTTGTTTTGGTGTGAGGCACCACCAACAGAGGATGGGGGGGGTGGTGAATACCCCACTGACTGTGACTGGCACCGGCCTGGGAGGTACGCGGGGTTGGACCACACACGGAGAACACAACATTTTTTTGTTTACATCATTCTCTGTTGCCATTTTCTGTCAAGCTTTTTTCCTGAGGTGTGTTTAAGCTAGATGCAAATAGACATTGGGCCTAGCACAGCACAGCAAATGCACATGCAGCCGTGCATATGGTTGGCCTATGTATGTGTGCCTATGGGACCTGGAATGCAGCCGGCCGGGGGATGGATCAAGGGGAGAGAGAGAGAGAGACAGAGAGAGAGAGAGAGTGAGAGAGAAAGAAAACAAGAGAGAGAGAGACGGTGAGTGAGAGAGAGACTAGGCAGGCAGGCAGGCAGGCAAGCATGGGCAGTTTTATGGGCTGGGGAGAGCATTGGGTGCTGTGGGATGGAGCCCAATGGGAAAAAAATAATCAGTCTGCCGGTTCAGTTTATGAAAGGAGGCCCCCTAGTGGACATTTAGGAGACAGACAATCTAAACAAAAGGCAAGTAGCAGGTCAGCTCCAAGACTCCACTCACGACACGATAGGGGCTCTTTCTCACGCCATCTGGGGGACTTGTGAAAAAAAGGTGGTTGAGTGACTAACCCAGCCACGACCCAAAAGTGAGTTGTAAGGTCATTCCACCCCAACTGAACAAATCTCCACCCACTTGCGTCTCGAAAAATTCTCAAAATATTCCTTTGCTCAAATCTCCTCTGAAGTGAAGTGTCCTTTCCAAGTTGCAGGCCGTTTTATAGGGGGAGGGGTGTTGATTTTGTTCAGCCATTGTTTTTCTACAAAGTTCTCAAGGCCATCGTGCTGTACAATATAGCTGTACAATATACACTAGAAGGCTTTACATTTGGAGTGCTGGTACATAAATTGCTGTGTCGTCTGTAGCAAAGTGTCCGTGTTCACACTACATGATACCACATCTTCACAGAAGTACATCAAAGTTGATCAACATTTTATTGCAGTATTTTCCTGGGCTCTGTTTAGGCCTCCAGAAGGCAGACCGTGCTCAGCAATAATGAGAACACCCCTTTTGAAAAGTAACATTTTGAACAATATTTGAATAAGCACATAAGTTATTTCCAAAATGTTACTTTTCATAAGGGGTGTACTCATTATTGCTGAGCAGTGAGCACTGTATTTGTACTCCACATAGAAACGCTTTCACGAAAGTTAGTTCCATGACGGTCAGAGCAGGAGGCCTCTCAAAACTGGAAAAATTGTATCTTCATTTAATCATCATATTTTCATTGATATTTTTTTATCCATTTATACATTTGGTCCTATTTACATGGCCTGTGGATGACCATTGTCAAAAGTGCATTTTAGAAAAGTCAGATTTTAAAATGATCCGTTTTTAGGAACCTAGAGGTCCAAACGGGTGCATGTACAAAAATATGCATGCATACACTGTACATGTAAACAGGCTCTAAGTCCAGTTCTCTTTTTCCAGTTGATTTCTACCTTTAGTTTGTTAACCCAGAATCTAAAGATCTGCGAGTTGTTCCGTGGAATAAATAACAAAAAAAGGATTGTAAGTGTGTGGACCTCTCAATCAAAAACCTTAATCATCCCGTGTCCTCCACCTTGACCAGTGATGACAAGTTTTCTTCTCAACTTAATGACTTAATAAATTTATCGATATAATTGCCTATTAGGTTTGCCACTAAACCCTATGCTGGAGGAAATATACCACCTACTCACAAATATGCCATGGTCAATATGCCCTTGACTATAATCACTTCACTGCGCTAGTTTTTTAAGCAGCAGCTAGAAGTACATTGATGAACAGTATGGTTTTAAACGATTATCAAAATAATTCTACTTCACATACATATGTGCAGTATCGTATGTACAGTATCATCTGTGTGTGTGTGTGTGTGTGTGTGTGTGTGTGTGTGTGTGTGTGTGTGTGTGTGTGTGTGTGTGTGTGTGTGTGTGTGTGTGTGTGTGTGTGTGTGTGTGTGTGTGTGTGTGTGTGTGTGTGTGTGTGTGCGCGCGCGCGCTTGCACACTTGTGCATGCGTTAGTTATGGTATAATTACAGTCTTTGACGGAGGGTGTGCCGGCCGTGCCGCACGCGGTGCAGAGTAAGCATATTCCAGTTCACCTTGGTCTTCTCTACAGCCATGGACCAGCCAGCCAGCGCAGGCAGAAGAGGAGCCAAATAACTGTTTACATAACTGCGGCAGAGTCAAAGGAGAGAGAGAGAGAGAGAGAGAGAGAGAGAGAGAGAGAGAGAGAGAGAGAGAGAGATTTTTGAATTTATTTTCAGAGGTGCCAAAAACAGACATGTTTTATTATGCCTGAACTTGGTCAATCTCCAGGAAGCCAATGGGATACCACAGCGTGCTGTAGTGGTGGTGGTGGTGAGACTCTGGCTTGTCTCGGTCCAGAGACAGTGGTGGAGGTCCATTTGGATTTATTGGGAAAGAAATACGGCACAGTAACAGCGTGTTAGTGGGGAATATTCTAGAATCAGAACCCTTATCAGCAGGGCTGCTGACAGGTTTTGCCGGGACCCAGGACAAAGTCATCTGAAAGGGGCTCCTCCACCCAATACATAAAATGTAATGAAGACCCAATTTCAGGCCCTTTCTCTCCCTGGGCCTGGGACAACTGGCCTGTTTTTGACACCCTGTCGACTTCCCTTCTTATCAGGTCAGACTACAGAGTGTTTTCCAAGTCGTTTCCTGTTCTGTTGGATGCCAAAATAAAGGTCCACGAAGTTGTAATACATTAATTTAGTTGATTTTGCTAATGTTCACCATGATTCGCAGAGATATTTGGATTAACTTTGTATTACAAGACTACATGATAAGAGGCCACCAAAAACCAAAGCTTAAATAGCTGCAAAATCGTGTTATGTATAAATAAAATAATAATATCTCTAATGACCTTATACTCAAAACATTAATCTTAATAAAGAGCATGTGTGTTTATGTTGTGCTTTATTGTG
The DNA here is from genome assembly GCF_034702125.1 of Engraulis encrasicolus. NCBI lineage: Eukaryota > Metazoa > Chordata > Actinopteri > Clupeiformes > Engraulidae > Engraulis > Engraulis encrasicolus. The sequence goes on along the minus strand of NC_085877.1, from coordinate 12,240,511 downwards.
CAATCAACCACTAGACAATGGACCTTTCAAACAAGATTATGCAGTAGGCCTATAACCAGTTGCTAGGCCGCTGATAACTTTGGCTGGGCACCGGACCCCATACCCATAGGCTGATACACTGCATTGAACTCTATCTATCTATCTATCTATCTATCTATCTATCTATCTATCTATCTATCTATCTATCTATCTATCTATCTATCTATCTATCTATCTATCTATCTATCTATCTATCTATCTATCTATCTATCTATCTATCTACCTACCTACCTATCTATCTATCTATCTATCTATCTATCTATCTATCTATCTATCTGAAACAGTTATCCCTGTTGATGTGTTTCATTTACCTGGCCCCATCCACTGATTTAAGCAACTAGTTGAACCAAAACTAATCAGAATGTTTTGATTCATTTAAAAGAGCCAAAATGCAGCAAATCTTCATGTGCTGGCCCTTATCTAGAGTGCAATGGATTAAGGGATTATTTGATTTGTTATTTCTAGTTTTTTCCTGGAAACAGTAGGTTTGTGTCACCGCCACCATGTGGATATCAGCTGTGTGCTGTTACAGTTTTTCTCGATTGGTTTGGCTCATTTCTTGAAACTGAGATGACATTCCTATAACCATTGGGTCATTTGGCCAAACATTCTTACACTTCTGCAGAACAGTTCAGATAACTAGCAAAATGTCATATACCTCCCAAAACACCTCATTCTTGCATCAGCACTAAACCGTCTCACATATAAATAGTCAGTACCATCAAAATGGCATAGATCCTTCTCAATTGCTTTGGCTCATTTGCATTCATTTAGTCCTTCTGTCAAAATAAACTGGATGGTTCAGCATAACTACATGGATCCTCATCACTCGCTCATATCACCCCAAAAACAGTTTACCCATGTGTCAAAACTAAATTTCTTCCCCACATATATCATCAGTACCCCCAAAATACATTGTCCCTTTGCCATTGTGTAAGCACTGCCAGTCAAAATGGTTAGGTGTTTTATCTACGTTCAGCTAACAGATTTCGACTATGTATAAAAATGAAAAAGTGAGTGAAACCATTGAAGTTTGACAACACAGATAATTTACCAAGGACATTTATCAGTAACTTTCTTTACTGTAAATTCATATACAGAAAGTAATGCCCATATATCACAGGTTTCTCATGGGTTTGGCTCATTTCTCAAAACAGAGATAACGTTATCAAAATAACATGGATAAATGCCAAAGCAACTAGCAATTGTTCAAAACAGAATGTCGTTTGAAAAAAGTCATGAAATTAACCAAATAACAGAGGAAACTGTAGTATACACGGTTGTAAAAATATTTTCTACTAACTAGTAAAGTTACAATACCATCTGACCTGTTGAACACTGTCATGTCATACACTATGTAATGACATTCTTAAAATATGATGTCCTTGACTGTTTTGGGAATTACGTGGACCACTTTGCATATGATGACTAACACAATGAAATAATGCTGACTTTTGGAGAGGGCAACCATTAGACTGAGAATGGTCTAATTAATTTAGATGAGCAAGGTCAATTTATTTGGAAAATGTGCTAAATGTATGCTGAATGTGTCAACTGAAGGGTATTTGTACATATCTATCTGCAGAGATGTACTAAACATTTGAGACATGTACAAAGCATTTGATATCTGATGAAAGCAATGAAAAATGCCATTCTGTTTTGGGAAATTGCAAGTTGGTTTGGGGATTTGTCCGTGTTGTTTTGAGAATATCATCTCAGTTTCGAGAAATTAGCCAAACCAATCGAGAAAAACTGTAACCCTCTCTAACAGCAAACCTTCACTGGAAAACCATTTGGCCTGCATGGGCTTATAGACCTACTTACTCCATGATCCTTGTGCGGTGTCCAAATAACGCGTTTGTCAGCAAGAGCGCAACCCTCCCCGCACAACATCACACCACACCACACCACAGCACGCCACACAAAAAATGTCTCGCAAGTCAATGAAAGAAATATGCTTTTGTAAAAAAAAAAGATGAATTATCTTAATTTTCCATTTCTGCAATCAATGGTTATGAAGCTGAAACTGACATATGAAGCTGTCATTTTTGGCTGGGAAGTGATTGGTTTTGGCCCTGACCCCCTGGATGACTCACTGGAGCTAAAAAGTCTGCAGCTAAACGCAGCTAAACTGCTGGGTCCAGATGGAGCGTTTCCTCGACTCCTGAGAGGAGCAGGACAAGTTCTCCCCTTTTAAAGGCCAATACTTGAGGTAAACTATCGACTCCTGAGAAGAGAAGGACAAGTTCTCCCCTTTTCAAGGCCAGCACTTGAGGTAAACTATGGCCGACACGTCAGTTTCAACACTCAGTTCATCTTAAGAGTTGGATTTCACTCTGTTCTAGTTGGTAGTGCTCTATGTCTCTCTTGCACACAGTAAATGTTGCAGTGTTAACTCAACATCATTCTGAGCAGATATGGTCCCAGTCTTTTGAGTGTTGAATTAATACAGTGAAGCTATATGCATATATGCTCACATATATTGTTGAATTCAACTCTCTAAGTGTTAATTCAACACCCAGAATTGAATTTAACACTAAGTCAATTGGACTATATGCTCAGAACAGTGTTGAAGTAACTAAGGGTTGAATTAACAGGACAACTTACTGAGTTTGAAAAGAGGATAAGTTCTTCCCATTTTCAAGGCCAAAACTTTGGTCAAATTATGGCAGTCATCGCGGACCATGTGTGAGTTTTATTATAACACCGTCACTGTCACACAATCAATTTTACAGTGTTAATTTTGTTCTAGTTGATTACAATCTCAAAGTGTTGACCCAACACTGTAAAATTCACTGTGTGAAAAGAGCACAAATTCTCCCCTTTTCATGGCCAACACTTGGGGTAAACTACGATGACATGACAAGCTGTGTGTGAGTTTTATTATAAACCGTCATCGTGACACAGTACATTTTTGAGTTAATTCAACACTAATGCTGAGAGGGTTACACTCTCTATGTGTTGAACAGAGGTGGAAAGTAACTAATTACTTTACTCGCGTTACTGTAATTGAGTAGCTTTTTTGTGTACTTGTACTTTTTAAACTACTTTTTAAAATTTGTAATTTTACTTTTACTTAAGTACATTTTCTTTCGAGTAATGTACTTCGGTACATTTTACAGCACAAGCGTTACTGAGTAAAAAAAAAACAAAAAAACCTCTAGAATTCTTGCCTAGTTAAATAAAGAGTTGGCGCGTGCGACCTGTCTCTCACTCAAACGATGATGGCTGACATGGAGGCTGACGATGGAGATTCACTTAACTCAGAGGAGATCAACATTAGCTGTTCTTCCTCTAACCCAGTGCACCCCTTGCACACCTAGAGGCAGAAAACGCGGATTGTTAAAAAGTAACTTTTTTACTTTTACTCAAAGTACATTTTAAATTATTTACTTTTTACTTTTACTTGAGTAGATTTTTTGACTGGTAAATGTACTAGTACTTGAGTACATTTTCAACAGAGTAACAGTACTTGTACTTGAGTACAACATTTTAGTACTCTTTCCACCTCTGGTGTTGATTTAACACTGCACAATTGACTGTGTGAGAAGAGACAAGTTTTCCCCTTTTCAAGACCAACACTTAGGGTAAACTATGACCGACATGTCGTTAGGCGATATGTGAGTTTGATTAGAACCCTCCGTCGTCTGCAAACACAGAGAAATCTTATTGTTCCTCAGTTCTCCCCAACATTGTGAATTTCTGTACTCAAAACATTTGCTGTATATTGTGAGGGGGGTCTCTGTCGACACAGAGAGGTGTTAACAGTAAGCTGATTCAAAAACAGTCCGATTTTTTTGTGATTTTTAGCTGCTGTAAACAAACGTCACACGTGTGAGGAAAATATCAGCTGAACCGCTGAAACTATTATATACATTTCGGGGTCGATAAAATAAACACAAGAGTATAAAATATTCAGTCTCAAGCAAATGTGGGCCCCCCCAAGCTCAGCGATGGGGTTACTGTAAGCACACAAGCGGCCCTCAGTCACTGTATTTACGTTAACCGGTCACAAATCAAAGAGGCATAAGAGTTAAAATAATAATTTTATGGAACGGGAGAGAGGGGAGGGGGGGAATTGTGTTCGTGGCACTCCCAATGAGGCTAAAACCATGCGCTCCCGCCATGGTACACTGCAACGCAAAAATGGAACTTTCTGTTTGCTTTCTCAAAGCAGAGAAATTTATATGGCAGCTGCAGCAGATGTGGAGAGAGAGCGATAGAGAGAGAGAGAGAGAGAGAGAGAGAGAGAGAGAGAGAGAGAGAGAGAGAGAGAGAGAGAGAGAGAGAGAGAGAGACGGAGACAGAGAACGAGAGAGAGAGACAGACAGAGACAGAGACAGAGACAGAGACAGAGAGGGAGAAAGATGGAGAGAAAAGTTGGGGAGGGAAATGATGCAGAAGGACAGGGTGATAGATAGATAGATAGATAGATAGATAGATAGATAGATAGATAGATAGATAGATAGATAGATAGATAGATAGAGAGAGAAAGAGAGAAAGAGAGAGAGTCAGTCTCAGAGACACACTCAGGCCCTCCTTGATCATGTCAAAGAGTTCACATTATTCTGTGTTAAAAGATCTCACACCATGCCGTATGCTTTGCTCTCCCTCTCGCCTCTCGCCTCTCTCACCCGACCAAACGTTACGTTACGTTCCCTCCACTTCGCTTCACGGACGTCTTGTAGCTAACAATGTGCTGATGCTGATGACTATTTATTGCCTCATCTCAACTCACACACGGCAGAGAGACGGTCTGTCCAAACACACACACTGGCTGGACAGTATGAACTCGGAGACCGGGCCAGGGCCAGTGTGTGTGTGTGTGTGTGTGTGTGTGTGTGTGTGTGTGTGTGTGTGTGTGTGTGTGTGTGTGTGTGTGTGTGTGTGTGTGTGTGTGTGTGTGCTGAACACCTCACGCACTGCAGAGAGACGGTCTGTCCAAACACACTGGACAGGGCAGTATGAAGTCAGAGCCGGGGCCAGTATGAATGTGTGTGTGTGTGTGTGTGTGTGTGTGTGTGTGTGTGTGTGTGTGTGTGTGTGTGTGTGTGTGTGTGTGTGTGTGTGTGTGTGTGTGTGTGTGTGTGTGTGAGAGAGAGAGAGTTTGCATGAGTGTGTGCATATGTGTGTGTGTGTGTGTGTGTGTGTGTGTGTGTGTGTGTGTGTGTGTGTGTGTGTGTGTGTGTGTGTGTGTGTGTGTGTGTGTGTGTGTGTGTGTGTGTGTGTGAGAGAGAGTTTGCATGAGTGTGTGCATAATTGTGTGTGTGTGTGTGTGTGTGTGTGTGTGTGTGTGTGTGTGTGTGTGTGTGTGTGTGTGTGTGTGTGTGTGTGTGTGTGTGTGTGTGTGTGTGTGTGTGTGTGTGTGTGTGTGTGTGTGTGTCTTTGTGTGTGTGTGTGTGTCTTTGTGTGTCTTTGTGTGTGTCTGTGTGTGTGTCTCTGTGTCTGTGAATATGTGTGGGCCCTCAGCACATGTGTCACCTCTGACGTATAGCTTCTGGCTGCAGTCCCACAGGTAATTGTTAATGTTAATGTTAAAGGCAAAAGTGGTTGGGATAAGCGATGGGGCAGGATATATATTGAGAACAGGTGTCTCTATGCATACAGCGCACAGTACAGCCATGCATGCATCACTGGCTTCCGATTAATGCCATGAGTTATAACCTCCCGACGTGTTAGGGAAATGTGTTAAAAATATTTCATAGGTTCCGTCATCCATCACTTGGCCATGTACTGTATGTGGGATCTCAGACAAGCTCACTTACGGAGGGAACAAGCGGGTATGTCGTCCTGGGCCCAGGGAGAGGGGGGGGGGCAGAATTGGGTTGTCATTACATTGTATGTATTGAGTTGGGGGGGCCGCTGTGATGATTTTGGTCCAAGCCCGGCTAAATGTGTCAGCGGCCCTGATCTTGACGTGGGCCACTCGAGTCGTGACATGACTAAAAAGTTTGCAGATCTTTCATGTGGTTAATGACGCATTAATTAAGTGTTAAAAAACATCAGTGCAATGCACATTACGTAAGTGTGGCTTGGAGTGCTGGTCAAAAAGAAATGGGGATATTAGTTGGGTTTAGTTTTTTGGCTCAAGATGAAGGCATGGGAGTAGATGAGCTTGGCTTCGTTTTTGATGACTGTGTTTCCTATGATTATGGAATCTCTCTCTCTCTCTCTCTCTCTCTCTCTCTCTCTCTCTCTCTCTCTCTCTCTCTCTCTCTCTCTCTCTCACGCACACACGTGACGCAAGCATGCACGCGTACGCACACACACGCACACGCACATGCACATGCACCTGTGGTTCTCACCTGATAATGCCAACGACTGGTGTAGGAGAAATGCAAGAGCAACTGTCTGGCTTACTTTACCATAAGAAGATCCCAGGTTGCATGCAGTATTTGTCCTTCTTGCCATATTGGTGCAGGTCAAATTGCCTAGGTTTGCCTAATGGAAAGTCCGCCTCTGCCTGTAGATAGGAAAACATTGAAAACACAATAGAAAGCCACTTCTGATGTACCCTAGTGTTTTAAATGTAGCCTTCTCACCTGGTCAGTGTTGGGGTGTATTACGGCTCTAGGCTACTTCTGAGTAGGCATAGCCTACCTACTACACCGCTGTGGGCATGTAGTTTCAAACTCCATTGTTTTCCTTTCAGCTTGCGCTCACATCAGGGCAAACAAAAGGCTGGATAGATTCTCAGCTGGAAGCTCTTGTACTGCATTCAGTGTTTTGTGAGTGTGTGTTTGTGTGTGTGGGCAACATGCTGCCTATGATTGTAACATGCATTATTTGTGTGTGTATGTATTAGGGTGCATCAAATGCCCCCTATGAACATTTTTTGCCTTGGCCCTATAGTAAAAATGTTCTACACCCAGTAAAAACACACTGTGTAAAATATTTTGAAATTTGGATGAAGTCTACCTGGGCCACCAGCCCCATGAAAATAGAAAATAATGGTGATAGTCAAAATCTTGGAATATAATGGACATTTCGGTGCATCAAGTTACCCATTAAAAACATATTGCATCAGCTGTGTGATAAAAATGTTCTAAAATATGTTGAAATTTAGATGAAGAATTCTGGGACTGGGTCCACCAGGCCCATGAAAATACAAAATAATGGTGATAGTGATGGGCAACCTGGATTCCAAAGCTGAAGTCCAGTGCCACATATTCCAAATTACCTTGTGTGTGTGTGTGTGTGTGTGTGTGTGTGTGTGTGTGTGTGTGTGTGTGTGTGTGTGTGTGTGTGTGTGTGTGTGTGTGTGTGTGTGTGTGTGTGTGTGTGTGTGTGTGTGTGTGTGTGTGTGTGTGTGTGTGTGTGAGAGAGAGAGAGAGAGTGTGTGTGTGTGGTGTGTTTATGTGAACTGATGCAAGGCTAATTGCTGTACGCAAATACTATGTTTACTGCAATGTGCAATAATGTGTAGTAGGCAATGTCCAATAATTGTGTATTATTCTACAGTAATCTGTAGCCAAGGCAAGCTTAAGAAGACTCCCACTGTGAGGTGGGGTCAAAAGGCGTCAGAGCTACTTTGTAGTTACGCCTAGTCCATTCCCAAACTGCAGATGGCGGTGTACATGTTCAGACTTCTAAGCAACTATTCCGAAGAAGAAGCACCCACCGGGAAGAAAAGTTATTTTGAGCTAGGTAAACAAAATCACGCCCGTGCCCCAAAACCGAAATTAAACAGACTCGCCCGGTTATCATTTAGGAAATATGCCCGGACATATCACCAAGACCCATTGGTTTGCTTTACGCCTGCATGGTCTTTGGGAAGACCGTATTTTCTAACCACTTGTCTGGTGCTACATTACAGAAGCTACAGTGACATGCTGGACACAGCTCATTTTTTTAACTGGTGACGTCTCCTTGTCAAATTAAACTTAATGATGGACGATCAAACGTAGATATCTTGATGCGGAGACAAAACATTTCGCAACTATGTCGGGTAAACATGAAGACCAAAAGGAAGACAAAAACAAATGCAGTCCTATTGCTACTTCACGTGCCAGAGAGAAACCCCTTTTCCACCTCAGCCACACGCCACCTGGAGCATCAGTGTCATATGCACTTTCCAAGTATCTGCAAATACCTTACACGATAAACAGGTACCTGCGGGACTATCAGCGAGAAGGGGCGCAGTTTTTATTTGACAACTACATGAAGTCGAGAGGATGCGTCCTTGGTGATGACATGGGCCTTGGGAAAACCGTGCAGGTGAGAGCCTCACTGAGCCTAAACCGCAGGGGAAAAAGTGGTTTCTCAGTCTCATCGAATATGTCTTGCTTTTTGTTCCGATGTGTGTGTGTGTTGTCTTGGTCAGGTGATCAGCTTCTTGGCTGCTGTGCTGCGGAAAACGGGAACATATGAAGATGCCGAGAAGAATGTACCACACTTCTTATTGTCCCAGAAGTCTGCAGAGAAAAACAAAGTGAAGAAGGTAGTGACCACAAGCAGTGACGGACGGTGATGTATGCTCACCTGTACCTGTAGTAGGCTACCAGTACTCAACACCTCAACTTCATTATGATCCTATCCAAAACAAACAAATTAAGTTGAATCCATGGCATACACTCTGTGATTTGCACTGGCATGAGGTTGAACCTATTCTCCATCCAGAATATGTAGTATGACCTATTTCTTGCCAATTATTAGTAGTGGTGATGGTAGTTTTTGTATTCAGTGGTCCTTTGTCAATTCCAGGTGTACCTGATAATAGCCCCACTCTCTCTGCTTTACAACTGGAAAGATGAGCTGGACACATGGGGCTACTTTAAAGTGGCCATCTTGCACGGCGCTGAGAAGAGGGACGAACTGGCCCGTGTGAAGAAAGGAAGGGTTGAGATAGCGCTAACCACTTATGAGACGTTTCGCCTCTCCCTCGATGACTTCAACAGGTACGGGGTTCACTCACTTGAATAGTGAATACCAGAGATGTGGACTTGTGACTTGTGACTTGGACTGACATGTGACTTGAGTCACAAATGACTCGACTTGAGACTTGACTTGACAATATTAGGAATGACTTGTGACTTGACTCGACTTGTACGCTATTGACTTGAGACTTGACTTGACTTGACAGTTTTAGCTTGCAATGACTTGTAATAGCATTCCAAGTCGTCTGAATATATATATATATATTTTGCATTTTTTGCATTTGCATTTTTGCAAAATGCATGAAAGAAAGAAAAACTAAACGATTTACCCTTAAACAGTACCAGAAGGCCTACTATTTTTGTTTAGAACCCCTTACGAAAAGCGTCCATGGTTTTACTGTAAACATGGTTTTACTGTAGTAACCATGGTCTCTCTATAGTACTCTGAACCATCCATAGCATCGTGGGAGTTGGACTGAAGATCACAGAGTTGCAGGTTTGAATCCCACCCTTAGGCCTACCTCTCCTTACACATCCATCCATGACTGAAGTGCCTTTGAGGAAGGCACCCATTCCCACATTGCTCCAAGGACTGTCACCAATATGTGCGTTGGATAAAAGAAGCGGCAACAAAGTGTTATTTAATGAATAATTGAAAACCGTGGTAAAACCATGGTTAGTTTTCAGCGTAAAACCATGGTTCATTTTATAGTTAAACCTAGTCAAACCAAAAAACAAGCCGAACCATACTCAAAAAAGCATGAAATCATGGTATACCATGGTCAATTTTCGTGAGGGACATGACTGGCAAAAGGGGACATGAGGTAATGAATGTATATGACCAAAAGTAATTGTCAATATTGCACATACAATACAAGGTGACTTGTTAAGGACTTGAAAAAAATAAGACTTGGACTTGGACTTGACTTGGCTTTGGCACGACTTGGACTTGGACTTGATCAAATGTGTCTTAACTTCTGACTTGATTGGAAGGACTTGAGACTTACTTGCGACTTGCAAATTAGTGACTTGGTCCCATCTCTGGTGAATACTACAAACCATTAAATATTTGAAGACTTTCATTGTTGTCATTTCACAGTTAAGTTTTACCTGTACATTTCATTATGAAAGGCCGTGTAGAACACACTGCCTGACAAAGGTAGGTCTGACTTGGAAGGTGGGGACATTAATATGGCAAATTACCCGGGTTAACTATTTTTGCATTACATTTGCAATAATTGGTGGGGACAAGTTAGGTTCATCTCAAAAGTGGTATGGACATGTCCCCATCATCCACACCTAAAATTACGCCCATGCCGCCCGATACTCGACTGATAGTCTCTCTGCTGCCACGCCACGCTCTAGTGTGTATCTGGCCTTAGATGGCAAGCAGCAGCATGAAAAATTCGAACAGTTCCCTTCCAGCACAGGTGACTTTACTGAATAACTGGTCTATCTATCTGCCTTGCTCTTGTGATCAGCTGACTCAGAGCTCATTACATCACATTTGTGGCAGATTTTCTACTTTTTACCCACAAGGTTAATTGCAATGGTTAGCCGGTCGTTGGTCAGTGATTCTGTCTGTGGTGTTATTTTGTGTTTGTAGTGTTAACTGGGCCGCCGTAATCGTGGACGAGGCACACAAGATAAAGAACTGGAAGTCTCAGATCACCAAGGCCATGAAGAAGATGAGGTGCAAAGTGCGAGTGGGCCTGACGGGAACTATACTGCAGAATAACCTGGAGGAACTCTACTGTGTCATGGACTGGTAGGACTGCTTCCCCTCTCTCGGTTTCTGTTCGATTCTGACCAAAGACTGATTCATTACATTGCATTACACTTGGATGAGTATTAAGATCTTAAGTCCACCTCCCTAACCATTAAGCCATCATGGCTGCCTGAATATTCTTGAAATGTGCCCGTAAAGAACTTGGTTGTGTGTCACGGTCAGAGACTGAACTTAATATCTAAATGTGTCCATGGGAAAACAACCCGTCACAAAATCATAGGTTTCTTTCTGGCCTTTTCAGTAGATTCATTGAAACTCAAGCTTCAAAAGCCTTTTCTGAATAAATGAGTAATAGCCTTCAGATAGAAGGGTCTCAGTATGTAGTATTAAATACTTAGTATTTAGTATTAAAATATGCTGCATAATATTACAATTATTATATCAGGGGCCGGATAAGACGGCCTCAAGGGCCGTAAATGGTGGAAATGCAGATATACTGTAGGTGTAGGTTCATGGCCAGTCATGGGTAAGCGGTTAGGGCGTCAGACTTGTGGCCCAAAAGGTTGCTGGTTCGACTCCCAACCCGCCAGGTTGGTTGGGGAAGTAATCAACCAGTGCTCTCCCCCATCCTCCTCCATGACTGAGGTACCCTGAGCATGGTACCGTCCCACCGCACTGCTCCCCAGGGGCGCCACTGAGGGCTGCCCCCTTGCACGGGTGAGGCATAAATGCAATTCCGTTGTGTGCAGTGTTCACTTGTGTGCTCTGGAGTGCTGTGTCACAATGACAATGGGAGTTGGAGTTTCCCAATTGGCTTTCACTTTCAACAAAAAAGGGGGTTCCACGCGCTTCTGTTTTTACATCTGGTGCATCAACGGGAGGGAGGCAGGTAATCTTGAATGAAGAGAAGACACCGGAGCAGCTCAGATGGGATGCTTTTTCTTTTTAATTCAAGTGCACAACATGTTAATTCAAGTCCCTAACATGTTGTGCACTTGAATTAAAAAGAAAAAGCATCCCATCTGAGCTGCTCCGGTGTCTTTCACTTTCACTTCACTTCAGGATCCCCACCCCTGATGCATCTCAATTTCAAGTGTCTGCCTGTGTGTATGTCTGTTTTAAACACCAGGGCCATCCCGTGGTGCCTCGGGGGCTTCCGGCAGTTCAAGAAGAACTTTGCGGAGCCCATCGAGCACGGGCAGAAGCACAGCGTGACCAAGCGGACCCTGGCGGTGGGCAGGCAGGCCGTGCAGCAGCTGGCCCAGAGGCTCTCGGGGAAGTTCCTCAGGAGGACCAAGGCCCTCATCAGGGACCAGATGCCTGCCAAAGACGACAGGGTCAGTTGCACTTACTTAACCCATTGATGCGTAAGGCACCTGCAAAAAACACCTGCTAAATGCCTTAGCCCTTGTTGGGAAAAGGTGCCCTCAGCACCCTCCAAAGCAAATAAACACTAAATAAGTTGTGTTTGAAAGCTAAGACCCTCATCTTGCATTAGAATTATGTTCATTCTGCTCTAACATACCAACATTTTTAATACAAAATTTCAAATCGCATGAGCCTGAATGCTGTCAATGTTGTGTATACGCAGCATCCAGCATCAACGGTTTAAATGGTCAACGGGGTAATTACAAGAACCTGGCTCAGTAGTAAACCAGCTAAAGTTAACCTTGGCAAAGTGGTAAATCACCTAATAGAAGAGCCTGAAGTCCTCATTCTCTTAACCAAATGACACCCACGGGGTTTCTATTAGCAGGTTTACCACTTCCTGTAGGTTAACTTAGCCAGGTTTATCACTTAACCATGTTCTTGGACTACTCCTCAGACTGTGCAGGACAATTAAAGTGTTATCCAAATAAGAGTTCAATTTTCGCAACGGCATAACATTTCAACCATTATCCTTTCTCTTTTAACGTGCATTTGCCTTGATTTATTATTGTTCTACTAATGCGAGTTTGTATTTGTTTATTAGTACAGTATGCTTGTTTTTCGAAGAAGTAAACTTAATATTTGATAAACATATTTGTACCTTTTTCATGTGGTTGACATTGTTTTGATACAATCATCATCAGAGAGAATTCAAAGTGATAAACAATGTGACTAAAACATATGACTACCATTCTACATAGAGCACCTTTAACTAAAGGACACCCTTGGGCTGTCTATTTGCAGATTTACCACTTAATGCAGGTCAACTTAGGCAGGTTTATCACTTACCCATATCCTTGGACTACTCCCCCAGGTGGTGTACTGCTCTCTGACGGAGTTTCAGCAGGCCGTCTACATCTCTGTGCTGGAGTGCGATGACGTGCAGCTGCTGATGACGAGTGGCCAGCGGTGCCCCTGTGGGAGCGGAGAGCCCCGCAAGAAGTGCTGCTTCACGGTCGGTTTTCATAATAACTTTGAATAATAATAACTTCATTTGTATTGCACAATTCATACAAGACATGCAGCTCAGTGTCCTTAACAGTTAGGTAAAACCACAGCAACAATAATGATTGATTAATTGATTGGTTGGTTGACCTTGACTGCTTGATTGTGTATTTGTTTAATAGTTTATTTGGTTATACTTACAAAGTGCTGCTTTACGTTTGGTTTAGTTGACCTTTCATCCATTGTATTAGGATTATTACCTGTCCATCCCTGGACAGGGTTTGGCCAGGTATTGCAATGGCTCTGCCCGCAGTATGTGTGTGTGTGCGTGCTTGCTTGCGTGCGTTCGTCCGTGCGTTCGTGTGTCGTCTGCAGGGGGATTCAAACACCAAGTTATACACATGGTAATGGGCAGACGCGCACATGCTTGCATGAACACACACACGCCCACACACCCACACTCACAAACCTATGCGGTGTAAAAAGTAGACTAAAAAGGGCTGAGCCGACCCTGCCGTGGCCTGCGCCGGCAACCCGGTTTCGATTCCAGCCCGGGCCATTAAAAATTAAAATTTAAGCTTATTGTACACCTCTCCTTGAGTTGAATGATTCAGCTTTAACTTTCTCCAGAACTTTCAACCGTTCTATGAATATGACCTATATGTATATGAAAATGTTACCTCTAAGCTAGCAGTTAATATTGAGTCCTATGAGACCAGTTAGCCGCCAGTTAGCCGCCGCCAGCATGGCGGCTAACCAGTTAGCCGCCATGTTAATTGCTACCTTGGAGGTAAAATTTGCACGGCCATACTCAGAGATCGGCAGTAAGTTCAGTAGAACGGTAAAGCTCAATCATTTAACTCAAGGAGAGGTGTACAATAAACCTGTTTCCAAAAATGGGACAGTATCACTTTAAAATGCCCCTTATTTGTATACACTTTTTCATCAGACAAATGCCAAAGGAATTCGTGTGCGAGATCTATACTTCAGTTACCTGGCCATTCTAAGAAAGGTTGCCAACCATGTTGCCTTGCTCCAGTCCACAGAAGGCACAAGCAAGAAACAGGTAAAAACCTTACCCCAGAAGAGGAGGGATGCTCTGTCATCAATCAATTTTCTGCTCCGAAAAGACGTCCAGCTGCCCTCAGCTAGCTAAACTCTTTTGATATATCGCATTAGCAAAGATGAGTCAAAAACAGAAATGAGTTTAAAAAATGAATAAAAAGAAGTACGGCATCTTTAATCATGTAGTAACCATTCTCGTGATATGTTGTCATCACAGGAGCAGTATATCCGTGGTGTTTGTGAGAAGGTGTTCCAGAAGTTTCCAGAGTTCGTGGCTCGGTTCAAAGGAGCCTTCTTTGAGGCCATGTCCGATCCCATGTACAGTGGAAAGATGAGGGTATGTGTCTTTAACCTTTAAGCACATTAAGGTAGATAATTAAAAAGTTATGAGGTTTGGTTAAGTTATTAGGTCAAGTTTTAATGTGAATGCCAAATTGGTTTGATGGTCTTGTTGTGTTTTCTCATATACCTCACTTCTAACCGATACAGTAAGTTGCATTTCATCTATTTGTTTTATTTTTTATTTCTTAATTTTAGTTTTTGCAAACTTTAAAAAAATAATAATTGTAAAGCACATTGAATTCACACATTGAACACAAATAAAATCGCCTGGATTTGCCTTACAGTACTTGGCACTCTCACAAATATTGTACAGGCATTTCAACATACACTCCTACAGACCCATGCACAGAGTAACATGTGTAGGCTACTGTAAATTACTCTCTCTCATGTAGGTTCTACAGAAGCTCCTCCGGCACTTTTTTGAGAAGAAGGACAAAGTGCTGCTGTTCTCTCTGTCCACTAAGGTAACAGAATAGAATATAAAACATCTCTTATTTATCATTGTAAGTACAACAAAACTGAACAGTGCTTGTTGATTGAAGCAAAAAAAATTAAATAACAATAATTAAAATAAAAAGGTTCGAAAAGTACTTGTAGATATAAAAGCTATGCTTTGGTAGCCTAATTTAGTGCAGCAATGGCTGCTGCGTGAAAGCCGTTTTTCAGTCCATTTGTTCTGGTAAGCTCCCTTAGGAAACTATAGCATACCAAGGTGAGCTCCTTTACAAAACAAGAGTATACCAAGGTAGGCTTGCTTACAAAATAATAGTGAAATGATGGTATATCAAGGAAAGCTGATCTTATAGTATGTGTTCTTGTTGTGTAGTTGTTGGACGTGCTATGAGTTTCTGAATGGCTGTGATGAAGTGTCAGTTCATCAGGGTTTGATCTCATAATGCTGCTTGTTGTGTACTTATTAGATGTGCTGGAGCGTTACTAGATGGTCGGAGCATCTCTTGAAAATGTGTTTATCTGCCTTCGCAACGGAATTCTCTTTTCTGATTGGCTGATGGGGTGACCATTAATTCTGTGGAATCGGTCATGAGTCTAACGTAGATGCACTTAGAATCTTCTTTTGGAATGCTGACAATATCAAAGGGATAATGCAAGCATGTACATGATCTACGGAAAATTAAATATTCACACGTCTGTATTCCAGACGATTATTCTAGGCGCCTTTAAGTTACACGCGTCCGAGAATTGGTATGGTTCCTAAGACTTTACAGACAGTAATAGATTAAAATGGTCGTTGTGTAGTTGGGGACAAGCTGGAAAGCTACTTCATGTCCGAGGGGCTGGAGTGTCTCTTGTGTACCAAAATGTGTACCATAACGACCATAATGTAACTTAACTAAGTCTACTTAGCTAAATCATAGGTACTAACCTGCACTACATTTCATAGGTCCACTATTTTTCTGCTCTCTATCTGTTCTACATTACTTGTATTACTGCTGTACTCTGCACTGACCCCACACTCTGTACCTGGTTGAATGTCCTCCTTGTGAGTCGCTCTGGTCAAAAGAGCCTGCTAAATGCAATAATGTAATATAATGTGTGTGTACTGTGTTGATTGTTGTGTTATGTAGTTGCTGGATGTGCTGGAGAGCTACTGCATGGCCGAGGGGCTGGAGTACCTCCGTCTGGACGGCACTACCAAGGCCAAGGAGAGGATGGCCATTGTCAAGGAGTTCAACGGCTCCAAGAACGTCAACCTGTGCCTGGTATCTACCATGTGAGTACAAATAACTCTGCATGTACACCAGAAAAGACCTAAGCTACCGAAGTGCCAAGGTCATTGAAGAAATTTTGTCGTGAATTTGCTTTATTCGCTCTGGAGGTGACTTTGACACGTTTGATTTAGCAAATCACATAACGGCTCTGGCTTGTCAGACTAGGACAGTCGAAGATTATGAGCATTCCAATTGGTTTTCACCGAACAGCTTCATAGCTCATTACCATAATATTTGCTGGCCTGGTCACGTCGCAACATGACCAATCAGCAAACGGTGAATGGATGAACGATGACTCGTTGCATATCAGCACATTACATATCATGACCAAACGTTAGGGGTTGGGTAAAATCAGACGTTCTTAAACAATTCAAACTTCAAACTTAAACAATTTGCCCCTCCCACCAGTTCCTCTGCCATTCCAGGCCCTTTGTACTGACCAGGCTGGGGGTGGGGTGCGTGTATGAGTTAGTGTTGCAGCAAGACCAAGAATTGATAGACAGCTCCTTGAGACCATAATGTTTCGGTTAATACAGCCTGATCTCCAAAATTCCGTGCTCCTGGACATGGATGTTAAGGACACGAAATCCGTGTCCAGGAGCACGGATTTTGCCGAAACTCCGTGTTCCTGGACAGGGAATTGTATTCCGTGATGGGCACACGGAAGTGGTTTCTATATTGCCACAGAGATGTGTTGACTCTATCATTAGAAAATACATACCAAATCCTAATCCTAAACAAAATAATGCTATAGCAATTTAAGTTGTGCCCTGACCAAAACATTCCCTAACCTTAGAAAAATCCTGAGAGGCATGGGTTCCGGTGACGTCATGAGCCGTGCGGCAGCTTGAGAGGTTCGCTCCCTGTCCTACATTATTAATTTAAACTTTTAAAAACGAACTAGTCCCCATAGTTTGGAAAATTCGACGCCTAATAGAAAGATGAGTCATAACAGAGGAAAACCTAAAGCCCCGAAGTCAAAGGAAGAAGAAAAATCGAAGTACTTCGCCAAGGATAGCACAACCATGCCAGCTAACCTAGCCAAGACCGGAGAGACTAGCAACTCCACGCAAGTTCCTGACAGTGACATCAATGTCACTATCATAACTGAACTCAGAAAGTTTCGACAAGAGGTAAACGGGACGCTTGAAAAACTCTCTGAACAAGTTGCCAACTTGGATCATACTGTCCGAGGGCTTGGGGTAAGAATGGCCGAGGTGGAGGAACGAGTTGGCACTAGAGATGATATAAAACCCGGAGGATCCGGTTGGAGAGCCGGGTCAAGACCTCATCCGAACAGACCGGATGGCTGGCGTGCATTGATCCGCCAAAGGCGGGTCAGACGGCATTTCATTAATATGTCAACAAAATGGCAGTTACAGCGCGAGAAATTGTGAAACCGGACTGTATCCTCTTTAGTTGACTACAACAGCCAATCTCTAATCTCCCTACTATGCTGTTCAGTCACGAACACTCACTGAGTAAAACTGAACCAACTCCCGCCTCGTCATTCATCGAGCCCGTTTGATCCGTCCAGCCTGTTGTGGCCAATTGAGTCGCGGATCCACACTCCCTATGTGTGTGCTTCTGACTCTTTTGAGGTCTACATTTCTAAATGTTAACAATGCTCTGCCAACGCTTTAACATCTCAGTATGTAGGCTACTCTTAGGGAAATTATAGTCTACAGACGTGACTCTACTATCACTCACTGCGTTACAGCGTACCGTCTTTAAAGACACTGCTGTCACTCCCCTCGTCCGAGTCACTCAGCAGCAGCGCCCTCGGCGACTCGGTGAGACGAATCCTGACTGAGTTGTTGGTAGCAGCGAATCCCCTACGGATCGGATCATCGCTTAAGTTTCGTTGTTGCCAAGAGTGTGCGAGTCGCAAGGCAACTCGGCAGCGGAAGCGAGTGGTCATCTGCTGCTCGCCTCCTGACTGTCCCTGCTCAACTACACTTCTGCTCCCAAATATTTGACTTTTAGTCTTCTTAAATACAAACACACACACATTATTTATTGCAAAATCAGGAACATGCCGTTTCACTGCTGCCAAAGGCTGTTTGAGTTGTGGTTGCATGTTTAGTGAGGAGACCCAGGTGGGTCGGATCGCAGCATGAGTTTAGGAACTGTGACATTCATAAAGTGAGTTTTGTTGATCAAATTGTCTTACTCTTTGATTTATCAACGTGAATTAATAAATGGAACAACAAAGGTGAGGCGCATAGCTACTTAACGAAAGAAACGTTTTAAAAAATACATTATTATTATTTATTTTTATTTATTTTAAATAAGTGATCCGTGTGATCCGAGTGATCCGTCTAATCCGGATACCCTCCTTGGAATGATCCAATCAATCCGGACGCCTCAAAGAGTCGAGTTAAGCACCTCTAGTTGGCACAGTGGAAGATGAGCAAAACCGACACACACAGCTACTGAAGTTCCTCCTATACCGTGACAGACAGCTGGAGGCTCGCTGTGAAGCTCTGGAGAATGCGTCACGTCGAGAGAATATACGGATATACGGAATTAAAGAAGGGTCGGAGGAAGGGGACACGGTGCAGTGGATTGACCAATTTCTCCACGAACTTCTTGATCTGCCGACTGAGTTTGAACTGCGACTGGACCGTGCGCACAGGTCCCTAGTACAAAAACCCACCAGCGAAACGGCAAACCCCAGGTCATTTGTCTTGAAATTCCACAGCTTTCAAACCAAACAACAAGTGCTGGAGAGAGCGTGGCATGAGAACCTAACTTACAAGGGAGAGACAATTACGCTGAGCCATGATTACTCGCCTATGCTACAGAAGAGGAGAATGGAATATGCGGCCATCAAAAAGCAACTGAAAGCGAAACGAATCAAATTCCAAAGCCCCTACCCAGCGAAGCTGAAGGTGTTCACTAAAGATGCTACCCTGGTTTTCGAATCTGCGTGGGAGGCAGCTGATGGCCTGCGGCACTTGGGAATCGAAGTGGAGCTATCCAAAGCGGCACGACTGGAGAGAGATATGCATCGCATGGGCTGGAGTGGGAGGAGCGGCCGTGCGCGGATAGATGGAAACCTACTGCGAGCTATGCAAGGATATCTCAACGTAGAGCTACCACCCGGTGAGACCGTTTTAAACGCCGAGTGATACCTTTTTGGGTATGCACTCATAGAGAACTATGGGGACACTTTTTGTTCTATTACTCTTACTATTAATAAGCCAGCCATTCTTTTTCTCTGTAATTTTCTTTCTCCTCGAAATTAAGCACTGTAAAAAAAATGCGAGGTTCATATTGACTATGCAAGCTTAATGTGTCAAACTAGACAATGGAAATTGCAATCCATCTAATTTAAATATTACAGTAGGTTACTCTTAATTTCTGTCTTTTGGGGAAAAGAAAGAACATTTTGGTTGAGGTTTAAAAATGACATAATGCCTACAATTTTTTATTTTTTACTTATTCAGTTTTATAAATGAAGGCAGTCACTGGTATGTTTGTTCTATATAACCTAAAGCTGGCGAAATTAAGCTAGAAAACCAAATATTCAGTTCACTAGCACCTATTTTCATGTTTTATGAGTATAAACAGGACAGGGCGCAAATACGCCTCTGGTGGTAGGGAGAGACTAAATTCTCACTCAGCAGAGGACATCTGAAGCTTTTTGTTTTTTTTTAAAGGGAGGCCCTCACCTCATGAACAGGAGAGGCTTTCCTCCCATGCTAGACGTTCATACTAGATCAGCAAAGGGTCGTTTAGAGACCCCTGCCTTGGAATCACTGTTTTTTTGTTGTTTGTTTTGTTATGTAAGGTTTCTTTACATTGTTCACACAGGGGGTGAAATATTTGATTTTTGTCACAACATAAGGATACATGGACAATACAAATGGCTGGTGATACCACTAAAGTAATCTCATATAATGTTAACGGGCTGTTAAATCCTATTAAGCGATCTAAAATCCTATCTAAAATGAAAAGAGAAAGGGCTCATGTGGTGTATCTACAGGAGACCCACCTAAATGATAAGGAACATGGAAAACTTAGAACAATGGGTTTTAACGAATTATTTTTTTCATCATATAAAACGGGACACAGAAGAGGAGTAGCAATTCTTATATCTAAAAAAGTTATATTTGAAAAACTGTCTGAAATAAAGGACAAAGAGGGTAGATACATTTTAGTTAAAGGAAAGATAGATGGAAACCTAGTCACATTACTAAACATCTATGCACCCCCAGGAAGCGATATATCCTTCTTTCAAAAAATTACTGAAATGATGATAACAGAAACTGAGGGTCTGCTTTTATGTGGGGGAGATCTCAATGTCCACTTACAACCAAAGCTAGACTGCTCAAGTGGGAAATTAAATGAAACAAGGTTGGTTAAAAACATCAACACACTTTTTAAGGATGTTGGTCTTATTGACATTTGGAGAGAGCTGTTCCCATTGAGAAGGGACTACACCCACTACTCTGCCCCTCATGCCCTATATACAAGAATAGACTATTTTGTGACATTTGGAAAGGACAAAGATAAAATACATTCTTGTGATATTGGAACAATAGATTTGAGTGACCACGCACCTATATATCTCAAAGTTGACCTTAACCTAAGACCCAGAAATACTACATGGAAGCTAAACTCTGGCTTATTAAATGACCCTATATTTAAAGAAGAAATTAGAAAAGAAATAAAGACTTTCCTAGAATTTAATGATAATGGGGAAACATCACCACCCATGTTGTGGGACACCATGAAAGCTGTTTTAAGAGGGAAAATTATATCAATAGCTTCACATAAGAAAAAAGAGAGACAGGGAGCACTTGACAGTCTCCAAAAAAAATTAAAGGACCTGGAGCTAAAGCACAAATTAAACTCAGATAGGAATACACTACAGGAAATTGACAAAGTCAGAACTGAAATAAGAAATATAACTACACATGATGTTAAACGAAATCTTATGTACTTAAAACAAAGATTCTATGAAAGTGGGTCCAAATCAATGAAACTCCTAGCATGGAAGTTGAAGAAAAGAATGGCCGAAAATACAGTCCACAAAATACATGATCCAGTAACAAAAGAACTTAAAAATAACTTAAGTGAAATTCATGAAGCGTTTCAGAAATACTACAAAAGCCTATATACCAGAGTCCCTGGAGGAAGCATACTTCAGACTGATACATTTTTAAACTCTTTGCAATTGCCTACACTGACAGAGGAACAGAACAACACACTTATAGCAGAGATAACAGAAAGTGAATTTTTAGCCACCATTAGCAAACTGAAAGTCGGTAAATCTCCAGGCTCTGACGGATACACAGCAGAATGGTATAAGGAGTTTAAAAGTGACTTAATCCCAGTTTTACTCCCTACACTAAATTGGGCCCTGGAAAAATCACAAATACCTCCAAGCTGGAATGAGGCAATTATATCAGCCATTCCAAAAGAAGGCAAAGATAAAACAAAGTGTGCATCATACAGACCAATATCTGTCTTAAATCTAGATTACAAGATGTTTACTTCCATAATGGCCAGGAGATTTGAGACGCTAATGACCCACCTGATCCATAATGACCAGACAGGATTTATACACCAACGCCAAACACAAGATAACATAAGACGGACACTACATATTCTAGACCACATCATTAAGAACAAAATGGAGGCAATAGTGGTTAGTATCGACGCAGAGAAAGCCTTTGACTCAGTCTCCTGGACCTTTCTATACAGAGTTCTACACAGATTTAACTTTCACAACAGGATCATTAACACCATACAAACACTATATGACACACACACAGCAAGGGTCAAAGTTAATGGTTATCTCTCTAATAGCTTCAGCCTAGAGAGGGGAACAAGACAAGGATGCTCCTGGTCACCACTATTGTTTGCACTTTTTAGATGCGTCCCACGCATCTCTATAAGAGGCTTTGGTGTCCGTCCGTCCGTCCGTCCCTCCGTCCGTCCGTCCGTCCGCCCTCCCGTGATGTGTTTCCCTCCCGTGATGCGTTTCTGAATTGTGATTCCCTCCTGTGATTCCCTCTTGTGTCCACAAGGTGGCAGTCGCTCAGTTTTGGCCTGGAGCTCATGCGTGCAAACCAACCGTGCTCTTTGCCAGTGAGAAAAACATGGCGGCACTTCCTGTTGATTTTCACATGAAAGTTTTGCTTAATTTAAAGTCCCTAAGCGACTATAAATGTTGTGGCTTCCATATATTGATGTAAAAGTGCCCCACGAAGTAATGAAGCACAACAAAGTTACTCCACATTACCATTTGACCACTCGTTTTTCTATGCTAACAGGGTAGCTAATGTAGCATTGTAAATGATCCAGGGAGAAAGGGGGAAATGTTGTGATTTCAGTCCGCCTGAGGCAACGATTTTCGTGGGGAAGATGACCTGCATGTCGGTGGCATTGAACCACGCCCCCGTGCCTTATTTGGCTCGCTCAGCACGTGCGTCCTCAGTCCAATCGCAATGCTTTATTTTCCCCAGACGTTTAATCGCATTTAAGTGAAAGTGCCATGTATACACATCGCAAAATAACTCTTAATCCGATCTATTTAAATCGCATTTATTAAATCGGACTTAAAAACATCATGTACACGTAGCCAATGTCTCATTGATTAGTTTATGGAACTTATGGTTTGTCTGTTACGGTCCACGAAGACAATATCCACGTGAAAACGCAAACGCCTGCAAACCACTGTTTTGACAGAAATACAGTTCACCTGTCGCCTACTCTGTTTTCTTCCCAAAGCGGCATTTAAAAGTATTCCATGAAATCCAACATCAACGTCACTTCAAATAGGTGACAGCATCATGCTCACACATGAAATACAGTGCCCTCCATAATTATTGGCACCCCTGGTTGAGATGTGTTTTTTAGCTTCCAATTTTTTTTTTTTTTTCTAAATAATATGGGACCTTAATGGAAAAAAAGAGAAAAATCCAACCTTCAATACAAGTGCATTTATTCAGTGGGGAAAAAATCCCACATAAAGAAATAATTATTTGACATCAAATAATGTGTGTCACAATTATTAGCACCCCTGGTGTTAATATTTTGTACAACCCCCTTTTGCCAACAAAACAGCACCTAATCTTCTCCTATAATATTTCACAAGATGGGAAAAGACAGAAAGAGGGATCTTCAGCCATTCCTCTTTGCAGAATCTCTCTAAATCATCCAGAGACCTGGGTCCTCTCCTCTGTACTCTCCTCTTCAGCTCACCCCACAGGTTCTCAATGGGGTTGAGGTCTGGGGACTGAGATGTCCATGGGAGGAGCTTGATTTTGTGTCTGGTGAACCATTTCTGTGTAGATTTGGCCATATGTTTAGGGTCATTGTCTTGCTGAAAGACCCAGTGACGACCCATCTTCAGCTTTCGGGCAGAGGGCAACAGATTTTGATTTAAAATGTCCTGGTATTTCAAAGCATTCATGATGCCATGCACCCTAACAAGGTTCCCAGGGCCTTTGGAAGTGAAACAGCCCCACAGCATCACTGACCCACCCCCATACTTCACAGTGGGTATGAGGTGCTTTTCAGCATGCACATCTTTCGTGGCACGCCAGACCCACTTAGAGTGTTTGTTGCCAAAAAGCTCAATCTTGGTCTCATCTGACCAAAGCACACGGTCCCAGTTGAAGCCCCAATACCGCTTGGCGAACTCCAGACGTTTGCGTTTATGATTGTGAGTGAGGAAAGGTTTTCTCCGTGCATGCCTCCCAAACAGCTTGTTGGCGTGTAGACAGCGCCTGATGGTTGATTTGGAGACTTTGTGACCCCAGGATGCTACCATTTGTTGTAATTCTGTAACAGTGAGCTTTGGAGATCTTTTGATTTCTCTTACCATCCTCCTCACTGTGCGTGGTGGCAAAATAAACTTGGGTCCTCGTCCAGGATTGTTTACCACTGTTCCAGTTGTTTTGAACTTCTTAATTATTCCTCTCACAGTGGATATCGGCAGCTGCAGTTGAGTGGCAATCTTCTTGTAGCCTCTGCCTGACCTGTGAAGGTCGACGCACATCTGCCTCACTTGTATGCTGTGTTCCTTTGTCTTTCCCATGTTTAAGAGTGGATAAGAGAAATGGCCTCGGTGTCACGTCATATTTATACCCCAGGGAAACAGGAAGTGATGAATTACTAATTAAATGTTCCTACATACTCTGGTAAACTTTGTAAACTACTGTAGAAATGACAGAAATGCTTCAATTATATTTATTTTCTGGGAATTGTTAAGGGTGCCAATAATTGTGGAACAGGTGATTTAATGAAAAATAATTATTTTTTAGTCAGGGATTGTTTTATTTTCTTACAATTCATTTGAGTTGAAGGCTACATTTTCCTACAATTTTCAGTGTGACAGTATTCTTCTGCAATAAACACTGAATTTATTTTAAGGCTTTTAACACATCTCAACCAGGGGTGCCAATAATTATGGAGGGCACTGTAACACTTCAGTGAGGGGGGGACATCACTGCTCTCATATTAAAGTGAAAAGAGAATTTCACATTTTAGTTTATTTAATGTAGGCCTATGCAAAATTGCAAATAGCCTATTCATTGAAATCTTTCCAGAAAGGGTTGTAATGTTTGCCTGTTTTTTATGTTTGTAATTTAAAAAATAAATAAAAAAAAAAAGTGATTTAAAAAAAAAAATAGCCTAACAAAAATAGAGATTTTATGTTAAAAAAAATGTGATATGGGATGGACCGATGGCCCCCCTAAGCTAAATTCGCCTTAGGTCCCCACATTGCTAAATGTAGTGTAAGGGATTATTTTGAAAAGACAGTAACATGTAATCAGCAATGCATTACAGTTTTTCAGTAAATTGCCCAACACTGTTGAAATCCTATGGTACTTTTTCAAATCCAGGCTTATACAGTACATGGTAGGCTTATTGATAAATTGCCTTGACAGGTTATGAGGAGGCCAAGGGGGCGTTTGGGCAAAAAAGGTTCAGAACGGGCATAGACGGACGCATCTGTTGTCCGCCTGTCGGACTTGTTCTTGAACCACTCGCTCAATACATAAGACAGAACTCAGAAATCAAAGGGATAAATCTTGCAGAAAGAGAACAGAAGATAGCTTGCTATGCCGATGACGTGATAACCTATCTCAGTGACCCAACACACTCTTTGCCCCAACTGATGGTATCACTGGAGAAGTATGGGGAACTATCAGGGTACAAGGTCAATGTAAGCAAAACCCAAATATTAACATATAATTATGATACACCAGCTGAGATAAAAACCAAATACCCATGGTCATGGCAAACAAAACATATCAAGTATCTGGGTGTCACTATTCCAAAAGATCTCTCAAAACTATCAGACTACAATTACTTACCTCTAGATAAAAAGATTAAAGAGGACATCTCAAGGTGGAACCTCATTCCCTTTCTTAGCTTCAGCTCAAGGATACAATCCATAAAAATGAACATATTACCAAGGCTTTTATATCTATTCCAGACTCTACCAATAGAAATACCCCAGAGTCAATTTAATGAATGGGACAAGATGTTGTCTAGATATATATGGCAGGGGAAGAGACCAAGGGTCCGCTTCAAAACATTACAACTAATGAAAGAAAAGGGAGGTTGGGCTTTACCATCTCTTAGAGAATACTACCTTGCTGCCCAGACCAGAACAATATTATGCTGGTGCAATCCCTCATACTTGGCACAATGGAAAGACATTGAAGACAGGGTGCTTCCCATCCCTATACAGGCAGTTGTTGCAGATTCTAAATTAAAACATTATATACACCAAACAGACAATCCATGGGTAAAATTCACTCTGAAAGTGTGGAAAAATATGCTGAAAATCTATAAATTAGAGGAAGACTTGCTCCCTCTGAAATGGTGCTCACATGATTCAGATTTTACACCAAACGCTATGGATAATAGATTCCAAATTTGGACAGCGAAAGGAATAACAGCTTTATGTACCATTATGAAGGATAACTCAATGTTCAGTTTTGAGATGTTACAGGAAAAGCACCATTTAGATAAGCAAGACTTTTTCAGATACCTACAACTGCGGCATTATGTTAACACAAAGGTTAAAAATACAACAAAAAAAACCCACAGTTTTATTGAACTATTTAAAAGAGCATATAATTCAAACCTGAATAAAGGTATCATATCAGCCACATATACCTGCTTGGTACAAAATAACATCCACTCCACAGCATATATTAAAGCAAAATGGGAAAGGGAAACAGGGACTGAAATATCAGACGAAGAGTGGAAAAGAATGTGGCAATATCAATGGAAATGCTCCAGTTCAATGACTTGGCGTGAATTTAACTGGAAGAACTTTATTAGATATTTTATTACCCCAGCCCAGAAATCTAAATTCAGTGACGCCACCCCTGACTGCTGGAGACAATGTGGTCAACAAAGTGCAAATCACCACCATGTCTTTTGGGATTGCCCAAAAATTCAAGTTTATTGGTCAGAAATACATAACTCACTACAAGACATTTTCAGAGAGGATTTGCCACTGGACTTTAAGACTTTGTATCTGGGATGTGTTCCTCAAGACTGGCTGAAAGTGGACAAATACTTAATGAACATTCTGTTGGTGGCCAGCAAAAAAGCTATCACAAGGAAATGGCTACAACCAGAAAGCCCAACACTTGGAATGTGGAGAGACATTGTGGTGGAAATATATAAGATGGAACAAATCACAGCCTATGTTAACCAGAAAATGGAACTCTTCTTAGAGCGATGGTTGAAATGGTATTTCTTTGCTCCAGCCAAGTGGCCTAACAGCCCAATTTTATAACTATGACTTCATAATGTAAAATGTATCCTATTGTATGAATATGTAAGTGACAAACTCCCTGTATGTACATAGTTCTGTTCTCAATGTGTGTTGTTTCCCACTTCCCTTTCCCTAAAAAAACAACAACAATAAAATATAAATTAAAAAAAAAAAAAAAGAAAAATCCAGAGAAAACACAAGACTGTGGAAACACAGAGCTGTGGGAGAGTATATAGAGAGCACTTCTGTGTGTCCATCACGGAAAACAATTCCGTGTCCAGAAGCACAGAATTTTGTCAAAATCCGTGCTCCTGGACACGGATTTCGTGTCCTTAACATCCGTGTCCAGGAGCACGGAATTCTGGAGATCATGTTGGTTAATAGTAACGAGATTCAAAATAGTTTTTACACACACAGTGCCCCAACTTAATAGCAAAGCTCTTGTCAGTTGCTGTTTCTGAACATTTAGTTTCCGTTTCGTATTTTAATTGTTTTTGATTATTGTTCTTTTGATTATTTTGATATGTTTGCTCAATACAACACATTTGTCTCCATGCATAGGGCTGGTGGACTCGGCCTTAACTTTGTGGGTGCAAACGTTGTCATTCTTTTTGACCCGACATGGAATCCTGCCAACGACCTCCAGGCTATCGACCGGTAATGCTGTTTAACTCACCTGCATGTAACCAGTGACACCATACGTGTTTTACCATACTGTACAACCACGTGCAATATCTTGTTTTTGCCGAATAAAAATAATTTTCTGTTTTATGTTTTAATGACAATAAAGTTTTATCTTATCGTATCTTATCTTAGTTATTTGTTTCATTCAAAAAAATCACCAAAATTGTTTTACTAAGTGCAAAATTGAAATAATACTGTGCATTTGTGTGTGTGCATGTGTATGCGTGTGTGTATATCTCTGTGTATGTGTGCAGTGTGTATCGCATTGGCCAATGCCGGGATGTGACAGTGTTCAGGCTCATCTCGCTGGGCACTGTGGAGGAGGTAATTTACCTGCGACAGGTGTACAAGCAGGTAAGGTGTGCTTATTTACCCATTGAAGCTTGATGCTGCATATACACAGCATTGATCTCTGTGCCCGGAGCGACATAGACTCTGCGTTCAGGCTTTTGAGATTTGAGGTTTTTAAGATAAGCATTTTTTTAAGTGCTTTGTAGGCTGAGATATTTAGGTTTTTATAGGCTGAAGGCACCTTTTCCCAAAAAGGGCTTAGGCTTTTGGCAAGTGTTTTTTTGCAGGTGCCTGCTTACACTGTGCGACTTTTTGCCCGATTTTGCCACGATTTCTCACTCGCACGACATTTTGGGAGTTGGGCCCATTTCTTGCTCAATCGCAGGTCAATCGTGAGTCTCGCATCGTGTAGTGTACATGGGGTAACGACAAGCGATTTCACCTCACAATCGTGCAATCGTAGGGTCGCAAGAAAATCAAAACTGTTTGAAATCCTGGTCGTGCCTCGTGAGTAAATCGCACAGTTCAAGCAGTGCTACGACCCAATTTGACACAACACATTAATAGGGCCGTGCGATTCGCTCTTGAGCGCGTCCTCATCTCCACCTCAGGAGCGCATGTTCCCTCCTCTGCAGACCTGGGAAACATGCCGGTCGTGTCGCACAGTGGGAGCATTCGGCTCGCATCCGACTGTCGGCTCGTATAGTGTGAGGATGTGAGTCGTGAGATGTGAACTTCTAAAACATGAAATTCCCTTGTGCAGTGTGAGCAGGAGCTTAACCCATTGTGTCCTGGAGCGACATATACGCTGCATTCAAGTTCTTGAAATTTGAGCTGTTTTATTAAAGATGTGGGTATGTTAGAACTGAATGAACACTATACTTGTGCAAAATGAAGGTTCTAGGGCACCCTTTCCCAAAAAGGGCTTAGGACA
This sequence comes from Engraulis encrasicolus, assembly GCF_034702125.1. Lineage (NCBI taxonomy): Eukaryota > Metazoa > Chordata > Actinopteri > Clupeiformes > Engraulidae > Engraulis > Engraulis encrasicolus. The sequence goes on along the minus strand of NC_085877.1, from coordinate 12,211,689 downwards.
AAATGGGTTTATACACACGAGTGAAAATATCGCACAGTGTATGCCCGACTTTAGGCTTAAATGGGTTCATCAGCAGGAATATAAGAAAATGAAGGAACAGGATGCACTCTGACCCACTCCCCAATATGTCACATTCATATCATAGCCCAGTGGTTCCCAATTTTTTTTTCCTGCTGGGACCATTTTTTGGATCCAAGAATAATTTTTCGACACCCTACCTCCATTTTTCAAATGCAAAAAATATTTTTGCTGAACTTCAATGTTAATCACAGGAAAGGTAAATATTGCCCATTGAAATGAATATTGTTACTAACAATGTACGGAAAGGTTATGAAAGCCTATATTCAAGGATTTATGTAAATAGCTATTCTGTCCGTGACCCCCTTGCAGTAACTCCGCGATGCCCTTAGGGGTCCGGACTCCCACTTTGGGAACCACTGTCACAGCCCATTTCATAGCGTCCTGCACTTTTACATATATTTTATGGCGTGGCAGATGTCAAAAGTCTACCCATTACTTTTCAGTTTTTTACTGTCTTGCTAGTGCTCACACATTTCCTTCTCTCTGGCCCCCCCTTTCTTGGTCTTGTAGGTCTTGCTGGTAATGTATGCGTATACTGCATTGCCTTGCCTGTTTTGTGTGTTGGTGTTGCTTTTATGGTGCTGCCACCTCCGAGATAAATTTCTCCTTGGTGGAGACTCACCAGAGAGAAATTTGGAGAAAAAGAAACCTAATCAAGAAACCTAACCTAAGGAATACTTTGATCAATTCTTATTTCTCATCCCCCCCTCGCCTTCTCTCTCTCTCTCTCTGTGTCTCTCGCTCTCTCGTTCTCTCTCTCGTTCTCCCTCTCCCCCTTCCCTCTCTCCTTATGTATTCATCATCTACAGCAACTACAGTCGTCTGTAGTAGGTCGGGAGAACTCTCGGCGCTACTTCGAGGCGGTGCAGGGCAAGGCCAGCGTGGGCCAGGCAGGGGAGCTCTTCGGCCTGCGCAACCTCTTCCGCCTGCAGCTGGACGGGACCTGCCTCACCCAGCGCATCCTGGAGGTAATGCTGTCCCCCTGTGGTGGACGGCCGCTACTGCGGCAGATATTCAAAAGGCCAAATCCCCAAGGCGTTATGTAATAAACGTTGCGGCACCTCTTTTTTATTTTGATAGTTTCACTTGGCTGGACTGGGGCCTCTCACGCTCCGTCTTTCACTCTCACTCTTGTGCCTGTAAAGGGTGTACGGTCGGTCACACACACACACCAGTGTGGCAGGAATGTTGGGTCAATGAAACTTTGAAAAGGAATGTTTTGCTCCATGGCGTATAGCATTGAATTTTTGCAATCATACGTTGCGGAGCGAAATTCTTTTTCGTTTGTTCTCACGTCCACACCATCAAAGCAAAGATCCTTGGTTGATGACTGCTTTAAGCCTTTGCTTGACGTTGAAGACACAAGATGCATTCCTTTGCAAAAAAAACAGAAAAACTTTGCAGTTATTTTTTCAGGATATCAGTGTAGTCATGCCAAAACACTGTATATTACATTAAAGTATAGTAATTTTGCATCATTTTTTATGCATAACATTGAGTTAATAACTGCAGTAGTAAGGGTTGCCAGACAGCTTTGGTACCCACTCAGATGAAGATTGGGTTTTATAATCCCATCATTCAGCAAAGTCATCGACAAAGAGCCACATTTGCATTCCTCCACAGTTTGCTTATGATTCGATGTGCCAAATTGATTTACTCGCGAAATCAAAAGAGATGCCGCAGCTTTTTGCATCTCCTCCCTCCGTTTAAAACATTAAGAGGCGTAATGACATCCAGACATCATCAAACGCTGTCTGAGGGTGGATCACATCCAGATGAGAACCGTGCAATGAGTGCGCATAACTTAGACTCCTCCAGACTAGACAAATCACTCTATGAATACACAAGAGTGTAAAATGGGTTTACCCTATGCAAGGCAAAAAGTATTGTGCATGACATGATAATGCGCATGGAAGGCCCAGGTATCTCCTCACGTAACTCCACAGTACCATGTGAAACTATTTTAAACCCCTTTATTTTTTCAGAGTATTTTAGTTAAAAAGAGTAAAGACAGGGTAGTGATAAGGTAAAAATGTATAAAAAGTACAAGCCTGTCTGGATCTTTCAAGGTCAAGTAGGCTAATAGTGTAAATAATGTTAACTTCCCGTTTTACATTACACCACGGTGCAAATTATTATGCAAAGTACATTTCTCTCTGATTTCTTCTAATAATCTATATAAATGACAGTCATTGTAATTTCAAGTCATCAGCCATTAGAGTACAAATTAAATGTTCTGAATGAAACTTCTAATGTTAATGGTATTTTTTTTTAAATATAAAACTTCAAATGCACTGTTCCAGGGTTTCCAAATGATTACGCTTGTAGTGTTATAAAGACCAAAAATGGTGAGTTTTTAAATTAAAGCTATTAGCAAGTCTTAATTTATGAAATGAAGACCTTTTTCAATCTAAAACATCTTACAGTTCAAGTTGCGTTACTGGATTTGTAGCTGATTCAGAGCACACACAGGCTTGTGGAGATACAGGCACATTAAGAAAAGTTTCTGCAGATAAATACATTGCAAAATACCATTGCAAAGTCGCAAAAACTGAGATGGATGACATTTGAAGCTGCTGGTAGCTCTGGAGTCCCACAAACTTCAAGGTGTAGCTTGGCAGTTATGCATAAACCCTCTACTTGGCCACCCTTAATCAATACTCACAAGCAGAAACCACTCCAGTGGGGCAAGAGATGCATCCAGCCACCTTTTCAAAAAGTCTTTTTCACTGTTGAGTGCCCTTGCAACCTAGGATGCTTCAGGTGGACAGAGTGGTGGATGGTTGGCGAATGGCCACCATCTCCTAATAAGGCTGCGACATTTTGAAATGATATTTGGAGTATGTCAAGACATTTCAAACAATATGTGAACAAATCCATGCTGGATCTGAAAAAGCCAGGGCTGATTAAAACAATGTTGCGTCTTTGGATACTGACAAATGAAGAATAGTGTGAGCAATAGCATGTTCAACTTGATCAGAATTAGAATAGGATAGGGTAGGATGGACTTTTATTGTCTCCTCGAGAGAATTTGTGAGAGAATGAGTATCTCACTAACTTCTTCACACATCAACACAAATAACAATAAACATGCCAGAATAGACCATATCAAAAACATATACCGGTAAACATCTGTGGTCTACCCCTCATCCAGTCACACAAAATTCTTTATAAAATATTACACATAACAAATTCTCCTGTAACCCTCACCAACTAACAAATCCTTGCAGTACACAGCTGCACTTTGTGTGTGAGAGTACAGGAAGATATTCTCACCGCACTGAGGATGGCATTCCCTCAGGAATGGTGAAACGATAGAAGGTAGACCAAACAAAAATAAAATAAAACCTACTCAAGCACAGTCCTTGGCAGATACAATAACAAATCCAGGAGAAGGAGGGATGGAGGTAGAATATGTAAAAAAAAAAAAAGCAGGATGCCAAGGCACTTGTATATTTTCCACTTGCGTAAATAGCACACCCTACTTTTTCAAATGTGGCTTTTTGACATGAAACCTATTCTCTTAACGGTACTGCGCACTGGCTGTAAATTTTATAGCAGGGCTGCACACCTGTGCGCACCCGTCTACTTTCACCACTGGGGTTCAGGTATAGGCAGAACCCTGAAACATCTGCTCTACTCTGCTCTCAGGAAGATCATAGAAAAAACTTGCCTGACCTTGGCGTCTTTTTCAGTGTGCGAATCTGCGCATCGAACTTGAACAATAATAAATAAATCCAGCAATGAAAAACTGATTTAACGAAAAGGAGGATGCCTTTTCCAGATAGTTGATGGTCACATAGGAAGAGACAGAATACTTCTTGACTGTGCTTTAACTCTGCTTGTCACAGATTGATTGAAGTGATGCAATACTTTTCATTTGACACACAATTGCTGTATTTCTCAGGTGTCCAACATCTATGCATGTGTCATTTCTTTTTTTTTTGTGATCAATTTTTTATTGACATCATCAACGATGACATTCAACATTTGCATATCTTTGCTTGTAGTACATTAACATTTAAGGGATCTTCATGAACAAGAAGAATATGGTGTCATTATTTATTAACTTCCTCCTTAATTATCTACATATACATAGAACAACATATCAACAAAGCACTTGTTGTGTTTCCGTTTTATACTTAAATGCTGTGTGAGAATGTGCTGTCAGTATTGTAGGTGGTTGGAGCCACAGTTGACATCACGGGCAGAATGTCAAAATGTTTGTCCAAAGTCATGTGGATGGGAAGAGTCAATAAGATGTTAGGATGTTGCTGTTGGATGCTTATGTATATGAAGGCTGTGACCATATGGTGTGTGTGTGTGTGTGTGTGCGTGTGCGTGTGCGTGTGCGTGTGCGTGTGCGTGTGCGTGTGTTTGTGTTTGTGTTTGTTCATGTTTGTGTGTGCATGTGTATGCGTGTGCATGTTTGTGTGTGCGTGTGTATGTGTGTGCATGTTTGTGTGTGCGTGCGTGTGTGTGCATGTGTGTGCGTGTTTACATGTGTGTGCTGGTATGTGCGTGCATGTGTGTGTGTATGTGCACATGTGTGTGCTGGTATGTGTGTGTGCATGTTTGTGTGTGCATGTTTGTGTGTGCATGTTTGTGAGTGCGTGTGTGTGCTGGTGCGTGTGTGCATGTGTGTGACTCTGCGTGTGCATGCACAGCGTGAAGGTCAAATAGAAGCAGGTGTGATGACCGCGAAAACCCAGGCAGCTGAGGACAAGCCTACTGCTGTGAGTGACTTTTCATCTGGTAACACACACACACACACACACACACACACACACACACACACACACACACACACACACACACACACACACACACACACACACACACACACACACACACACACACACACACACACACACACAGTTTATATCAGTATCACCCCTTTTTTGTTGTTTGGAATTGGTAAGTAAAACTCAGATAACACTAACCTGGTGCCAATTTATTAGATTCGATTATCCGTTATCAGCTCTTCAGCAGAGAAATTCTGAGTGGACTATTTCCGGGATGAAAAACGCTTTTTATAGCATTTTGGAAAAAACAGCTCTTCATTTTTTGTCTCCTCTACACCCTCCTCATCTCAGATGAGCATGTCTGATCACAGATGTTCATAATTAGATAACACTTACAGAGGAGAGACACTAAAGTCCAATTAGCTCCTTTAAATACTGTATGTTTAACCTTTTTGAGTTATTTTGATCTTCAAAATCTCCTCAAAAGTTCCATGCCATTTTCTGTTAATCATGTTAGCATTTACATTTATACATTTGTAGAGTGTAGACAATTTAAATATTTCAAGAATGAATGAGCTGGAGCCCTAGTCTGCCATATGAGAGTCACGTTTTGCATATCGAACCGCTGCTCATATGACCTGTATGTGCCTAAGGGTGTTTTTGACTAATCTCCAGTCGTTTGCGAAAGTGCTTCTTGAACTTTTTACACATAACTAACCACACATTCCCCAAGGCACTCCATGTTCTACCAAAAATCTGTGCGGCACAGACGGCTTGCTGTGAATATGCACAATTATTACCTTATTGGATGCCGGCCATTTTCGAATCATACCATCCTACAGTGCCACAACACTTTCAGAATTTTTTGAGTGTTTTTTTTTCCAATTTTTTGAATTCTATGACAATGTCAACATCACACAATTAAAAAGCCTGAATTGATGTGCTGGTCTACGCATTCCGTTCTATTCTATTCTTAATTGATTTAATTCAAACTCTATTCTATTCTGTTCTATTGTATTCTATTCATACACAATGCCTAATGCAATTACTCTCTGACATCACAGGGCCAGAAGAGTGGTGGAGCAGATGGGCCTGGCGCGGAGGAGCCTCCCACAGCAGAGCAGCCTTCCAGCAGCAGCAGCAAGGACGCTCCAGGAGGAGTGCTGGACTTCAGTAGCGAGGAGGAGGAGGACGGTGGGGAGGAAAAGGGTGGACAGGCAGCAGCAGCTGGTCCTTCCTCCTCCAGGGCGTCCACCTCAGCCGACCCAGACGGGGCCCAGACTGGCAGCAAGTTCTCGCCCAGCAAGGGCTGTCGTATGGGGAACTTCACCGAGCTCTTCATGCAGAACCTGGGACGCACAGACGTGAGAGGGACCAGCTCCATCAGCTCCACCAACTCAGGTCAGGGTTTTCCCTAAGACTTTATAGTTACCGTAAGGACAGCCACCTTTGCAACAAACACTTCCCACCTTGACTAGGTTTGCTAAAAAGGTTTTGTTTTGTTAGTACTGTTTCAAAATGGCTTTAAAGAAATGCACAATATAGCCTTTCCAGGCAATTTGTAGTTAAGGTACCCACTTCTCAAGTTGAGTAGATCCCCTAAAAAGATTAAGAATTACATACTACAAAAAATACTTTGTTTCTTACACACAAAAATGTTATAAGTTTGGGGCTTTCATATTATAGTTCATAGCTTTTCCAATCATGATAGTGACATGTCTTTGGTACCAGCTATCCCCCACCCACCTTGTATTGTCTAACCAATGCTCTGTGGGAAACACTGCAGGTGATGGCGGATCTAAAGATGAAGAGGAGAGGAGAGGTGATGCAGCAGGACCCTCCAGGAGTACTGCCGGCCGTGGTGGTGCTGGTGGCCGTCAGGTGGTGAAAGATGATCCTGAGGAGCTGTCTGAGCTGTCGGACGACGCTGTTGCAGAGCTGGAGGAGATCGAACAGAGCCTCAGCTCCTCGGCGACATCCACACCAACCAAATCGCCGCTGGCGGCGCACAAGAGACCGCAGGAAACTGCAAAGAGGCGCTCATTAGCAGGGTCCTCGAGGACGACTACAGGTGGCCGTCAGGTGGTGAAAGATGATCCAGAGGAGCTGTCTGACCTGTCGGACGACGCTGTTGCAGAGCTGGAGGAGATCGAACAGAGCCTCAGCTCCTCAGCGACATCCACACCAACCAAATCACCGCTGGCGATGCACAAGAGACCGCAGAAAACGATAAAGAGATGCACAGCAGCAGGGCCCTCGAGGTCTACTCCTGGTGGTGGTCAGGTGGCAAAAGTCGACCCTGAGGAGCTGTCTCAGCTTTCAGAGGGTGCTGTTGCAGAGCTGGAGGAGATCGAACAGAGCCTCAGTTCATCAGCAACATCGACACCAACCAAATCGCCGCTGGCGGTGCACAAGAGACCGCAGGAAACCACAAAGAGATGCACAGCAGCAGGAAAAGAGAAGCAAGTGGATGTTATTATGGAGACGGACGAGGAAGATCTACCAGGAAGGTTTTCCAGTGAGGAGTCTGAGGACTTGCTCGCTGCTCCTCGCTCCACCACCTCTCTGAAACCTCACCAGACCAAGAAAGATCTCAGCAGCACCACCAGTGAGAGAGAAGTCGTGACCAAGAAGATGCAAAAGGTGCTAACGGACGAGGTGATGGACAGCCTCAGCTCAGATGAAGATGATTGTGTTGTGACCAGAGAAGGTCTGGTGACCACACTGAAGAGGAAGAGCTCTGGGGGCCAGGAAAGTGTTTGTTTTGTCACAACGAAGGACAAGGATGGACCTCAACAGACCAGCACAAGCAGCAGACCCAGACAAGGTGGTGGAGCCCCACCATTGGGAACCATTGACGCACTCTTAGGTATTGCATTACACTGCATTAAATCACATTACACTTAGCTGACGCTTTTATGCAAAGCGATATTTACAGGTTATTGGTGACAGTCCCTGGAGCAATGTAGGGTTAGGTGTCTTGCTCAAAGGCGCTTAATCCATAGATACTGGTGTAGGGAGAGGTAAAGGTGGCACTTGAACTTACAACCTTAAGTTCAGCTCCTGAAGCACAGCTGCCCCACAGCGGCATCCTAGGTAAAGAACCCTCTCACATTTTACATGCACACAGGCACATAGGCACTTAATGAAATGCACACTTACACTAGATACACACTTTCAGTATCTCTATGGGATCATTTCACGTGAAATCAGACACTTTGGGACCTGACAGACACAGATTTCAATCATACTTGCTGTGCCTGTTTAGTAGCAAGGTAGCACCCCAGAACTGCATTTGTGTGAAGCTGACACCAATATTAAGGGAGAAACAGACTAGCAAAGGTTTATATATGAGGATGGACACTACACATTCAGACTTGATTATATCAGTCATTGTAAGTCACAAAAATATTTCTGAGGTGTTGTGTGAAAGCGCTTTTTTGGCTCTACAAATTACAGAGACAGCATGGAACACAACAACCTTCAGAATATGAATTATGATACATTGAACATTTTAAAATTGAATACCAAAAATCTTATATTTTTAAATGGCCGGTTTGTCTAAACATAGCCTGCAAGGTCATAAACACCACCTGAAAATAGGGTGTTTGGTTCTTTATTCCTTTCAGAGATAATGGGACATAAAAGTTGAAATGAGTTGTAATAAAGTAGTAATAGAGTAGTGTCAGGGACAGTACTGGACTGGCCATTTGGTATAACAGGCATTTTCCCGGTGGGCCCTGCACCCTCGTTGGTCCCAATTCCAGGTACTCAAAAACTACACAGCTTCTGCCCATTGTCAATGGACACAGTGGAAGCTAGACCATTTTCAGCATTCAGAGAAGGCAGGGTTGAAAGAATAAGCTCAGTAAAGGAATGTTTTAAATGTTCAAGTATCAAAGGGTATGTTGTAGCTGTGTATGATGTCAACTAGTGGCTAGCATTTGTTGAGGAATGTATGCCGAGCACTGGAGAGGTGAAACTGAACTTCCTGCATCCTCATGGACCATCTCCATCCTTCACATATTCTGATAGACATGCTGTCATGTGATATTAATATGGTATTACCATATTATTACTAGGTGATTTGTATGATGCCATATTTTTGAGTCCCATTATCTCTGAAATGAATAAAGAACCATAACCGGCATTTCAGGTGTTGTTCATGACATTGCAGGCTATGTTTAGACAAGGAACTGGCCATTTTAAATTATACGTTTTTTTTATATTAAATTTTTAATTTGTCAATTTACCGGAATTCATATTCTGAGGGTTGTTGTATTCCATGCTGTTTGGGTAATTTGTAGAGCCAGAAAAGAGCTTTCAAATAACATCAATACATATTTTTGTGACTTACACTGACTGATATAACTTAATCAATGCTGAATGTATAGTGTCCTACCCTCATATGTAAACCTTTCCTAGTCTGTTTCTCCCTTAATATTGGTGTCAGATTCATAAAAATGCAGTTCTGGGGTGCTACCTTGCTACTAAAAAGGCACACCAAGTATGATTGAAATCTGTGTCGGTCGGGTCCCAAAGTGTCTGATTTCACGTGAAATGACCCTATGGTATCTGTATGTCTGTAATGTCTGTGCAGTTGTGTATTCTGTTTTGTATCTGTTATGTGTCAACACCTGTGAATATCCAGGACAAATTTTCTTCGGGACCTAAAACTAAACAAATCTTGAACCAATTCTGAAAGAAGAAGAAAAAGTCACTGTTTCATTGTAGGAAATCTGTGTATCATTTGTTCATTCGTTACTGAAACTACGGGAAAACAACTTTTATGACATAGAGATGCAAGGGAAAAAAAGTATATACTTGATTCGAAAATAGATGATGAATTATGGATCAAGCACAAAGGAATAGCAGCGTGGCAGTACTGATGGATGGTATAGCTACTTTCTAATAATACAAATCCAGTTGGTGTTCCTGCTAGCAATAGTGTGCCTGTCAGCGCATTCAGTTGAGCTTCGCTGTGCAGGATGATGGATGATGATAATAATGATGCTGATCCCAGATATCTTTTCTCCAGCTCAGTTGTGTAGAATACTGTTATACTATACTGCTACCTTATGCTAACTATTACATAGTGTGATGATGGAGTATGCGTCTTGAGTTTGGTTGTTGGTTGTCATCACTGTTTTATCACTGGGTATACTGTATGGCAGTGGTTCCCAACCTATGGGTCGGGACCCCCCTTATTGTTCGCCAAAGATCCACAGGGGGTCGCGGAGCCCTCTTGATTTTAGGGGTTTCATTTTAAATATATATAGCCCATCTTGAATAAAAGACAAAGCATTTAACTAATAAATGCATAGACCCAACAAATTGTAAGTGCTACATCAAACATTTATTTCTATATTTGACCAAAGACGAATTGAGGAATAAAATAACTAAAATAAGTTTTCGCAGGAAACAAGTGGTCACTTGTGACTCCGTCTCGTGCGGGCGCTCGCGTGGTTTGGTCACCAAAGCTTACAATAGTAAAAACATGGGTCCCTTAAGAAAAAGGTTGGGAACCACTGCTGTATGGTCTATGCCCACGCATCCCATAGACTACACATATACTATAGTTGATGTCTAGATCTGCAGATTGCAATGTGGTCAAACTAAATGGGTTTATGCCTGAATTAGGTCTATGCCTGTTGCATGGAGAATTTGACCATAAATCACACTTGCATTCTGCCCAGAAGGCCTTGTGCCGCTATGTGTGGGCTTTACTTTTAATATGTCCATGAAGGACTTGTCCTAAAAAATAAAGAGTAAAGAGATTTTAATTTGGAGTTCATTAGACATACAATTCTTTTTCTCTGTTCATTTTTTTTTACTTTAAAGGTGCATTGTGTAGTATTTTAGCAGTGTATTTCCAGAACTCATGCTGCCCATTGACAAATGTTTCCTTTTTTCACAAATATTTACCACCACTAAGTATTCATCACGACTAGGTAAATTACACTTTTCATTTATTAAAAAGGTGGATCTTCTCCATGTCCGCCATTTTGAATTTCCAGAAATAGCTCATTTAAAAATATATATTTTAAAATAAAACTTTTTCACCTAAATTAACCAGACAGTTGTTAAAGACTGGAAATGAGTGGGGAGAGGGGGTGGGGGGGTAGTATCAGCAAAGGACCTCGGGTCAGAATCGGACCCGGGTCGCCAGCGTTAGCTCATTGAGCCATGGCGCCCCCAGAAATAGATAACTTTAGATAACTAGATAACAAAACTTTGGTCATGCTATTAGTTTATTATTTTTAGTAAATATTCCTGAAAAGTTCAAATCTGGCAATAGGCAGCACAGTTTCAATGAACAGGATAGTTGCAATACCTACTCTGTTCACCATCCTACACAGTTTACATGTACCTGTAACAGTTTGATTTTTTGCTGCTACTGTATGTTTTAGCTCCTGCTGTATGTTTTTGTCTGCCAGGTGGGCTGAATGAGGTGAGCTACACACACTCCAACCAGAGGGTGGTTGGCTCCAGCCGGGCTGAGAATTTTATCAGTAAGGCGGCCGCCAGAGATGTGTTTGAGCGGCAAGGCTTCTCGCAGCTGCCCGCACACATGCTACTCGAGTCGCAAGAGGTAAGATGCCAAAGTGTAAGAGCAGTACTGCCCTTCAGTTTTTCAGGGCCTCTATTCTGGATAGGACACAGAATGTCATGAGTGGGAGAGAAAGATCGGTAGGATTGCAACATGCTACTGGCTCCACTATTAGCACAGGTCAGCGCCGGAGCAAATAAGTAACGAGTTGAAACTTTCAGATATGTTTGGGATACCTTGAGGAATGCGAAAAGAAATCCCGCACACTGTCCATTCCACCAACAAACTTTAATACAATGTTTCGGTCATCCGACCTTCTTCAGGTAACATCCCACCTTCTTCAGGTAAAGGTTACCTGAAGAAGGTCGGATGACCGAAATGTTGCATTAAAGTATTAAAGATTTCTTTTCACTTGACTGACAACCCGGCTGGGATAACATCCTACGCACCTGCCCAACTACAGAGGTGTGCAAAAGCGTCTTTATTGAACTGATACCTTGAGGAATAACTTATACTAAAGGTCCCCAGTAAAAGGAGTCAAAAAGTCAAGTTTTTCAACACTTGGAGGTTTTCCCATACCATAGGCTTAGGCTTAAGACATAATGTGGATGTAATTAAACGTTTAAAATACGTGTTTTCTCATACAAGGTATCCAAATCACTATATTCACACTACTAAGTAAAACTATCATTACAAGATCATTGATGTGAAAATGAGATAAAGTGTACATATAATTGTAATGGCCGATCGTGGCCGTAGCGAATGGGAGGGGAGTTGCTGATGTGTGTTTAAACAGCAGGGGGTCTGTGAGGTCTGTGGGGTCAGTGAGTGTGGCCTGTGCCCACATGATGCTGGAGGCAGAAGAGGTAACAAACAAACAGCCTTCAAAGGGGGCACGCTCTAAACTGAGAGAAGTACCTTGAGGTAAAATCAAGGGGTCTTCAAAGTGCTTTTGTACTGATGCTCAAAAGTACATGTTTGACTCATGTCTGCACATGTTCTTGTTATTTATTCAGGTCATGTTGGATAAGAATTGTAAGTAGTTGAAAGAAACTGGACTTATTTTCTGGCTGCTAAACTCACAAGGGTTTCAGAAAAGAAGGGGTCTTCAAAGAGCTCTTGTGCTAAAAAAAACCCCTGGGACATTGTTGGGTAAACAAACTCGAAAATATATGTTTCACTCATGTCTGCAAAGACTCTTAGTTATCCAGGTCATGTTAATCAATAGAAGTTGTAAGTAACAGTAACTTGTTAGCAACTGGACCTCTATTTTTTTTGGAGCTGTAGTACATACCGCTCGACTCACAGGAGACGAGATACAACCGGCCTTCAAACAGCTCTCATGCTAAGCTGAGAGATCTTTGCTGCTCAAAAACAAGCTGGAAAACATATGTAGAGAGGAATAAGTTGTGTCTAGCTTGATGTCCATGATTCAATATAGGACTTTTAAACAGTTCAGAGTGCGTCGGACCCTCTCTCTTGAGCTCAAGCTTGAAAAAAGTTTGACTCATGTCTGCGAGGATTCACAAGAGGGTACAACAAGAGGCCTTCAAAGGCTCATGTCATGCTTATTGATCTAGGGTGACGTACGTTAGTCAAGTAAAGTCAAGTTGTAAGCTCTTGACTTCTTTTTTGAAGCTGGAATATGTTTTTCCCTTCACAAAGTCAATAGACTGTGTAACAATAAAAGCATGCTTGTGTGCAAATGATACATCGTCATTTTGTAAATTTTACTGAGAGTGAAGAGCGTTAATGTAGTGAAGCCAAAAACTAGGCGAGGAAAAAAGTTCACTTAATACTTAATAAATAAGCTATCGTATATGACTTCTATCTATCTATCTATCTATCTATCTATCTATCTATCTATCTATCTATCTATCTATCTATCTATCTATCTATCTATCTATCTATCTATCTATCTATCTATCTATCTATCTATCTATCTATCTATCTATTTTGTTTTTGTATAATGCCTTTATTTTGGGACAGGACCGTGAAGAGGGCGACAGGAAAGTAGTGGGTGAGAGAGAGAGAGATGGGGAAAGGATCAGGAAATTACCTGGAATCTGTGGCTTAGCCTTACTACTTTTTTCCTCTTTTTTTTCACAGACTCTGCCTGCACCTCCGCCTGCTCCTTCATCGTCGGCCGCGTCACGTTCGGACCGTGTGGTTAAAGAACAGAAGCCACCCTTGCCTCCGCAGGTTACAGGCGAAGACCCAGAGGCCTCCCGCATGTCCCACCCCGTCACACACACCCTGAAGGCCAGGCACTACGTCCGCAACAGCACCGTCATCATCGGAGACACGCCCAACATGATACGCAAGTGAGTGCTTTTAAAAATATATATATATATTAAAAAGAGAGGAGATGGGACATCACTACTGGTTGCTTGTACTTTATTGCCCGTCAGACATTTCGATCTTAACCTTCTTCACCGTTGGGCCCACTCCCTACCACACTCCATGACTGAGGTGCCCTTGAGCAAGACACCTAACCCCACACTGCTCCGGGCTGCAAACCACTACCCTGTAAATAACTAAGTCACGTTGAATAAAAATGTTATGTAAATATTCATGTTTTAAAACCACATTGAAGTAACGTAGTCACAGCTATCGTCATCTAAATGTTTTAGTCCATTATTGAGGACATGGCATTAATTTAAGTTATTTACAGCCAACCTTTTCGGATTTTCTCCTCAAGTATATATCCCGATGCTTGCTCACCCTGGCCAGGGGGGCCTGTTGTCCCAGCCTATTTGTCCTCATAAAAACAATATCTCTGACATTAACCTGTTAGCATATTATGTGAGAATGCATTTTGCACTCTCCACCAAAGGAACCATTCTAGGCTGTCGCCGTGATAAAACTTAATTAGATGTTGAAGGAAATTATTAAATAGACTTAAAAAACGTTTTATCTACACATGAAGTGTGAGTCATCAAGGATAACTGTAGCCGCCTAGGGTTAACAGCTTATTTTATAAAAAAACATAAATCTTGTTTTTTTATTTTTAGAAGTATTGGAATGGGCTTTATGGAAGCCTGTCTAATACTTTTTAACTCTGTAGGATTGATAAATCTCTGTCCTCAGAGAGAAAGACAGAGAGATCGATTCAATTAAATATTCAGAGATTTTGATAGAATTATTCAAAGAAAACTTCAGTCTGTGTTTGTTTACTTGGTTGTTTTTCTCTGCTATTCTACCCAGCAGCTTTTTTATTTATTTGTTATTCTGCATGCATGCTGTGTCTGCCCTCAGGAGCCACTTCAAATTGATGGCAGAGTTCTTCGGCGCGGCTTCAGCGCAGGCGTTTGCTGATGAGATCCTCAAGTGCTCGTCGGAGCAGAGGCAGAGGATGCTCAGGCAGTACTACAGCCAGCAGAATCCGGACCTGACCGAGGTCTTGACGCAGCTCTTTCCAGAGCCTGCATCAACAAAGCCTGTGAGCGGAATGCCAGCAGCTGCGACTGCCGCTGGTCCATCCTCCTCCACCACCACCTTGGCAGCTTCAAGACCAGCAACTGCTGCTCGTCGTTCCTTCTCCTCCACCACTTCTGCAGCTTTGAAACCAGTAACTATTACTGGTCGCTCTGCTACCTCCACTACCACCTCAACATCTACAGTTTTCAAACCATCAGTAGTTGGCTGTCATTCAACTTCCTCCTCCTCCACTTCCTCCTCCTCCTCCTCCTCAACATCTGCAGTTACAAAACCGTCAGCTGTTGCCTTTCGTTCCTCCACCCCCTCATCCTCTACTGCTTCCTCACCATTGATTGTTAACCACCCTCCTCCTTTGTCCTCCACCACTTCCCCCTCTTCTTCCTCTTTGTCCTCTTCATCCAAGCTGATAGCGAAGAAAGCCTTAAAGTTTGCACAAACTGAACATGCTCCCAAACGACACGTTTCTTTTGCTTCAGATGGCATGGAGGAAAGTAGTGCAGGGAAAAAGCGTAAAACACTAAGTCCCCCCTCAACTTCCACTAGGAAGTCTGGTCAGACTGATGCATTATCATCTGCTGCGGTGTCTGAGGAGGAGCGAAAAATCAACGTCCCCAGAAGAAGTCCCATCCAGAGTTCCCATCACGTGGAACCCAACGATGACCCTCCACCGTGTACTGAGACTAGGAGAAGTGATGCCGCTGCAGCATTCACTGAAGGGAACCAACGTGAGGATTTACAAGTTCCCTCTAAACGTCCATGGACAGACGCCCGGCAGAGGAAGAGCCCATCACCATCACCACCACACTCCAGCAGCAACTCCCTCCTCACAGATCTGCTAGGAGACACGTCCATATTGGACCATCTCTTCAAACCCAAACGCAAAAATGTCGATAGTACAAATACTGAGCGCCTTGGTCTGCTGCCACCATCTACCTCCTCGTGCTCCTCAAGCTCTCCCGGCGTCTCCCACCAGGTGGAGAGGAAGGCCAAGGGGAAGAGCAAAGACCTCTGGGATATCTTGAGCGAGGGCAATGAGGAGAGCATCAACAAACTGACTGATCTGACTCAGATTGAGAAGATGTGCTCTGTCAGCACCAGTCCTGTCAAGAGGGACAGCCAGGGAGGCACTGACTCCCCACTTTGGAGAAAGAATGAAAAGTTCCTTTGGAAGAAACAGGACTGATTTTTTTTATTTGGTTAGAGATGAAGAATGAAAAGTTCTTTTGGAAGTAACACGACTGTGTTTTTTATTCTAAGATCAAGAAACTCAAGTTCATTTAGAAGACAGAGGGCTGATTTTTATTTTAAGATCAAGAATGTAAAGTTCCTTCAGAAGACTGATTTTTCATTTGAAGATCGAGAATGTTAAGTTCCTTTAGAAGACAGAGGACTGATTTTTGTTCATCTTAATATCAAGAATGTAGAGTTGCCCCTTTTGTGAAAATGGTGACATTTCTTTTAAAAAGAGGCCTTCTGTTGTTAAGCTTAATTTAATTAGCAGCTGGCTTTACTTGAATTTATAGCTTTTTAAAATGGGATATTTATAATCAGTTTTTTATTACTTGACAATGTTACCATTTCACATTTTGGGTTACACCTTGTTACACTATGTGAGAAAATCGTATTGTATTGCACTGTGTAATTTGCACATGATCGCTTTTATTAAAAGAATGATTTTTTCATGCTCATCATCCATCGAGCTTTTGCTTTCTCATTAGACCCCCTGTACTTTTCCTCCTGCAACTGAATTTCATCAAGATTCAAATATGCACTCTAGTATAACAACTGCTCCTTTTCATTCCCTGGCCCGTCACAACCAGGCAAGCAAACAAGGCAGTTGTTTAGGGCCCCTACCTGAAACGGGCCTCCCTTGTTATGACTGGTTATGTACTTGGATTCAAATGACAGCAATGAAAACTATGTGAGTCTAGCAAAACTAGGGGTGGGCAATATATATTGTCTGAGATATCATCGTGAGCAGCACAGTGAAGTTTTTAAAATTAAGTTCCCAAAAATCAATAAAGTGCTGTGACAGAGGTCCTCCTCACCACCAGCCTTTAAAAGAAGTACACCATGCGAATTAAAAAGTTCACTGATGTCGCTATAGAAATCTCTTTAGCAGGGATCCTCCCCAGTAGTTTGAAGAGAAGGAAAGGGCCCCAAGTCTCCCTTTGCCTTGGGCCCCCAAATACCTTGCAATCTTCCCCTTGTTGAAATCGGTCATGAGAAAGTGTTTGCTTTGACAAATCACACTTGGCACCCTAAAGTACAAGGCAGCTTGGGATTCTTTGACTGTGTTGTCGTAGTGACAGATTCCTCATGCCATCTCTGAACTCAATCATGCTGGCTTATTTGTTTCATTTGTTTAGCTATTTGTATTTTCACATTTAAGTGTTCAGGCAGTGTGAAACATTTTGTAAGCAGTTAATCGTCATCATCACAGTATTTGGACACAACTTCCTGGGATAAGTGGTTAAGTGGCTATCCCTATTATGTGGAGTCGGAGTGGAAAAAGTTTCCCATCAGAATTAAAGTCATAGTATTTTTTTTGTTTATTATTATTTGCAGCATTACCATCGGCTTACCACGTGCCAGTTATTGACTAACTCCACTGCCATCCCCACATATCGTTCATGATTAAGCACTGAAAACACTGACATTTTTGTTGTGACTACAGCCAAACACATATAGGCACACATAGGCACATATCAAGAGTACAGACAAAATCATAAAGGCACATATTGACAATCGGCCTACATACAATGCAATTGAAGAGAGAGCCAGTTTGACCCTTTTGTCCCCTTCAGCTACCCTGCATATGGCACTTGCTGTCTCAGAACACTGATTGCCCTAAGACAGACTCCTATTCTCCGACCCAAATAGCTTCCTCTCATTGTCTTCCCCACTATATCACTTTGTTTTGTTGATTAAAAAAGTTCTTGCCCCATTAAGTAAATAGCACATTTTGTCAACAGTACATTCAGCACCTGTTGTTTCAGACCGCTGATTGCCCTGAAAATGAGACTCCCATTCTCCGACTAACCCTCCCCTGGATCTGGGCTGAGTCATGTTCAGACCCAAACAACTTCCTCTCATTGTCTTTCCCACGATATGACTTTGTTTTATTTTGATAAAAACGTCCTTGCCACGCCGTACTGCGTCACCGCTGTTTTGGTACAATGATGAGAAACACACTCCTTCAGAGGGCAAGTAAGGATTGCACAAACCAACGTTTCTGATGTCTGATGAGCAGCATTTAATGTGTAGCTTATTTCAGATAAATACATTAATTATTACAGAGAAACGCAACACAAAAGTCATATTTACTGTATAGAAAGGGAAAAAAACAACGCTCTGTTTATATTTTTTTACCCATATTGCTATTGGTTGCCCATTGGTTTGCAATTCTGTCTGAATATGTGACAAGGTCAGAAACAGGTGATTTATTGATGAAAATAGATTGTTTTTACTTTGTGCAAATCACCCATTTACAATATTGCCCAGTACCAGTTTAATTTGACTATATATGAGTTAAAAACTCTATTTCATAGTAGTATGATGTTGAGATGCTTTTTAAAAAGTCATGAAAAATGTAGCGTACATTATGTCTTGTATCTGCAAATCACTAAGTCTTGATCCCAGTCCTTTCTTTAACAAATTGGATGAGTTGTTGTTGCATCTTCTCTGAGTGGAGGTATTGAATTGGCAGCATCTGAACCAACCATCCCTGTGGAGAAAGTGTTATTATTATGACTATTATTTTAGTTGGGGTCAATATACATATACTATATCACAACTGTGGATAAAGCTTTGTCTATGGAATAAGCAGTTACATGGATAATAACATTGGCAGTATGTTCTGTTAGTCCATCTTTAAATGGGGAATATTTGGTATGCTGTACTAGAACATCCCAATCGCATGTTTCTCTGAGTGTACATTTTACATTTTTCCTAAACAAAAAACTTTTTTTTTTCTTACATACACACACACACACACACACACACACACACACACACACACACACACACACACACACACACACACACACACACACACACACACACACACACACACACACACACACACACACACACACACACACACACACACACGCGCCATTACCAGTGGAAGCCCTTCGTAAGTTATGCTTTTTTTTAAGCTTGGAGGAATGGGTTGTATCGCTGTAGCTTCAGACAACTTTTGCTTCCGACCTTTAGGGAAAGTGTAACTACTTAAGAGTAAGATGGATTTTCATTTGAAGTAGAGCCACACTTATCTGCCAGACGAGATGTCAGTCATGGCATGTCTGCAAGACTGTTGTTTAATTGAGTTGGGGTGTCATTTAAGACTTTTTTCCTGACACACAGGGCAAAACATCACTCAACGTTACTAACTCTGAGGTGTTACAAACAAACCATACATATTGCTGTGTTTATTGATCACTTAGCCTGTTGCATAAATATTGCTGTGTTAATTGAACAGTTGGAGAGGGGATCAACACTGAGATTTCAAACTTGCAGCGAGAGAGATAAAGTGGTTGCTTTGGTGGGTACAAGACGTATAAGGTGCTCATCAAGATTTGAAGGAGTTTTGAGTTGAGGAGAGAGAAGATATGAGACACTCTGATGTGAAATCGAAGTCCTTTATTGAGTTTACACAAAGTAGCTTCAGAGAGGGTTAAAGGCTTGCCCGATAGCCCCTGCTTTCTTGGAAATCAGCACAACTGGTAAGCTTAATGCAACCGCCATGAAAAATTCTCGAAAATTTTCCCTTTGGCCAACTTTCCTTTGCCACCAACAGACTACATGTGTTTGTAAAATGTCCGGAATTCTCCTTTAACTTTAGTGTCTCACATCCTCTCTCTTCTCACTTATGAGAGTGCCGTTGTACTCTCTAAGACATGAATTCACACAGCAATATTTACTGTGTAGCACAGCTCCGTGTCTTAGCTCCAGTGCCTCTAATTAACCCATTACCATTGACACTGTTACAAATTTGCTGTTACAAGCCAATAACCAAGACATTATATATTACTTAAGGCCCTGTGTAATGTCATAGAAGTGTAGACCATGACAGCGTAGGACACTGGTGGAACGGCGCGCAATGCATTATGGGATCAAATAGGATGGCAAGCAGGCACCATGAATGTGAAGGCGATGCTCCCAAAAGTCTTGTCTCCTGCCCTCAGGTAAGCTAGAGAACTCTTCACGAAGTCTTCAGGTGCAATGATAAGATGGTTAGGCTTCGTGTTGTTGGTCATTTGGGTCGATATCCCAAAAGGGGATAGTGCCTGCAAATAGTAAATGGTCTACTGGTAATACACAGTTAAAAAAAAAATATATATAGCCCTTTTCATCTTGTGAGACTAGAGGGAGATTAGGAATATGGGGCATATAGTAATATCAAAACACAACAAAAAGATAGCAAGAACACAAAAAGCAAAAGTCTTTGTCTCACCATGACCGTTCATACAGTTAAGGGGGGATGACTCAATTTCCTCATTCCAGCTCTACGTTGAGTATTCTTTCTGAAGTATTTTTCTTAACAATGGTAAAGATGTTGTCATGGTATATTGTGGCTCTCACCTGGATAATAATTCCTTTTTCTTTGTATTCAGCTTGAAGACCACAGGAGAATGTGTCAACACATGCCTGAGAGAAGGAGGTGAGAATTTTATTGATTTGAATCTCTGTTCATTTAAAGCATCATCACATTCAGACAGGGGTTTAATTTTTTACTGTGAATTTATTTTACATGACTAACTTTTGTTGCTGTATAGAGTGTGTATGTTGGAAAAGGTATAACCGCTATTCCAGATGAGACATTGAGTATGACCCCTTTCCCCCTGCAGAAAAAAATGTTAAATGTGAACTTATTAGGCGATTATTTAATTTCTAAAATGAATGTATTTACTTAAAGGTGCACTGTGTCGGATGTTGCCAGAGTATGTATTGCTATGCTATGCTGTTCACTGAAATTTGGCTGTCTACTGCCAAATTGTATCTTTTCATTAATATTAACTAAATAATGAACTAATATTTACTAGTATGATCAAAGTGAAATAAGTTTTTCTAGCTAAAAATGTACATTTCTGGAAATTCAAAATGGTGGGCCATGGAGAAGATCCCCCTTTTCATGTATGAAAATTGCAATTTTGAATACTTTTATGAATGAATACTTAGAATTTGATGGTGGTGGTAAATATTCATGAAAAGGTAACATTTGTGAATGGGCTGCATGGATTCTGGAAATAAACAACTAAAAATCTTACACAGTGCACCTTTAACATTTAGTGATTTATTTTGTACTAAACCTTTGCTCCATCCCTGGGAGAACAATTCTGCACATCTGATGAAAGAAATAATCATTGTTCATTGGCAGGTAAACATGTAGGCTACTTCGGAAATGTTTGTTGGAGTTGTGCAAAATGTTTCTAAGACAGGTTATAGCCATAGCTGCTGAAATGGCAATAAATGTAAACAATCAATCAATCAACAATGTAAAACAGGTTTCCTACCTGCATCATTGCTTTTGTATTGCAGTTTACCACCTCATCGACTCTCTGGACAGAAAATATAAAAATAAATAAGAATAAATTGTAAATAATAAAGAAATAGCGTTTCACCACAATTGAACGTTAAAAAAATATATTCTGACATCATACCTGCTCCAGACAGTCTGTGTCAAGAAACTTACAGGGAATCATTGTGGGCAACATGCCGACATTGTTAACTGTTGGAGAAAGTTAGGCACATGATTTATTTATCTTCATTAAATATACTGAAATCAAGTGTCATCTCAAATATAAACATACCTAAAACACCAATGTCCAGGTCTTCCAGGGCGTTCTCTATAGCTTCATATATATTATCCTTGCTGAAATCAGCTGCCAAAACTTTAACCGTTTTGCCAGTAGCGTTTTCTGTTAAAAAGTCAAAAGAAGGGGTACTTTACATGTGCACTAATTCCATGTCACCATTTTCCAATCGACGAAGTCACCATCTTACCTATTTCCTCTGCTGTTTTCTTCAGTTTGTTGATATTTCGGCTAATGATGACCACATTCATTCCATGTTGGGCTAACTGCATGATCGGAAAAAAACAAAACAAAACAAAAACAGGGTTTCAAGATGTTGAATTTTACACACACACACACACACACACACACACACACACACACACACACACACACACACACACACACACACACACACACACACACACACACACACACACACACACACACACACACACACACACACACACACACACACACACACACACACACACACACAGCTGAAGTGTTACCTGAAAGGCATATGCTCTGCCGAGTCCCTCAGATCCTCCAGTGACTACTATTAAAAAAAAGATACGGGATACAGATACTGAAATCACTTCTGCTGTTTGAAGGATAGCTGGCATAAGGGTTGTTAGGACAAACATGTACTGTATGAAACATTTTCAACAGGGATGCAGATCCACTGTTTTTCCATGCCAGTGAAATTTGAAAAAACACGTACATTTTTTTCAATAATTCAGGTTACTTTTGACTGAGGACAGTTCATGTCTTTCAGAAATGGGGTGTGGGGTGTGGGGCAGGGTATAGATCCCACCTCTTGAACCCCCCCCCCCCCCCCCTTTCATCCATCTTGTCATCGATCTGCACCCTTGATTTTCAACAGCTATGAGATTTCATGGCATTACATGATATTATATCTGTTTTTTATGCTAGTGATTTGCAAAAGATGACATAATCACCATCAATCAGCATGCAGGGGAAAATACTCAGGAACCAATGAACAGCTGCTGTATTGGTCTAATTGTGATTGGTCCAATGTTAATCAATCAATTTTGTATCAAAACAAAGTATTTTGTATCGCACATCATCATACTTGGTCATCATTGATTGGAAAAAAATACAAAAGAGACTTAAAAGATTAATGATAGGTGGTGTTAAACTGAAATTGCTGTATGCTGTATTGTGAGGTGTTTGTTAGTTCGTATAACAAATCGTGTTAATGTTTCACTTTGGCAGACACTGTTGTGCGACACTTATTCCATATTTACTTGTACACCAAGTGCTTGTACTTGTACACCAAGACACTCTGCACCATTGTTGAGGGGACGTGATGTTCTGATGCTGTTTGTGTAGTTCAGGTAGTTAGAGCCACCTATATGCCCAAACACCAGGATCATGAAAAGTACTGGATCATGAGGAGCTCTACATTTTTATATTTTATAAAATGATAAAATCACACAGGACACAGCTTTAACTCGAGATGCTTGGATTTGTTTTGTTTTGTGTGTACCAGCTGCTAGCTTTTTTTGTCTTGCAATAGTTAAATTTCAAAACAATCAAAAATAATGTGGGTGCAGTTGCTAATATAATTCAGTATTGGCATAGGCATAGCAGGCCTTAATTCAGTTTGCACTTTGTGTTCATTACATCAGGTGGTCTTAATCATTGCCGAATGAATTGTTTGTGGAAGCTTTTGTGACTGCATTAATTTGGCCACCTTTTGAGCTCAACAATTGTCTTCCACAATCAAAACTGTTCATGCACATCATCTAATCACCTCATTCAAAAGCAGTTTTGTGCTGAAAGTTCTGACAGCTTTATTTGTCTACATTGAAGAAATAAGAGAAAGAAAACTACAAATAATGTGAGGCAAAACAAAAGACAAATAAAAGAAAGAAAACTGCAAATGTGAGGCAAAATGGGAATGCTGGGTCATTTCACGTGAAATCAGACACTTTGGGACCCGACCGACCCGGATTTCAATCATACTTGGTGTGCCTTTTCAGTAGCAAGGTAGCACCCCAGAACTGCATTGGTTTGAATCCGACACTAATATTAAGGGAGAAACAGACTAGGAAAGGTTCACATGTGAGGGTAGGACACTATACATTCAGCCTTGAATATATCAGTCAGTGTTAGTCACAAAAAGATGCCTGTGGTGTTGTTTGAAAGCTCTTTTCTGGCTCTACATATTACACAATCACCTTGGAATACAACTACTCTCAGAATATGAATTATGATAAATTGAAAAATAAAAAATTGAATATCTAAAAAACTTATATTTTAAAATGGCCAGTTCCTTGTCCAAACGTAGCCGGCAATGTCATGAGCAGCACCTAAAATGCTGGTGTTCGGTTTTTTTATTCATTTCAGAGAGAATTTGACTCACAAATATGGCATCATACAGACCACTTACTAATAATATGGTAATACCATAGTAGCATCACATGACAAAACAAAAACAAAACAAAAATGGTCAGTGTCCATGGTCCCAGGTTTCAGAAACTAAGGCAGATGTCAATTTATACACACCAAATGATGATATGTGAATGTTTGAACATTCCTTCTCTGTGTACCTGTGCCATCTTCCCTTTACCATACTTTAAGGAGATAATCAATGGCTACACTCTCATTTTGTACTCTACCAGTGCATTTGAAGCAGCAGCTGTGTCTTTTGTAGATAATGTATAAGTACGTCCCATTGCAGTTACAGGTTCCACTACCAGAAGCACATCCTGATGATCCATGACAAGTCTATCTGGTCTGAAGGGAAAAGTGAAGGATGGAGATGGCCCATGAGGATGCAGGAAGTTCAGTTTCACCTCTCCAGTGCTCGGCATATATTCCTCAGCACATGCTAGCCACCAGTTGCCATCATATACAGCTACAACATACCCTTTGATGCTTGAAAATGTAATACATTCCTTTACTGAGCTCACTCTTTCAACTCTGCCTTCTCTGAATGCTGAAAATGGCC
The DNA here is from genome assembly GCF_034702125.1 of Engraulis encrasicolus. Classification (NCBI taxonomy): domain Eukaryota; kingdom Metazoa; phylum Chordata; class Actinopteri; order Clupeiformes; family Engraulidae; genus Engraulis; species Engraulis encrasicolus. The sequence continues at coordinate 12,187,095 of NC_085877.1, read as the reverse complement.
TAACTTCCACTGTGTCCATTGACAATGGGCAGAAGCTGTGTAGTTTTTGAGTACCTGGAATAGTTCTTGCAGATTCAAACCTTTTCAACAGGTTCATCTCTGGTACATCTCTGTTGTGGCAAACTGGCAATGGATGTTCTTGACATTATCCTTGACTGACTCCCTTGAACCAGGAACGTTTTTAAAACTATAGTTTTGTAATTCAAGATGCTATTCAATCATTTCACTGGAACAACCAGTGCAGGCCACAATCCATCCATTTGTATGCTACTACCAAGATCAGTTGAACTGGGAAAAAAATCTGTTTTGTTGTATTTCAGACTGCAACATTCATGATACAATTGCTGTACATCTGTTTCAGAAGCTCCTAATTGAGTTCCTCAGTGACACTTCATCAATGACAGAACGTCCAAAGAAGATCCTATATTTTTTCTGATTGCTGTGCTGTACAATATAAGAACCTTAAAAACACAACAAATTTGTGCCACCACGAGGCAGATTTTCACATACCTGCAGAGTGGCACTTTTTTGCCACATCACATGGCAAAGGTCCATGTGATGGCGTTGGAGGGACAGTTAAATGGCTTGCTGCACGAGCAAGTCTGCAACGTCCTATTGACAATTAAATTGTAACGCCATACCAACTGTTTGAATTTGTCAAGGATAATGTCAAGAACATCCATTGCCAGTTTGCCACAACAGAGATGTACCATCATGAAGCTGAGAACCTGTTGAAAGGGTTTGAATCTGCAAGAACTATTCCAGGTACTCAAAAACTACACAGCTTCTGCCCATTGTCAATGGACACAGTGGAAGTTTTCATTTTCAGCATTCAGAGAAGGCAGAGTTGAAAGAGTGAGCCCAGTAAAGGAATGTGTTACATTTTCAAGCATCAAAGGGTATGTTGTAGCTGTATATGATGGCAACTGGTGGCTAGCATGTGCTGAGGAATGTGCCGAGCACTGGAGAGGTGAAACTGAACTTCCTGCATCCTCATGGGCCATCTCCATCCTTCACTTTTCCCTTCAGACCAGATAGACTTGTCATGGATCATCAGGATGTGCTTCTGGTAGTGGAACCTGTAACTGCAACGGGACGTACTTATACATTATCTACAAAAGACACAGCTGCTGCTTCAAATGCACTGGTAGAGTACAAAATGAGAGTGTAGCCATTGATTATCTCCTTAAAGTATGGTAAAGGGAAGATGGCACAGGTACACAGAGAAGGAATGTTCAAACATTCACATATCATCATTTGGTGTGTATAAATTGACATCTGCCTTAGTTTCTGAAACCTGGGACCATGGACACTGACCATTTTTGTTTTGTTTTTGTTTTGTCATGTGATTCTACTATGGTATTACCATATAATTAGTAAGTGGTCTGTATGATGCCATATTTGTGAGTCAAATTCTCTCTGAAATGAATAACAAACCGAACACCAGCATTTTAGGTGCTGCTCATGACATTGCCGGCTACGTTTGGACAAGGAACTGGCCATTTTAAAATATAAGTTTTTTAGATATTCAATTTTTTATTTTTCAATTTATCATAATTCATATTCTGAGAGTAGTTGTATTCCAAGGTGATTGTGTAATATGTAGAGCCAGAAAAGAGCTTTCAAACAACACCACAGGCATCTTTTTGTGACTAACACTGACTGATATATTCAAGGCTGAATGTATAGTGTCCTACCCTCACATGTGAACCTTTCCTAGTCTGTTTCTCCCTTAATATTAGTGTCAGATTCAAACCAATGCAGTTCTGGGGTGCTACCTTGCTACTGAAAAGGCACACCAAGTATGATTGAAATCCGGGTCGGTCGGGTCCCAAAGTGTCTGATTTCACGTGAAATGACCCTGCTTCCAGAATAGTGCATGTAGAAATGTATAAAAAAAAATACAGATTTTAATTGAGAGAGAGTGACTACTAATCTGGTTGCGTAAGTGTTGAAAGTGACTAAGATGCTGCCCTGAGGTTACTTTTAATTAGCACTCATATAAACAGAGTCTCATCTGTAGTCAGAAACAGGCCACGAGCACTGGCCCTCTAGGCGGAGTTTTTTCCCCCCAGGATACTCCTTGGGCTTTCAACTCATTGGACGCTAGCCATTTTAGAATCATACAACCCAACAGTGGCAGAGCATTTTGGGTGTTTTTTCAACACTCCCAGAAAATGTTAATTCTATGCCTTTGTCAACACCACACAATAAAAAAACTGAATTGACATGCTTAAGCGTCATTGGTACTGAATGTGAACATCGGAAAATACACAGTTAAGCGTCATTGGCATCAAATGAGTTAAGTCTCCATCCAGAGAGGACAGTTTGAGAGTGTGACAGGAAATGAGTGGGTGAGAGAGGGGGAGGGATTGGGAAACAACCTCAGAACGAAATCGAACCCGGGTCCCATGCGCAAGAGCATAGTGCCTTAGCTGTTTGAGTCATGGCCAAGGCAGAGTTTTAGAGAAAGGATCACGTCTGATCTTTAACAACGAATTATAAATGTTGCCTTCATCTAAGAAGTGTGCTTAGTGAGGCATAGACCAAATCACATTTGTGCCAAACGGAGGTAACACATCATCCCTTAAGAATTTCATAGGAAAAGAGATTGCCACGGTTGGCTTCCTTTTTCAATAAATATTACCACTATTGCCATATCCATTTTGTAGAAAATGTCATCCAGTGTGAGAAAGAGCCCCAAGCATGGCTCCAAAATCCAAATATTCAAAACCAACTTAGGGAAGACACAGTCAGGCTTATATGTTGTCGAACATATACAACATAGTGGCACATTGTATTGTTTTTTTTAGTGATTCATTATTACTTTTAGTGACAACCTAAACAATTACTTTTTTTATTGTTTTCTGTCCATCTGTACTTCCCAATGTGCTCTTGTACAGTCCAAGACTAAGTGTTCTTTCCACTATCCTAACTCCTGTCCTCGCTTGTGCTTGTGACCTCGTAATGGTGTCACAAGACGTCATTGATGACAGAAGCTTAATTCAATGTCTTGCAAAAGCGCAATTCAAAGGTCATTTTTTTCTTATTTGCAATTGGGATGTTGAATGGGGAAAAGTCCCCCACAAGTTGTTGTGGCTAGGCTGATAGGGGAGAAACTTAATTTTCAACGGAGGCGGGACATCAGCGATGCGTGAGGCCACAAGCACAGGTCGAGGACAGCAGTTAGGACAATGGAATGTACCCTTAGTTCAAAAAGGTTCGAGCACAAAACCAGGCTAAGTCCAAAAGCATTTTGTCAGTGTGTAAATCAGTGTCGGTATGTGTGTGTTTCAACGAAAATGAGGAATGATCATAAAACCGGTATGAACGTTTGAAGGACGCACAGATGCAGTGCACCTGAATATAAAGCAGTATGTGATTGATCATGCTCCAATCTAGCATATTATATGGTCAATGTTATAAACACAATAATGATGAGACTTACCTGTGAAGGTGAGAGTTAAAGGTGCACTGTGTAATATTTTTAGCAGTTTCTTTCCAGAATGCATGCTGCCCATTCACAAATGTTACCTTTTACACAAATACCACCACCATCAGATTTTAAGTATTTATTATGACGGGAAAGTTTATTGCTTATAGGCTATATTACTAGTTTATTGCTTAGTAAATATTTATGAAAAGATCACATTTGGCAATAGGCAGCACAGTTTCAATGAGCAGCATAGTTCGCAATACCTACTCTGGCCACCATCCTACACAGTGCACCTTTACATAAAAGAACATAGTATTTTGTACCCATATTGCGCTGGCAAGACCAGTGAATCAGACCGAGACAAGTCTAAGTCCAACTATTAGCAAGTATGAGACCAGTCCCAAGACCATAGAAAGAGAGTCTTGAGTCTGGAGTCAAGTTTGAGACAGGAGTCTAGTAGTCGTGTACTAGTCCTTTCTGTTTGAGTGAGTCCAACTACTTATTGAGTCCGAGACCAGTTCAAGACGCCAATTGAGTCCGAGACCAGATTCGAGCATTCCAGCTATCTGTTGGTGTGAGTCCAGCTAGAGAGTCCAGACTGAGACCATCGTCCTGAGTCTGGGCTCGAGTCCGAGACCAGGCTAGAGTACTACAGCCCTGTCTGTCAGTGTGCCTGTTGACCTTTGATACAGCTGATCTTATTCAGACTGCAGACGTGATGGTGGGAAATGCCTGGGTGGAACCTCTTCCTCAATAGCTTTTCACACGCTGTGCTAGGACATGTGTCCGTTTTGTTTTTATTTAACGAAAGTGAGCTGTGTTACGCACCATTTCAATTTCTAGTGACATGATATCATTTCAATATTGTCCCACATTTTAATGTTTCTTTGGGGTCTAAAGCAAGCTAGCAAAGCTATACAGTCGTCTTGTGATAAATACCATGTAATTAATGTAATCTGGCAGGTTGAGCATGCATCTTTTTAAAACAAACAAACAAACAAAAAAACTTTGATTAATTCAATACATCAGATAGTAATTTCCCTTTATGACAGGTAGACATCTTTTTAAATTATTATTCTGGAATTGTATGTATTTTTATATATATTGTATTGTATATTTATATATATTGTAATAAGTCAGGACTGTTTCATTAATGCAATATTACAATAGTAGCAGTGCAGCAGCAACAAACATTACATGAGTTTTTCAGGACTTTTTCCAGCATTAACAGTACAAAGGTGAAGGGTGATGTGAATGTTGAGTTATTTTTATCTGATGTCTAGTGAGCACATTGTCAGTTATTCATTCATGCATAAAATTGCTCTTTTTGTGCATATCCCGTTGGGAGATTTGTCTTCATTCACCAAGACAGTAGATCATGGATTGTGTGCTGCACATGACTTGAAAGCTTTTCTGTAAATTATTTAGACACAGGCTCAGATATTTTTTATTATGGTGTGCTCAACCACAGACCACTGTAAAACATTTTCCCTTTAACTTTTTTTTTTTTCAATACAGAGATGTGATGAGAGAGTTGAATGAATGCAACAAGTAAACTCACCAGCCCACTGTCCCATTGAGGTGAAAAAATCCTCAGGCAAAGGATACCAAAACTTAGGAAACAAAACCTTCAGAAGGGACACCGTTTTAAGAATGAAAGAAAGCACAACACCAGCCCCAATCACAACGAAGAAGGCCTCTAAAACTTCCATGGTGAAAGTTTGCTTCTAGGTACTTCTACAGTACTGCCTGGCCTTTTTAATTGCTGCTGCTACTGAGTCAGTGTGGTCTGAGCAGACCTTTTCTCTACCAGCATGGTAAGTGATAGGTCCTTTAGCCAATCAGAGAAATTCCTAAACAAACTCTCTCCAGTAAAGACAGCAACCTCCAGCTAGTTTTATAGCCTATCCTGTGGAACAAGAAGCACAAGATTCTTTCAGGGGGTAGTACAACAGAGGGTGGAATCAAAGAAGCAAGTCATTATAGGTTAACACAGCGTCAGTAGACTACAGAACTCATAACTGATTGAAAACATGTACAATCCTAAAATATTCCTTGTTTATGTAGGCCTATGTGATATTCAAAGATTGTATCATATAGCCTAATATTCCTTGCATCCTCTTGCACTTTGCATCCTAATCCCATCAGACAGGTGTATTGTGAGCATTCATTTATACTATATTGTCACTTTAATTCATTTAAAGTTTGTTTGATATGCTATTTTAACTGGTATTTCCAATAAAAATAGGCTATGTATGTAGGCCTACTAGAAAATTGGGATTGGCCTTCAAAGTAAGGTCATGCATAAATTATGCAATGGGCGGCACAAACTCATCTTCGACTGCAACGTCATCAGTGCGCGACATTGGCTGGATGGCGCCTTCCTGACAGCGTGTGAAACATTCAGCTAGTGTTGACACTAAACATTTTGATTTCGGGAGACAATTTGTTTTTATTTTCGGTAAGTACCCTTACGCATGTCTACCAAACGAGAGCTCAATTGCAAGTGATTTCATGTCTGTTATTTATGTGTCGGGCACAGAATAACTTGCGTTGAAGATAGGCCGGTGAGGCATGCGTTTGCCAGTAAATAGCTAGGAAGCTGGGAATGTAGCACTGTTGTCATGCCTCTTGTAAATGGCCATTTAAATAGAAGAGAAACACATCTTATGTTCCTCCGTTGAAGTCCGAATGCCGGGCAGATGAAGCCATGTTCTACTGTCTTTAGACGGAGATTTTTGTCTGCAGTTTGCGATGTAGCGTGGATGTTTTGTTAGGTAACTGATGAGCTATTTTGCCATTCGGTTCGTTTTTAGCAAGTTGATAATGTGTTGTTGGAAGGCAGTGAGACATCTCTACGTCGCAGCTGCTTGGTCAGTTAAATTACCTCATGTTTCCCGGCGTTGCTTGGTAGGCCTATATAATAATACCTGGCGTCTGTCAACTTCAATGAAGTCAGACGGCCTGCAAACTCTCCGTGTGAGATTGTTGTTGTCTGTAGCACAGTAGTGGATTTGTTGTGATGAATCCTCAAAGCAGGTCTTTTGTTCACAAATTCACATCTGTTTCACATCTGTAGCTGTATGGCTTCCTAATGGGTGTAGTGTCAAGGCACTGAATCTATGAATCGATGTATCCACTTGTCACGATTCTGCTCCATCAGTATGAGCCAGTTGCGACTAGTACAGATATCCTATCTATCACATTATGGTTTGCTGATGCAATACATGAACAATACAATATACAACATATGGATCTTCTACCCTTCTTTAATTTGTCAGCCATGTTGATGCAAAATAAGCAAGTTGCTTGGACACTAAAACCTTGCCATACCCTTGTAATGTCCAGGGTAGTGTGAACTGAGTGGAAGCTTACGGATGGCAATGTCAGTCTAGGGCACCAGGATATTCATGCCTATAGGCCTACAGTGATTTTTGCAGGGTATGTGTTAAGATGAGCAAGCCAGATAGTAAATCCCCAAAGAAATATTTGATTTGTGCCGTGTGATATACACATTCCCTGTGCTTGAAGAAAGACTGATTGAGGGAAACCACTGTCTAAATATTACTCACACTGATGTTGTGTCTTCAATTTACTTTTGGTTGTATCCCTGTACATGGGCCTGCTCTGCGTGATTCACCCCACTCTTTTAGAAAATAGAAAAATAATGTTGAGATGTCTACATCTTTCAGTTTTCCTGACTGACTTGCTTGAACATCCGAAGCACTTTTGTATTTGGTCACTTGGTTTAAGGGTATTTAGCTTATAGAAGGCCAAATGAGGTAAGCAAACTTGCTGTTGGATCAACAACTGTCTACAGTTTAAGCTTACACTTTTATCTATTTGAGCGAAGGGGACAATTCACATTTCTAACATGACCTTACAGAACATGCGAATGCACCAGATTTGTACTCAACCAACCGGCTCTCAGCAGTAGTCCTTGGCTGATGGCAGGCAGGTGGGAAAAAAATGACGGACAGATAAAGAGAAGGAAAAAAAGACTACAGTATAGGGAGGCTGCTGCATTTTCAAAGCTGCAGGGTCACAGGTTGGATTCCCAGCTGTGAAAATGTGTAGGGGTGAGGATGGGGGATCTCGTTGGCACTCTCCTTCACCCTCGTCCACAGCTTATTGTCCTTGACAAAGGCATCCGACTGCTCTCAATGGTGACGGCTGACTTTGGATGTTTATATGTCACGTTGTGCTCTGTCTGTGTATGGGGGCTGGCATTGATCATTTCTTCCTTTGTGCCAAGTACATTCTGTCGTGCAGTAGGGTCATTCCATGTCAATTCACACGCCTTCCCCACATGACCCTCTCCGATTTACCCGATATCTCACATACAGGTACCTTTTGATGTCAATTGAAAGAATACCAAGTATTAGCACCCTACGTCCAACGGTTGCGGAGATGAAGCCCTCCAAAGTTGGGGTGCCATGACCACTTTTCAAGCCTGTGAATTGCATACAAAATTTACAAGCAGATTTTGACACCTCTGGTTTTAGTTTGAAGGAAGATACAGGCCTAAAAATCACCATGGCCCCTCAATATGACCCTGTCTACCAGATTATGTACTTACAAATAGCATGCCTTGATTATTTTTGGCTATATTAAGCCTTAAAAATTGAATTTGTGAAAACCGTGATGAAATGTCTTGCCATTTTGGGGTTCCAGATCTTGGAAACTATGTATGCTTTGGGAATTATAATTGATTTTCCATCATATTTGGGAACTGTACAGTGTATTCCAAAAAAAATAGGGCACTCAGACTTTTAATGATGGAATAGGAGGGACTCAAAAACAGCTTTTGGACAAAATGACCTTATGGTACCCTCTACTTCAGGCCTCAAATTAACCATGTGGGCACTTGATGACTGGAACGCCCTTTTAACCCCATGTACAGTAGCACTGTATCAAACATTCAAGCTTGGAAAAACTTTGTTTTTCAAAGTTCTTCATATTAATTTTGGCCTTCAAAGTATATGTTTTTGTCTATGTCTTATCACAGTGTCTGTTTTGTCTGCTGCCATCTGCTGGTCAAAGAACGTAACAACAGTGCAATGTAAGAAAACAAAAGGGGCTGAAAAATCTTGCCCATAATTTACCAATAAAGTAGCCTAGAAATCTAGACGCCCCTAGGGGTTAAGCTCGCTAGGCTACCAATAAAGGAATTTAATTCTACAGTATATTGCTATATATTAACTATATTTTAACAAGCATTATGCAGAATGCTCAATCATGATTACATTTCTACCAGGACACACCCACCCCCATGTCTGGTAGAAATGTAGTGCAGGGTTGAGGCCATCTTGAAACTGGCATTATGATTGAGCATTAAGCAGTCACACATAGGAAATCATTTGAACTAGAAATATTCATCATGCTTGTTTAAATCATAATTAATATATAGCAATATAATGTATAATTACAGTGCTTTATTGGTAAATTATGGGCAAGATTTCTCAGCCCCTTTTGTTTTATAGCATTACGCTGTTGTTACTTTTTTAGACCAGCAGATGGCAGCAGACAAAACAGACACTGTGATAAGATATAGAGAAAAACATATACTTTGAAGGCCAAGATTAATATGAAGAACTTTGAAAAACAAAGTTTTTCCAAGCTTGAATGATTGATACACTGCTACTGTACATGGGGTTAAAAGGGCGTTCCAGTCATCAAGTGCCCACATGGTTAATTTGAGGCCTGAAGTAGAGGGTACCGTAAGGTCATTTTGTCTCAAAGCTGTTTTTGAGTCCCTCCTATTTTATCTTTTAAAGTCTGAGCGCCCTAAATATTTTGGAATACACTGTACAGTTCCCAAATATGATGGAAAATCAATTATAACTCCCAAAGCATACATAGTGTCCAAGTTCTGGAACCCCAAAATGGCAAGACTCTTCTTCACGCTTTTCACAAATTCAGTTTTCATGGCTTAATATAGCTAAAAAATAATCAAGGCATGTCATTTGTAAGTACGTCATCTGGTAGACGGGGTCATATTGAGGGGCCATGGTGATTTTTAGGCCTGTATCTTCCTTTAAACTAAAACCAGAGGTGTCAAAATCTGCTTGTAAATTTTGTATGCAATTCACAGGCTTGAAAAGTGGGCATGGCACCCCAACTTTGGAGGGCTTCATCTCTGCAACCGTTGGACGTAGGGTGCTAATACTTGGTATTATTTCAATTGACATCAAAAGGTACCTCTGTGTGAGATATCGGGTAAATCGGAGAGGGTCATCTGGGGAGATTCTAGGGAATCATGTGAATTGACATGGAATGACCCAGTAATATTGAATATTTTTTCCTGCGTGATCAAATTATGTTCTGAATACAGTCATTTCTGTCACCACCACTATTTAATCACAATTAACAGCAGCAACAATAATAATGCAATACTAATATGATAATGAGGTTGATAATAATAGTAATAGTGATGATAATGCAATGATTGTAGTGATTATTATGATTAAATACATTTAATAGCATTTTTTTTTTTGCGTGATTGCCCTAGCCCTTGGACATCCAGTGCCAGCTCTGTGGCCCAGCAGACCAATAATAATAATAATAACAATAGCAATAACAATATGATGATGATGGTGATTAATAATGTGGTTACTTATAGCAGGTTTTCCATTTTTTTGTGTGTTGTTACCTCTAGCCTCTAGCATGGACACACATGGTGGTTTCTGCTGGACCATAATAATGATAATAACAACAACAACAACAATATTAACAACAATAATAATAAGTCAATAATGATGATGGCAACAATAATATTGATGGTTATTATAATAACATGATTGTTTATTGCAGGTTTTCCCTTTGTGTGTGTGTTAACCCTAATAATGATAATACAGTAGTTGTAGTCATGATGGATACTGTTCTTTGGGTGACTGCTGGTAACTGTCATGGCATGGGTAAGCAGTTAGGTTGTCAGACTTCAGGTTCCGATTCTGGGCTCGCCAGGTTGGTGGGGGGGAGTAATTAACCAGTGCTCTTCCCCATCCTCCACTATGACTGTGGTACTCTGATCATAGTACTGTCCTGTCGCACTGCCCCCTCTTAGGCACTGTTTGGCGCTGCCCGCTTCCACGGGTGAGGCATAAAATGCAATTTTGTTGTGTGCAGTGTGAGCACTGTGCGCTGTGGAGTGCTGTATCACAATGACAATTGGCGTTTCCCAGGTGTGCTCTCTGAATGTCCATGGGCAGACTGCAGGGGTAAACACGAGAAAGCAGAGTTCCAGCACACAGTGGTGCTTGCAGGCGCTGACAGCTACCCTGACTAATAACAATATCAAGAAGTATAGTAATAATGATTGTAATATGATAATAATAACATGATTATAATAAGAAAGGATAATGATAAATAATCATTTTTTTCAATTGCCTAAACCCCTTTAGTCTGCCCATGGACATCCAGAATGCCAGCACAGCTCGGTGCTGCAGGCTCTGACTAATAATAATAAGAATAATCATAATAATAATAATAGTAGTAATGATGATGATACTAATGATATGATGGTAATATATTAACAGTAGTATTAATAATAATAATAATGATGATGATGATGATGATTAATACTGTTCTATCGGTGACTGCTGGGTTTTCACTTTCCTCTTGTTTACCCCTGCAGCCTGCTCATGGACATCCAGAGTGCCAGCTCGGTGGTGCTGCAGGCGCTGCTGACTAATAAGAATAATCATAATAATAATAGTAGAAAGGACGATGATAATAATGACATGGTGGTAATATAAATACTGTTCTATTGGTGACGGCTGGGTTTTCACTTTCCACTTTGTTTTACCCCTGCAGCCTGCTCATGGACATCCAGAGTGCCAGCTCGGTGGTGCTGCAGGCGCTGACGCAGGCCACCAGCCAGGACACGGCGGTGCTGAAGCCGGCTGAGGAGCAGCTGAAGCAGTGGGAGACACAGCCAGGCTTCTACTCCGTGCTGCTGGTAGGTGGCCTTGTCATCCGTAAGCTCCTCCGACAACAACCACACGTAGCAGTCCTACTACGAGGCCGCCTCAGTCTACCTCGGTCAATGAGACATGACTTTGCCTTTTTCTTCACGGAAAAGATCGATGGCATCAGCAAACAAGGTTGTGACCCGTCAAGTTACAAGTCGCTACCCATGGTTAACGGCCCTGCTTCCCCTCAAAGCACTGTCTTGTCTGACAACCACATGTAGCAGTCCTACTACATGGTCGCCTCCGTCTACCCAGGTCAATGGCACAACTGTCTCCGAATTAACTCCATTCTATGAGAGTGATGTATCTAAAAGCATCACTTGTAGCTGTCAGGTGGACCCTGTCCCCATGAATCTGCTGCAAGCAATCGCCCCACAGTTGTCCAAGCAATCACACACAGGTATGTGATGAATGGCTCACTTTTTAGTGGTGTGTGACCATGAACACACCCACTCATCACTGCTATTGTCTCGGTAAACTAACCCAGTGGGCCATACGAGTCAATAACTGGGAGCATATACTCAGCCTGTACTTCAAAATTCAGGACAAGCACAAGTACCAAGCACCGGAGCTGCAGTATTTCTCTCTCAGTTAGACATTTTGTCTGGGTGTGTGCTTCCTTGCACTTAAAATAAATGAACTAAGCTACTTGACTATCTGCTGGTTGGCTGCAGCTAACTACTGGGCCTTTAGTGGTGTGTGACCAGGAACACACCCACTAATCACCGATTTTGTCTTGGTAAACTATCCATATGGGCCATACAAGTCAATAACTGGGGACACATATACTCAGCCTGTACTTTAAAATTCAGGACAAGCACAGTTGAGGGATTGGAGAACACAGAGCTGCAGTATTTCTCTCTCAGACATTTTGTCTGGGTGTGTGCTTTCTTGCACTTAAAAGAAATTAACTAAGCCATTTCACTGTTTGTTGGGTGCCGCTAAGGGCCATTAGTGGTGTGTGACTAAGAACACACCCACTAATTACTGATGTTGTCTTGGTAATCCAGATGGGCCATACGAATCACTGACTTGGGGCATATATACTCAGTCTGTACTCCAAAATTCAGGACAAGCACCGTTGAGCGAGTGGAGAACACAGAACTGCAGTATTTCTCCGTCAAACATTTTATTTTGTCTGGGTGTGTGCTTTCTTGCACTTAAAGGAAACAAGCTAAGCGACTTCACTATCTGCCTGATGGCTGCCCCTAAGGGCCATTAGTGGTGTCTGACCAAGAACACACCCACTAATCACTGCTTTGTCTCGGTAATCCAGGTGGGCCATACGAATCACTAACTTGGGGCATGTATACTCAGTATGTACTCCAAAATTCAGGACAAGCACCGTTTGGCAAGTGGAGAACACAGAGCTGCAGTATTTTAGTTTCAGACATTTTCTCTGGGCTTGTCCTTCCTAGCGCTCTAAAGCAATTTGCTAAGCTAGTTGTACTTGACTATCTGCTGGTTGGCTGCTGCTAAGTACTGGGCCATTAGTGGTGTGTGACCAAGAACATAGCCACTAATCACTGCTATGGGGCACTTAAGTCATGCCCTCTACTTCCATTCCATTCATTTTTTGCAAATTATTGCCCCATGGAGAGGAAGTGAACGAGGCGAGTCAAGTCGTGGTGCAAGAGTGGAGCTCCAAGGTTTGGATTGGCGTTGTAAAACCACTAATTTCAAGCTGAATAATTGTTTTTTGACTCCCCATACCCCATCAGGCGACAGGAAGGGGCGGAGACTTGAGCACTGTAACGATGTAGGGCCTTACGAATCACTAACTTGGGGCATATATATACTCAGGTTAAGAATCACAAGGGTAAAGACAAGCAAATCTACCTGCACACAAACCAACCGAGCAAAGACATCGAAAAGGCAAGCTGTCCTATCATGGGCAAATGGGGAGAAATCTTTCAAACCTCCGGTCACTTCAACAAACCGCACCCATAATTGCCTTCTTCTCTGAGTTGTGGTGGAACTGTCAATCTGTTGTAAACAAAGCTGACTTCAACATCTTATTGCAACATCCTCTAATAGGGCTTTCAGGCCGACCAGAACGGAGCTGGAGCCGGTGCCCGCACCAGTTACGTTCAGCACTAAAGTGCTTATCTGCGAACCGCCCGTGTTCATACCGGGCTCTGAACTTTTCCCGCACGTGACTGCGTTACCCGGATGAACCTGCTGATGGCCACGTTGTCGTCACGGTTCATGGAGAAGAAAACAAGAATATTGCTGTTCGCATTGCAAACCAACTTTCCAGTTCGCGAAAGCTAATATCTGTGGCGTGAACACGACGGTCGGTTGGTGATTAGGTACAGGAACGGGCACCTGCACGGTTCTCAGTCGGCCTGAATGTGCCTTGGGAGTGATGTATCTAAAATCATCGCTGATAGCCATCCTACTAGCTGCCAGGTGGACCCTGTCCCCATGAACTTGCTGTAAGCTATAGCCCACACAGTGGTCCCAGCCATCACATCTGTGCATATTTCCATTTGCCTTTAAACTGGCGAGGGTAACACCTCTACTGAGAAAGTCCACACTCAGCCCCGCTCAGGTTGAAAACTGTTGGCCGGGCTCACTGCTTCCATTCCAATCAAAAGCTGTTGAAAGGGCTGTTGCAAAACGGGTCACTGATTTCCAACTCAAAATGATCTACTTGGCTCTAGTCATCTCTAATCTTGGGCTCTAACTTGCATTACACTTAATGGCTCATCCACTATTTAGATATTACTGCTTGTTCTACTACTACTACTACTGTCTTCTTCACGATCAAGGACAATCTTCTTTCTATTCGGTCAACCATACAGTAACATACTTATTACTATACTCTCAAACATGGGCAGAACGGGTACTGTCCACTCCTGGTGTTGCTATCTCTGATCACTCTTGTTCATTCATTGCCTTGCATTGTCTCTGTTGTAAAAATGATTTTTTAAAAATATGTTTTTCCTTTGCCCTGCCAGAACATCTTCACCAACCACAGCCTTGATGTCAACGTGCGGTTCCTGGCTGTGCTTTACTTCAAGAATGGCATCGACCGCTACTGGAGGAGGGTGGCACCCAAGTAAGTCTCTTATCTTTTTAAAAAAAAAGAAAAATGTTTGTGCCTTCATTTAGATTTATTAGATGTGAGAGCAGAGCAGAGCAGAAAAGAAGCAAGTGGGAGAGAGAGCGGGGAGGCGGGTAAGTGACAGCCAGACTCGAGCCAAGGTCAAGATGCATTGGGGTGCATCAAACGCCCCTTGAAAAATAAAGCTTTGCAAAATCCCATTCTTCTCTTGCAGTATTGTTCCCCTTGCACTACCATATCTTCCTTACAATATGCATTGCAAATTTGATCTATGTTAAAGGGTGGCACAATAGACTTGAAATTCTGGAATTGTAGTGAATGGCCCCGTTTTTAGCAAAATCAGTGCAGAGTGTGGTTTGGTTTTTATGCTGTTTTGATAAAAACTAGTACAGAAAGTCATTTGGAAAAATGCTCCAGATGCCTTTCCACTTCCCTAGGACAACAAGCACTCAAAACATAGGTAAAAAAGATGGGTACATCATGGGTGTTCGAACATGGCTAAAGGACTAGCGCATGTGGGCTAAAACTTTGCACATACTTCACAAATTATGTTGTACAGCTGTTTCACCCGGGCCCAATCATATTCTTGTGAAATTTCATGTTCAGCTCTTATCATGCTATATATTACTGGAATGGTGCATGCAGGCCAGCTACAATACACATTTGAAATGATCTTGCGGGCCAAATAAAATGACTCTGTGGGACAGATTCTGCTCACAGGCCTGAGTTTGAAATCCTTGCCTTAATGCACTGGGCCAGTCTTTATGCTCCCTGTTGCATCTCGTCTGTCTCTCTGGTCTTCTCCCGTTATTCACAGGAAACACAAATCAATAGGACACTTTGACCTTTGTTTCTGGAATGGATGAGTGGTTTACTTATTCTGGTTGTACGTGACCTTCATGTTAAAGCAGACATTCATTGTATTGGGTTTTTGTATGTATCTATTTTTAATGTTCAAACTCAGTAATGAGCCAATTTTTTGTGCTGCTATGTAGTCAAAATTAGAGTATTAAGAGTGTAAATAGAGTGTTATATTAAGAAAGTTTCCGTAAATGCATACACAGCCACACAACTTCCCATAGACATCAGAAACACCAACAACTCCGAAACAGCCACATTAGGTGCTGCTTACCTTTGTTGTTAGACCTTATCAAATATTATCATTTTCATGGTCTTCCATTCATATAATGCACTTTGAAACTTGTATTGTCATTGAGAATGTTCTGCTGCAGTCCTGTCTAATACAATATCATTGCATTACCCACTTATGTAAATGTGCCACGAGGCTCATCTGTGAAAGTCAATTCATTTATAAAGCAGCAGATATGTCACTGGAGTTTTGATAAAAGCAGCTGCAATGTTTGATCATATTAGGCGACCATTTAGAGAAGCTGTGTCTGTCTTGTTTGTTTTGTTTTGTTGTGTTGTGTGTGCGTCATCTATTCCCCAAACTGTCATTGCCTTTTGTTTATTCCCACTTTATTCCCCCTTCTCACAGTGCTCTGTCTGAGGAGGAGAAGACATCTCTCCGCGCCGGTCTCGTCACAAATTTCAACGAGCCAGTCAACCAGGTGAGCACAACTAGAGGGAAAATTGGGAGGAAAGAGGGGGCACATCACCAAATTTATTTGAAGCATGTACAGTTGGTCAAGGAAACTGAAACACCTGTGATTTTGGTGTTGGAGGTTTCATGGCTAAATTGGACCAGCCTGGTGGCCAATTTTCATTAATTGCACGTTGCACCAGCCAGAGCAGAGAGTGAAGGTTTGCAGGGTAATAGCAGAGTTTTGCTCGAAATATTGCTGCAACGCATACAACATTATTGGTGACATATCAGAGTTTAAAAGAGGACAAATTGTTTGTGCACGTCTTGCTGCCGCATCTGTGACCCAAGACAGCAAGTCTTTGTGATGTATCAAGAGCCACAGGGTATCCAGGGTAATGCCAGCGCATCACCAAGGACTAACTGCATCCAACAGTATTAACTGTGGCCGCAAGAGAAGGCTGTCTGAAAGGGATGTTCGAGTGTTAAGCCGGACTGTACAAAAAACCCCATAAAATCACAACTGCCGAAATCATGGCAGATTGAAATGTGCACCTTTAAATCTCCTGATTTCACCAGAGCTGTCTGTCGGGAGCGGCACAAGGTCAATATGCACGACCGGGCTGCTATACCCCCAAACCTGTCTAAAACCAGATGTTTCAGTTTCATCGTCCAACCCCTGTATTTACCCCATCATGCTAGGAGGGTTTAAGGGGTTGGAAGAACGGAAGAATGTTGTAGAGGAAGATGGGATGGGGTTGGGAAATGACCCAGGCCAGACTCACAGCCCAGTTGTGGGCACAGCACCCCTGGAAAATCATTGCATATGAAGCATTTCACCCCCCATTTCACGCCCTAGGCCAGCTGTGCCTTTATAATGGTAATGTAGTAATTATAAAAACTATATTTGCATTGAAGAATTCATACAAGACACATGAAGCTCAATATGCAGTTATTTAGATTAACAACAATATTTAAAAAGTGGTAATAGTGAAATAAAATGTAAATAAGTAAGTAAATAAATAAATAAATAAATGTGAGTTGATGATGAGAAAAAAAATGTCTAAGGGAGCTGGTTTTGGAATAGGAAGGTTGCAGGTTCGAATACCATACCATCCATACCAACTCTTGTAGTGGCTCTTGTATTGGCTTTGTATAAGCCCATCGGGAAACTCCAACTCCCATTGTCATCGGGACCCAGCACTCCACAGCACACAAGTGCACACTGAACACAATTAAATTGCATTTATGCCTCACCCGTGCAAGGGGGCAGCCCTCAATGGCGCCCCTAGGGAGCAGTGCGGCGGGACGGTACCATGCTCAGGGTACCTCAGTCATGGAGAGGGATGGGGGAGAGCACTGGTTAATTACTCTCCCCACTAACCTGAAGGGTCGGGAGTCGAACCGGCAACCTTCGGGCTACAAGTCTGACGCCCTTACCGCTTATGACTGCCCATAATAAATGGGTAACAAGGAGGCTAACATATGGTTTGTGGTCCAGTATAATTTCTTCCCCAGAAGTACTCTTCTGAGATGCCCAACTATCTTGTGTTTTTGCAAAACATTAACCCTCTCCCCCTTACTGTTGACCTGCCTTGTCATTATGGCTAATTAGATGAGTAGGTCGTCACCATGGGGTGAAAAGGTCCCCGTTTGTCACTCTCACCAAGGACCGTCTCATTTGCATGCGTGTGACAAGCAGGCAAGGCAGAGTGTAATTTTAATCAACAGGCTTTGCCTTCGGCTGCTTAGTTGGCATGCAGGAGGAGACACCTGACTCGACAGAAGGGGACTGGAAACCAAACTGACGTCCTCACAGCCTCTCCGTTCCACAACACAGAAATCTCAACAGCAGTGCCGAAGGGATGTGTTGGCATGTCGTAGGAGCACAGTGCAACTTTTAATTTCCAATAGCCGAAGGACGCACTTATTTGTCTTGAGTGATTATTTTTTCTTGGTTGTGCTGAAGAAAAAACGTTTTAGACAGGAGTTTTCCAAAATGCAAGGCATTTTCAAGACTTATTTGGCTTTCCTTATGCTTTTTTATTTTGGTTTCTTTGACATTAGCAGGGAGATGACTAGCGATACCCAGTTTCTTGGGACTGCGGGATGATTCTATGTCCAAATAACAGTGGACTGACATTGTTTAGCAATACACCAACGTAATGTGTTGCTATGGGTGCCAAATGTGAACAGGATCCCGTCTGCTGAAAGGGGCATATGGCTTCCGCTTGACTGAAATCAAAAGTTCGTTTTTCAAACTGAAGGCCTAAAAGTTACAGCATTTGCTTTGTCATAGATTCAAGTACATATAAACCCTCAACAACCCCAGGGGGTCACCGTGACCGATTTATTGTATAAAATCCATACATCATCCATTTCAAGGAACGGTCCTTGGGTCTGCAGAAGTGAAAGTGAAGTGAAAGCCCATTGGCAAACTCCAACTCCCATTGTCACTCTATGCGTTTACATGAGACACTTAAGTCCGATTTAACTCACTTTAAATCTTAATTCCACTCTAAAAATATCATGTAAACAGTTACCGAACAGGATTTAAGTTTATTCCGATTTAAACTTAAGTCCTCTTTTAAATCCGATTAAACACGTTCCTCTGTCATGTAACCTTTTATTCGGAATTACAATAAATCCAGTCGTTTCACGCATGCTCGTTGACCACATGATGGCGCCAAGAGACCGTGCTCTTTGCCAGTGAGAAAAACATGGCGGCACTTCCTGTTGATTTACACATGAAAGTTTTGCTTAATTTAAAGTCCCTAAGTGACTATAAATGTTGTGGCTTCCATATATTGATGTAAAAGTGCCACACGAAGTAATGAAGCACAACAAAGTTACTCCACATTACCATTTGACCACTCGTTTTTCTATGCTAACAGGGCAGCTAATGTAGCATTGTAAATGATCCAGGGAGAAAGGGGGAAATGTTGTGATTTCAGTCCGCCTGAGACAATGATTTTCGTGGGGAAGATGACCTGCATCTCGGTGGCATTGGACCACGCCCCCGTGCCTTATTTGGCTCGCTCAGCACGTGCGTCCTCAGTCCAATCGCAATGCTTTATTTTCCCCAGACGTTTAATCGCATTTAAGTGAAAGTGCCATGTATACACATCGCAAAATAACTCTTAATCCGATCTATTTAAATCGCATTTATTAAATCGGACTTAAAAACATCATGTACACGTAGCCATTGTGACACAGCACTCCACAGCACACAAGTGAACACTGCACACAACGAAATTGCATTTATGCCTCACCCGTGCAGGGGGGCAGCCCTCAGTGGCGCCCCATGGGGAGCAGTGCGGTGGGACGGTACCATGCTCAGGGTACCTCAGTCATGGAGGAGGATGGGGGAGAGCACTGGTTGATTACTCCCCCCACCAACCTGACGGGTCGGGAGTCGAACCGGCAACCCCTGGGATGCAAGTCTGACGCCCTAACCGCTCACCCATGACTGCCCCTCATAAAGGGTAAAGGTGCATAAAGGTGCGAAATTAGTACCTGGAAATAATAGCCATTGGCACCTGTCTCTTTTCGAGTCTCTCTGCCCTGGAGGTCATTCATTCATTTATTTATTAATTCATTCATTCCACTTTATTGACCATGGTGATATGCTGAAAGACTGGCCGACTGGTTGATGCCTTGATTTATTGATTTCTGTCTCACCGACTGATGGACTGCTTGGTTGATTGAGTGGTTGACAGGCAGGCAGATGGATGGACAGGCAGAGAGAAGCGACTGACTGGACGCCTGATTTATTGACTTTTGATTCACCCCAACCTTTTAAATTGATTATGAGGGATTTAACGCTGCATCAGCAAAAGATCAGCTTAAGGCCAGGATTTTTTTCATTTATCCTTTATTTAGCCAGGATTGTCCAATTGAGACAAGGTATCTCTTTTGCCAGGGAGTCCTGGTCAAAATGGCAGCCAACAAAAAGTTCCAGATGCAGACAGACGCATTAAAGGAAATATGAAGAAAAAAAAAACCTGAAGATGGTGTGTCAGTGACTGTGGCCAGAACTCATTCCAGCTGTACTGGAGAAGATGGACAGATGGAGGGTGGATACAGACAAATACAGTCCGGAACTGTTCCCCATCTTGCTGAAGGCCGATTGATCGATTAGGTGTAGGGCTGTCTTAAACGATTATTTTTCTCGTCATTAATCTATCAACTCTTTTCGATTATTCAAACGATTCATCTTTATAGTAACTTATTTACTCTGAGATACAACATCCAATTGATACGTGCTGGGCAATTTTAGGTTTCAATAAAGTAATAAAGCCTTAGAAAAGTAAGTAAAAAAAGCATTGAATTAAATGAAACGATTAGTCGACTATGAAAATTCTTGCCGACTAATTTTTATAGTCGATTAGTCGCGATTAGTCGATTATTCGTAGCAGCCCTAATCAGGTGCCTTTCCTATTGATGGGTTATTTGACATATTGACTAATGGCTGATTGGTTGACTACTGGACGTCATTAATTGATCAATCGCAGGCATATTAAAATGGCTTCTTTGCTCTGTCTCCAGATTGCCACCCAGATGATGGTGTTGATATGCAGGGTGGCTTGCCCATGGTCTACTCTAGACTCTAGACTGTTCATGGTAGTGGCCTGAACTCATCCACATCTTATGGAAGATGATACGCAGAAGTTGATGGCTTAGTTTTTAATCCCTTTATTAACTGTGTGACTCTAGATCGCCACGTAGATGGCTGTGCTGATAGCCAAGGTGGTGCGTCTGGACTGCCCTAGCCAGTGACCTGAGCTGATCCCTATCCTGGTGGAGGCGATAGATAGATAGATGGTTAGATGGATATAGATAGATAGATAAATGCATAGATTGAAGCCGGATTTATTGATTAATTGACTGACAGACAGACAAACACAGATCCACTGATTTTAACCTTTTTGCCCAGATCGCAACTCAGACGGTGGTTCTGATAACCAAAGTGGCGCGTTTGGAATGCCCCAGGCAGTGGCCAGGGCTCATCCCCATCTTATTTGATTTGATAGATCGGCATAAATATTAATTGATCCCTTTATCAATTTTCTGTCTCTAGATGGCAAACCAGATTGCAGTGCTGAGATGGCACTGTCTGGATAGCAGTGTCTGGACTGCCCTCACCAGTTGCCTGAGCTCATACCCATCCTGCTGGAGACCATAGAAAGAAATCTATTTGATAGATTGGCAGAAAGATGAACTGATCCCTTTATTAACCTTTATTTACCGTACCTCTCAGATTGCAACTGAGATAGCGGTGCTCATAGCCAAGGTGGTGCGTCTGGACTGCTCTCGCCAGTGGTCAGAGCCCATACCCATCTTATTTGATTTGATAGATTTGCAGAAAGATCCATTGATACCTTTATTTACCGTGCCTGTCAGATTGCAACCCAGATAGCGGTTCTCATAGCCAAGATGCGTCTGGACTGCCTCTCGTCAGTGGCCTGAGCTGATCCCCATCTTGCTGGAGGTGATGAATAGAAAGAAATTGATTCTATTTATTTTACTTATTGTGCTTCTCAGATTGCAACTCAGATAGCGGTGCTGATAGCCAAGGTGGCGCGTCTGGACTGCCCTCGCCAGTGGCCGGAGCTGATCCCCATTCTGCTGGAGGCGGTGAAGGTTCAAGATGGCCTCCCGCAGCACCGCGCCCTCCTCACCTTCTACCACGTCACCAAGACGCTCGCCTCCAAACGCCTCGCCAACGACAAGAGGCTCTTCCAGGACGTGAGTAAACGCCTACTGTTGTCTTTTCTAGTTTGTGCTGTAGCACGCAGGGTTGTGTTTCTTGAAAGCATCATTGCTAACTTTGTTACCAGCTTAGTTAAGTTGGTTGTAATGCAATTACCCATTTGCAATCTGTGAAATTTGTTATTGGTTACCATTGATACTTTTTAGAGTCTAGGGTCTAGGTTCCTGAAATCTTTCTTTCTTTCTTTCTTTCTTTCTTTCTTTCTTTCTTTCTTTCTTTCTTTCTTTCTTTCTTTCTTTCTTTCTTTCTTTCTTTCTTTCTTTCTTTCTTTCTTTCTTTCTTTCTTGTTTTTTCTGCCTGTCTCAAGTTCATCAGTCTGTCTGTCTGTCTCTCCATCAGTTGCTTTGTGTTTTTATCTCCATGCCTATTTCAGGCAGTGGAACTGAGTGACTCACAGTTGTAAATGTGTCAGTGTTGTGTGACATTTTTGCTATGCTGCAATGCAATGTGTCTCTGGTTCTTGTCTTCACCCACTGTGGTATCGGTGGTTTGAGACTGTACACTGGGAACATAAAATTTCATGTGGGAACACAAGCAAGAGTCATAAAGACTGACATGTGTAAATGAAAAAAGCTTTCAGTAGATTTACATTACACATTTATGTGCTGTACACATAATGAAAGCTTTCATGATTACAGAATCCGCTTAAATTGTCCCAAGTCTGTAACTAACTCTATTGCACTGGGTTGAAAATGTTTGTGTAGAATTTTACTATGTGGTAGGTCTTTTTTTTCTTTCTTCGGTTTGGTCATAGTTGAGGTCCTGTTCATCTTTATGCTTAAATGTCACTGGCTCGGGAGCTCTCTGTGTCTGTGTCCTGTCTGTGATGTCTTGGGGGAATACTCAGCAGAGGGCTCGGAGGGTAGCTGTATTCCTCCAAAGTGCATAGCCAGAAATCACAATGTGGCTGGTGGGTCCAGCAAAAAATCAGGTGGCTGTAGATCAAAGGCCATATGCTATCATTATTACTGATGCAACAGTGAGTCAAACTAAGCCAAGACTATTGATCGGATGGGCCTGAATGGCATTTCGGACAAGTACAACCTGACCCCATTGTGAGGCTGCTTTGGTATATTTTAAAGGTTCAATGTGTTATTTTTAGTTTATTTCCTGAATTGATTTGATTAACAAATGTCACCATTGCAATGAATATTGTCTACCACCATCAAAGTGTAATTATTGCCTTTCTTAAATAAGTAGATGAGCGGTAGGTTGATCCTCTCCATGTAATCCAATTACCCGTCATGGACATCGAAGTTGGTTGCAGAACCTAATCTGGTCAGACTAGTGAATACTAGTTTATGTACAGTACTTTGTGTGGCAATTCATGAAAAGGATCAAATACATAAGTATAAGTATAATAATATACTATATAAGTATAACCTTTGGAAATGAACTACATAATTGAAACACTTCACCTTTTTCAATATGTAATTTTAAGGTGCTGATGAGTCTAGCAAAACAAGGCTTTCTTTTTTCCAATTAAGATTTAGCCTTTCAAGTTATCAGTGGTGGTGGTTGCAGCTGTAGATTTGCTATTTAGCCCACTCTTGGTGGTGAGAAAACGACTTCCCCAGATGCTCCCACAAAACGGATTTCCAACATGACACGCAAATCATGAACACGACAGGGCCCAAGAAGACTAGAAGAGCCTTGCACATGTGCCATCTGGCTTGATTGACAGCTGATATGTTTATCATCATCTTGTCAGCAGCTATTGCAAGCTGTAGCCTCCCCTACACACACACACACACACACACACACACACACTCACTCACTCACTCAATTGCACACGTGCGCGCACACACACACACACTCACACTCACACTCACGTCTTAAGTAAATGAAAGCGAAAGCTGTCACGATGTCAGGCGAGACCCCACAACAAATGACTGATTTGTTTGTTCAGCTCTGAGGCTTTCTCTGAGACCCTTAGTCCTGTCTCATAACTGGGCTGCGGAGAAACTCCACTCAGAGGGGTTTTTTAAAAATTATTTTTTTAACCCTTCTTTCTCTGTTCCCGTGTTTTTGGGGAATTTGGGTAAGTAATCGTCAAAGTAAAAGCTATGCAAATACGCATATGTATTTATATTTTAAATTTCATCAAAAAAACCTAAGTGACAAAGTAAAAGCTATTCAAGTGGCATCCCTGACCATCATGACCACTTAATAATTAAGATCTGAGTTTTTCTTTTGCATGCTAAAAAAAGACCAGTAGCTCGTGGGATAAATTAAAGTGAACTTGAAGGCGAGCAAGACAGAATATGGTGAATAAAAGACCAGTGAATGGGTGATATCAGTTCACCATAGCAGACCTATAACTACTTTGAGGCAGTGGCTTAGAAACTCACAGGCACAGGCACAGGCACAGGCACAGGCACAAAAGACAGAAGATGTTGAAGGCAGCCGCAGCAGGACCAGTTTGTTTCACAAAAAAAAAGTTCTTGTTTAGACCTCTGTGGGGGACTGACGCGGAATTTAGTAGGGCAAAGATAAAACACTGCTAAAATATTAAAGAAAGAAATGTTAAAAAGACACTGTGCTACTTGTTAATATTAATCAGTGCTAGTCAAAAAACGTCTGAGCTCTGCACGAAAGGAATGTTGAGTGAAACATGAACAGCTAGCAAGTGTCTTACATATTTGCTCAATAGAAAAGTATCTATTTACGCTCTATAGTAGTGTTTCTCCACAGGGTGTTATGGAGCGTTAAGGGGGGCATTGGGCGGGCTATCAGTTGCCATTGAGGAGGATTAGTCTATTTTATTTTATTTAATACTAAAGACGGCATTGGCAAGCTTATCATGAGGTCAAAGGGGTGCTTGTTCAGAAAAGGTTGAGAACCACTGCTCTATAGAAAAGTTTGATGTTTTCATGCAATGTCCTTTGTGTAAAACGTTTGTAAGTGAAGTCAGTGGTTCCCGTCTTGTGTTCTGCCTCAGTTTGCTCACAAATTAACTGTTCATAAACAAGCCATAAGCTTCCAAGCTGTCAGATTAATTCAAAAGTTTCCCAAAGTAAAATAAAGGCTCCAGTGTTTCCTATGTCCATGCCTTTTTTCTTCAGGATTTCAGTTGGGACAAATTGTGGATGGAAGAATAAGTGGGGCATTTCAGCGTGAACATAGTCAGTCATCCTGGCCGTAAATGTACGTCTATAGATGGGGAAAACCAGAATGGTGAATTGCCAACAACAAATCGAAATTTATTTCGGCTTTTTTTGGGGCCATGGATTGGAAGAAGTCCCACTGTGGATGAAAAGTCTTCTTTGTTGGTATTGGTGGTCTCACCCTGAATTCACTCAAGCATCAGCAGGCTGCTGCGTTTGTCTAAATGTGCATCTTCCAAAACCAGTAATAGACGATTTGGTGTTTGGAAACCAAATTGGCGCCTGTTAAAGTGATACTGTCCCATTTTTGGAATTAAGCTTATTTTAAACCTCCCCTTGAGTTAAATAATTGGGTTTATACCAGTTAGCCGCCATCTGTTCTCATAGGACTCAATGTTAACTGCTAGCTTGGAGGTAAAATTTGCACTGCCATACCCAGAGAATGGCTGAAAGTACAGGAGAATGGTAAAACCTAATTATTTAACTCAAGGGGAGGTGTAAAATAAGCTCATTTCCAAAAATGGGACAGTATCACTTTAAGAATTGTAATGCCAAAATAAAGGACCTCTCCATGGTCGATTCGATGGTGAAACATGCTGAAGAACCAAGGCAGAGAAAAAAAAATATTTTGTCTGAAAAATTCCAGTGGGCAATGATGACTGATGGAGAAAGTGAACACAACTTTTCCTATTGTCAATGCAGTTATTAAGTTGAGTGAGTATTTACAAGAACAGTGTGTGAGGGTTTGCAAAGAGGGTCTGCATCTGTAAAGTCAACACAGACGTCTACTCGGGATGAAGAATTTGGGAGTGGAATGTTTGTTTGTATTGGTGATTGAACATTCACAGCTTACTGACTCCAGTGTTTTGAAATTAATTGCTTCACTTCAACAAAGCACACAGGATTTGGAACCAAGGGTATTTATGAAGGACAAAGGCGTCATCCTTTGCTCGCTATTGGAAATGAAATTAATCAAGCTGTGTTTTGATGATGTTCGCCATCTTGGGTCCCTCGTAGCTTGATATCGCAAAAGTGCAGTCAGGGTGTGCGTGCATGCATTTGTGCATGCATGCTTGCATATAGTATGTGCATGTGAGTGAGCACTATTCATTACGTGTTTGGATTTAAACAGCATTGAACTTCTTGCATTTTATATCCTTTTGTAGGTGCTGTTGTGATGTTTTTAAATGTTTGTGCTGTTGCCTTGCTGGAGATGTTAACCTGTTAGGACACAGCAATACATTTGCTGTTACCAGAATGGCAATGATCAAGTTGTAGTGCATTACTAAAGGCCCTGTGTTATGTCATGGTATTGTAGTACTACGGTAGTTAACTTTTCAATAACTAATAAAGCATGCCACTGGAGGTACGGCGTGCGCTAAGGGGCTACTATTTGAGATGCTCTCTCCCTCTGCTGTCACTTCGCTCAGTCTTTTTCAGTACTTGAAAACAAGGCCCAACTCTCTCTCTCCCTCTCTCCCTATCTTTCTTCCTCTCTCTCTCTCTCCATTTTCGTTCTCCTCCTCTCACTCTCCATCTTTCCACTTCTCAGTTCTCATGATCTTCCATGACACAAGAGAGAAATGAGTGGTCTGTCCTCCTCCTCCGCATCCCCTCTCTTCTCGTCTCTCCTCGTCCTGACGAGCAACTCTAACTGTGAAAAAAAATCTCTGTCACTCTCTACTGATGAACTCTTTTGTGTTACTCCCTAAGTGCAGGAAGACTCCCCGTGAGACTGTTTCTACCTGTCGCTCTCCTAAGGCGTGCGTGCGTGCGTGCGTGCGTGTGTGTGTGTGTGAGATGTCTCTTGTTCTTGGGCTTTGAAGCGGCACACTTGATGACGCAGTCATTGTCTCTACCTCATTTCTTCTTTTTCTCCTTCGTCTTCTTTTTGTTTATGTATTGCCATGTTCAGTTAGTTAGACATTACAGTACACGCCTCTGTTGTTGCATGTACCGTATATATATATTTTAAAACTGTTGTTTGCAATAGGGTTGTAAATAATAATCGAAATGTATCGATGCATCGATCCTACGGCCGACGATTTAATCGAATCGTATCCTATCGTGGGGAATTGTTAAGTATCGAAAAGAATCGAATCGCTGGCCCCTGTCCAATGCCCTGGCTCCATAACATAATAGAAGTGGAAAAGGAATTGGAAAAAATCGAATCGTATTGTGGGGCATTCTTAAGTATCAAAAATAATCAAATTCCTTCTTTAAGCAATCGATACCATATTGTATCGTCATGGAGGCTGTGATATACACCCCTAGATCCCAATGGTCTAGATGATGGCGTTGTGCAACACTGATGCAATTATAAAAGTGTCATGATGTTGTGAAAGTCACATCCTCTGGAGGGATTGTAACAAAGACAAAGAAATCGTAGCCCTTTTTTAAGTGAATTGCCTCTTCATTTAAAATTATTATGTTGCAAAGTGTTTATTTTTAAATTTCTGTGACGTATGGTAGGAAGCTTGATTGTCTGCTTTGATCTCAGGGCCCCTGTTGTGACCTCCTATGGATCCTTTCTATTTTGAGTGACTGAGGTCTTTAAGTCTATACTTGTGGTCAAGTGTGTGTTTTTTTGCAGTTACTGTGATTCATTGCACTTGCGTGCATGCTTGGCGTTTTGTGAATGAATGTAGCATCATGGTCCCTGTAGGTACCCGAGTCCGCCTGTGGGTGTCACTGTTTGGCTATCCGTGGTGGCAGGGTTGGAAAACCTGTGTAATCACCAAGGAGTTGCAGGCTGGAAAT
Source organism: Engraulis encrasicolus (assembly GCF_034702125.1). Lineage (NCBI taxonomy): Eukaryota > Metazoa > Chordata > Actinopteri > Clupeiformes > Engraulidae > Engraulis > Engraulis encrasicolus. The sequence goes on along the minus strand of NC_085877.1, from coordinate 12,159,433 downwards.
CTTTTGAGAAAGGCAGAAGCCTTACATATTTTTCATCCAGCTCAGCCATATAATAAGACTGTGTGGTTTTTGGCTTGACTGTTTTTTGGCATCTAAGACCAACGCTGGGCTGCACTCACAACCTCCAGGGCTGCAGAAAACTTTCAGTTTGCACCAGTGGGCGATGAGGACCGTGGGACTGCATAAGTTTTCAAATAAAAATACTCAGAATAATGTGTCTTTTCCCTCTAACGCAACTCTGCCCTAAAGTAGGCCCAATGACCACACCTGCTATTTTTTTTAATCGGGTGGAGACTCACCAAGAACAAGACTGTAACACATTTTGCAGTATTTAGAAAAAGAAAAATTACCAACTGGCGCCCAGCTGATTTGGCTATGTCTTCTGTCTCCTAATATCCTCACGTTTTAGTAGTTAGAAATGAGGGATTCAAAGGTTAGGCCTAATTCTAGTTACTGAATCTCAAGTGTCCCCATTCATTATGTTCCTTTCACAGGTTTTGCTTGAAACTTGAACGTTTTCTGTGTTTGCATATCAGTAAAAAGCGTCTTGAATTTACGGTCAGCAGATTCATTACAAATCCGTAAACTTGGAGCTGTCACAAACTTAGAGCTGTCAGATAGGCATTCTAATGTGTGAATGACTCAGGTTTGCTCAACTTTGTGTTAATTCATGTTAATCTCACTACTTCAATCTCACTCATCAAATCCACTCAGTGTTAGGCTATCCCTTTTGGAAAAAAATACTTCAGTAATAGCCTAGGCCTACAAGACACTCTGCACTGGGCCTCAACGTCAAAAAGGTTAAGAATCCATGATCTAAGACACATTTATAGTAGCTGCTGAGAGTGTGTGTTGTTTTCCCCCATTGGTTTCCGTTTGGGGTGGGTGGCACACGCACCAAGCAAAGCAGTATGACTGACTTATTTCATTGGTCAGAAGTGCAGAAGCTGACTTTCCTTTCTCAGATCACCAAGGAGACCAACTCCTATAGCGCTGGACTTGAAATGAAGTCACAAGGGGACAACAGCTATAGGAGTCAATTGAGGGCATAAGGCCTGTAGATTCTCACTTTGCAGGCGCCTTCTCACATCTGATATGGATCTATACCAGTGGTTCTCAACCTTTTTTGAACAAACCTCATCATAAGCCTCCCACCGTCCCTATGACAACACCACGCCTGCCAACACCCCCCTTATCATATATTAAAAAAAAAAAAAAGACTAATGTCCCCTAATGGCAACTAAGGCCCCTCAACAAAAGTTTTATCCCCTAGGGCTATCTAACACACTCCTGGACCCCCGTTGAGAAACACTAGTGTACGTTTATTTAATCTAATACTGAAACTACTAAAACCCTATAACTCTCTGTGCTTTTTGGAGTGTCTATACCTTCATTGTCAGTGACCATGAAGAGCTGACAGAAAATGAGTTGGAGCGAGAGATGGAGAAGTGGTGTGAAATGACTCGGATCGGATTCGCACCTGGGTCCCCATGGGCCTGCGTATTGCCCTTTCATGGTCAAGTGTTTCCGTGCGCTGCAACACAGCAACTCAGTAGCTCAGATGATTGGCTAAGTAACACTAGCTTCCGCACTAACCTATAAGTGATATTAGACCCCCGTTTTCTGTTACAGTGTGTTTGAGCAGATGCAAGAGGATGGACAAAAACTTGTATCTTCGCCTTGTTGAAGTTGGAGTAATGCATTGCTGCCTTATTACTTATAAGTGGTGGTGCACGTCATGCATTCACGAATGTTAGTGGTGGCTTTGGTGATTTGACCAAATAGACAGATGCCGTTACATTTAGTTTGAATTTACTTTCAGAGTGACTTGTGTTGGGCATTCAGAAGCAATAAATGTGATGTTGACGGTGCTTTGCTCAAGGGCACCTTAGCTGAATACAGCGGAACAAGATTATGCTGATTATTCTTTCCCACCCACATATTCATCTACTCGCGCAAAAATCGAATCTCCTCTTTTGCAAGACCAGCTCTTTTACTATTACGATCCACCGGCGGACTCCCTAAAGGTGCACTGTGTAATATTATTTTTATTTTATATACAGAATTCATGCTGCCCATTTACAAAAGTTACCTTTTTCATACTTACCACCACCATGAACCTTAGTGGTTCATGTTTGCTGCTGTCTTTGTTATTTGGCTAATTTGAATTTTGTCTCAACTGGATTTAGAATGGCTGTCTGGGCATATCCAAATCTCTTCGTAAAAGCACCGTTAAAGGGACACTGTGTGAGATTTTTAGTTCTTTATTTCCAGAATTCATGCTGCCCATTCATTAATGTTACCTTTTTCATGAATACTTACCACCAGCATCAAATTCTAAGTTTTCATTATGACTGGAAAAACTGCACTTTTCATACATGAAAAGGGGGATCTTCTCCATGGTCCGCCATTTTAAATTTCCAAAAATAGCCATTTTTAGCTGCAAAAATGACTGTACTTGGACCATACTAGAAAATATTTGTTTAATACTTAGTAAACTTTCATGTAAAGATCAAATTTGGCAATAGGCAGCCCAATTTCAATAAGCAGCATAGTTGCAGTACCTTTTTTGACCATTTCCTGCACAGTGTCCCTTTAACATTTGTTTTCAAGAATATGCAACTCACCAAGTGTTCAGGGCTAATCACTGCTATTCCATAACAATATTTGTAGCGAAACATGTTTTTTGTTCTGTTTTATGTAGCGTTTTGTAAATAGTTTTTTTTTTGTCTTTCATTCACAAAATGGAGGGGGAAAAATGACAGAAGCCATATTTCACCTTCAAACTTGTTAGGGAATGACTGAACACCCCCAACCACTTAGTGAGATGCATACTTTTGAAATCAAATGTTTAGGGTGGTTTTTAAGAACATATGTTGACATGCCCACAGACGGCCATTGTAAAGCCAATTTCGACAAAATCCAAATCAGCCAAATAATGGAGACAGCCGCAAACATTAAAAAAATGGTGAGGGGGAATCTAAAGCATTGCAGACAACTCAAAAAAGGGGCTTAATGTTCAGTTGTCCTTTAACATTGATCAGATTTGCACTGATTTTACGAGGACGTTGTGGTGGTACAAGAGAACAGTACTGCAAAAGCAGAGCGGGATTTATGAAAGCTGGGGCATTTGATGCACCCTACAGGTGAACTCCAATAAAGTTGTCATCTCTCAATTGACTCAAGGGAAGGGTGTGAAATTCTTTTTTCTTAAAAAAAAAAAAAAAAAAAAAGACCTTTATTTCACCAGGAAGTTCCCATTTAGGTAAAAAACCCCTCTTCTTCCAGGGAGTCCTGGCCAAGACAGCATAGAAGATAAACAGACAGAGAAATGTGTCACCCTTTAACATGAATTTCAAGCCTACTGTGCCACCCAATATCATGCTAAGGGTGCCGCTGTTAGCGTTAAGTTAAGCCCTACTGTGTTCCTCTAATCTCACCATCTTGGCTCTTCCTCCAATATACATACATTTAACCAAGTGACTGGGAGTAATTGGGCCACATTAATACACAATAGCATGTGTCAGCGTAGCTTAGTGGATCCCCAAAGCTCTGGAGCTCGGGAGAAAGAGACAAGGATGGCTGAGTTGACCGGCTGTGACGTGAATAAACTGCTCCATTTTATGAGCCCCGCATAGGACTTTTTGTTGCTGTCTGTGCTGAGTTGTGTACTATGTAAATGCATAGGAGCATTGCAAATCTTTTGTCACAGTGGGTGTTTTTTAACCCTTTAACGCATAACATGGGTCTAAATAGACCCGGCTGAGTTTAAAATTTCTATATCTTTGTAAGAATACAATTTTCTTACTCAGCACTCCATGAATTCCTCAATTGACTTGTTTTTGTCCCTTAGATGACTTAATTTATTTTTATGCATCATAACTTTTTGCGTGAAAACACTTTTTTGGTTACTACCCCTTTAACGCATAACATGGGTCTAAATAGACCCGCATTCATTTCCTATGTAATTTCATCACAAGCTTAATGTCTCTTAGCCATATTGAGAGAGGATTTTGATTCTTTTACTAAAAGTCCAACTTTTTGTCATTTATGGAGTATTAACTCCCAACATTAATACTTAATTCAAATACTTTATGGTTATTCTTTGAAATAGACATCTTTTTATACAATTATATGATATTTACACGCATGGGTCAAAAATGATCCGCATTCATTTTTTATAGACAGAATTATTAGGCAAACATGTTTTTTGACCACATTGTCTTTTTTATGCTTATTTTCCAACAGGAATCTATATGAACTTGAAAACCTATCCGATTTAAGCATTCCAGGCCATGCATATTTGTATTAAAATATGGGGCTGTGGTCGAAGGTGCCCAACACCTTATATCAGGTGTGCATAATTATTAGGCAACTTTGTTGTCTTCTTGGAAAATTGGCCACAAAATAGATCTAACAAACTCTGAAAAGTCGATTAACAATTTTGAAGTCTTCTAGAGGGATGTGGCTGTCGTGAAATTGGCAAGACGTTGGTCACTTTACCACAGAATTATGAAATGCATCATTACAAAGTCATCAGACTCGTAAGAAATGTCACTGCCAAAAATTGAGAAGAATTTAAGGTGGAGCTACAAAAAAGTATTACCCTGCAGTCCTATAATATTACACAACAGAAACCTACACCAAGTGTCCAGAAGAACAGGGCATTGAGCACTCAGAGATATGGCCAAGGTAAGAAGGGATGACACTAGACAAGTCAATTAAGTCAAGACTGGGTCAAAAATACCTGGGGACAGAGTTTTCAAAGTTAGGCCTATATGGACCTGGGAAAGGGTGGATGAGCCCATGGCTGGATCATTGAGAGGAAGACATTTGCATCTTTTAAAGACCATGGTATTCATGCTGTACTTTGCTGGCATTTGAGTGGAACTCAGGAACTCATGTAAGTGTGCACATTGCTGATCTAGCCATAGACTCATCTACCTGGTCCATTAACAGTCACCTTCACTAGTTCATAAAACCATTGAAAAAAACTGTCTAAAGACATTTCTTGACCCAGTCTTGACTTAAGTTTCTTGTTGAGTGGTCTTCAGGTTTCAGCCTGTTTTACCTTGGCCATGTCTCTGTCCACAAGAACATTGTATTCAGCACTCACTCAATGTAGGTTTCAGTTCTGGAATATAACAGCACTGCAGGTAATACTTTTGTAGTAGTTTCATCTTCAATTCTTCTAACTCTGGTAGTGACTTTGTGAGCTCATGTCATGTGACACTGATGGCTTTGTAACAGTGCTTTAGACGGATGTGACCAATATTTCAAGACAGCCACACCCCTCTGGAAGACATCAAAATTGTTTATAGTATTTTTGGAGTTTGTTAGATGTCTTTTTTGGCATATTTTCCCATAAGAAAGCAAAGTTGCCTAATAATTATGCACATTAATTATACCCTGATATAGGCTATTGGGCTCCTCCGATCACACCGTCTCTTATTACACAAATATGCATGACTTGGAATGCTTAAATCCAATAGGTCAGCAGTGGTCAACAGTGGTCAAAAACAGTTTATTTGTTCCTGACTGGAATCCTTTTAAATATATTTTAGTTCCTAACGTGAAACACTTCAGACTTAGGCTATGTCTGCAATAATGGGGGAAATTATTTGTGTGTTTATTTATATAAGTTACAAAAAATAACACCCATTTTGTGCATTAAAAATAGCCTAAATCACAACTTTTAATCCTTTAGCTATTAAAATACCTTAATTGTGGAAGTTATTATAGTGAAAGACTTAGACTTCCATTAGAAATGAATGTGGGCTATTTTCGGTCCACGTCTAGAAATTAGTGATTTAATTCCAAATTCATGTTTATTTGTAAAATAAAAATATAAGAACATTTTAAAAAACACTTTTTTGAATTAAGGACCACCTATGTAATTACCTTTAGAAGAATTATGGGATAAAATGTATTAGTTTTAGAAGTTGTGTGAGAGAATACATGATTAATGCTCAGAAATACATTGGAAATGAATGCGGGTCTATTTAGACCCATGTTATGCGTTAGTGTGAGTCCAATGGCTTATGCATTAAAGGGTTAAATTGTATATTTGGCCATTTTTTTTACCTTTCATGGTACCAGTGATGTTTTTTTTTGGGTCGAATGAGTATCTTACGAGTTTCATCATAAGCATCATACCGCAATGGTGACGTGATGACGATTACAAAAATAGGTAATTTCTCGTAGTTATTGTGTGGTGTAGCACTACCGCACATTATACCCAACCTCTGCCAGCAACCATTGGCGAGGCGAGACCAAAAGTAATGAAACAGTTCTTTATTTATTTTGGAGTGTGATGGAAGAATGCAGGAATGTAGTGAAGGGGAGTAGAGTTGCCCAGCTGAGACTCGTACCCAGACCTTCTGGAGTAGTAAACTGGGGCTCTGACCGCTACACCAAAGAGCCAGGCTCGTTGGTGTGACAGTCAGAACATACCCACAATCCTAGTGATGGTCACTCCATCACACTACCTTCCTCTTGGGGAAGCGCACCCGTGCGCTTCACACACTCATGGTGTCCCTCACGCAACTGCCCATCATGCTTCTCCCATCCAGTGTGCCCCATCATCAATGCTTCACCCATCACTGGGGTCCCTCACACCGGGGTCACCAATCCTGGGGGTCCCTCACATGGAATTAGAGTTCTCAACGGGCCTGAAAATGTCAACCCGACCCTACCCGGCCCGTGGCTTTTAAAGCCAGAGCCCGATGTTACCCGACACATCACTTGGAATTATCTAACCGAACCCGGCCCGAGGCCCGAAGTCGGGGGCCGAGTTTCCCCACGTTATCCTATGGAGAATGACGGGTTGTGGTGGGTCTTTAAGGGCACTTATGTGCAGTAAATTGCATAACCCACTTAAAAACCTAGTGAAAAGATATTTTCCACAATAGAAACATAATATGAAATGGGGAAACTTACGTTCTTGCTATTTAAGCAGAATCATCCACAGCGCGATTTCAATAATCGCCTCATGCTTCACGGCAACAACAATCTATCCACCTTTTGTTTTGACTTCTAAATAACCCTGAATTTGACTATTAGCCTTGGAGTTTGTTTATTCCATTAAATCATGTTGTTCTATTTACAAATGTGGAAAAGCTCGTTCTTCTCCTGTCAGGATGAGGTTGCAATTGGAGTGTCGGAGGATGGATTATCAGGAAACCGTGATTAAACTTTGACGCATTTTTATTTTTCTCAAAACAAAATGTGCTCGTGGGCAACTTCAGACATACACCGCATTTCACATTATTACGCAAATGACATTTTTTTCCCTTTTCCCAAATAGTCAATAGAAATGACAGTCGTCATAATTTTCAAGTAATCAGCCATTAGAGTACAATTCAAAAGTTTTTGAATGAACCTTCCAATGATAACGGTATTTTTTTAAACAATACAAAACTTAAAATGCCCAAAATGCTCTGTTCCAAATTATTACGCAAAACAGTTTTGTAGTGTTGTAATACAAATTTCTTTCTTTTTTTCCCATTTACATCAAAACAGTTGGCATTTGGTACCTTCTCAATTACATTTCGATGTTCAAAACTTGGTCATAAGCTGTAACTGGAATGCTGCGTTTAACATTGAAGTCAATGGCAGGGCATTGCATGGAAATTATGGAAGCCCAGATATCCTTGATGCTTTGCTCTCAGCTGTTTTTGTTTGTTTGGTCTGGTGACCCACACTTCACTCTTCAATATACCTGTAGATTTCCATGCCACGTGTAGGTGCTTTGGAGGTGATGACATTCAAACTCACCAGACATAGCATCCCATTCATTTTCAATGGCGTTTTATGTCTGGTGCGTTAGAATGTCATCACCTCCAAAGCACCTAAACGTGGCATGGAAATCTACGGGTATATTGAAGAGTGAAGTGTGGGTCACCAGACCAAGCAAACAAAAACAGCTGAGAGCAAAGTATCAAGGATATCTGGGCTCCCATAACTCCCATGCAATGCCCTGCCATTGACTTCAATGTTAATCGCAGCATTCCAGTTACTAAGACAAAGAGCTTATCACCAAGTATTGAACATTGAAATGTAATTTAGAAGGTACCGAATTCCAACTGTTTTTATGTAAAAGGGAAAAAAAGAAAGAAATTTGGATTACAACACTACAAAACTATTTTGCGTAATAATGTGGAACAGAGCATTTAAAGTTTTTTATTATTTTAAAAAATACCGTTATCATTGGAAGGTTCATTCAAAAACGTTTAAATTGTACTCTAATGGCTGATGACTTGAAAATTATGACGACTGTCATTTGTATTGATTATTTGGGGAAACAGCGAAAAATGTCATTTGCATAATAAAGTGGAATGCGGTGTAAACTCAAATTGGACTGGCAACTCAAAAATACTCAATACAAAATCAAAGTCAAATCCAAACTTCTGACACTTAATTACTGTGCTCAACAGCAGGTACTTTTTACAAACGTTTCTGAAGACAGCTCACTCCGGTAAACAGCTGCTTCGCCTATCTCGCCCACTCTCAACAATGAGCTGGGTTTTGCATACCCTTCACTACGCAGGCAAATTATTCAATATACCAATGCAGGACACAACATCACAATTGGCCCGTACCATTTCTCCAGGACCTTTCCAAAACAAAACGCCAGTTAAGCTTACAAATCATATCGACAAACATTGTTGCCCACAGAATCCCCACACCAAACAGACATAACTTCACAAACATTATAGGCCTACAAAACATGAAACATTTAGAGTTTCCGATCATTCAACACATGACCATTTTCAGTGCTTGTCATCACGCGATGGAAATGCTGCCACAACGGTGCGCGCTCCCGTGTAGCAGTGTCGTGCGCACTTGGAGAGGTGCTACTGAGCGGTGTGTGTGTGCGCGTGTCCAACTGTCCAGCTCTGCCCGCTCCTCGTGGTGCACAGTAAATACACAAGTTCACAAATAAAGTTCACCAAAATAAAGAGTGGTTTAAAATCAGTGAAAAGTGGCGAGGTCACCTTTTCACACTTCCTTCCTCCTCTGGAAGTCTCGACACCGCGGTGGAGAGACAAGCCTCGTCCACCCTTTCAGGCCCACGGATGGCGCGATCGGACCATTCCATGGTCCTGTTGCTGCACCACTGCCGCTGGCTCGATGAATTCTCTGGTAACTGAATGCCACCGCTGCAAGTCGTAGCTGTTGCCGTTGCTGCCCTCTCTGATGACCGTTCAGGTGCTGCCGCCGATGCCACGCTCTCCGCCTCACTCGTCGCGGAGTTTGGTCAGCTGACATTGGATGCTGCTCCTCCAGCACTGCACCTGCACTCGTCTGCAGGCCTCCCTCACCCGGAGACGCCGAAACACCACTCGATCCGACCCGTGCGAGACAACCCTCAAGACCCATGGCTTGCGCCGTCGTCTGGTCCTCCGTTGGGTCTGCCACTTCGCTCAGGACCTCTTTCCAAACAGCAACTCTTTCGCCGATCCACGTACCGTTTCTCTCCGACTCTTCTCCCCGGAAGCGTCGATCCCACTTCTGATCACCAAATGTGGTTAGTTTGAAATTCGCCATGATTTACGGTAAACAGCAGAACTGTTTTTTTTTTTTTTTTTCACTGGGCGGAAAAGATTGAGCCTGCGGACCGAACCGAACCGACCCGAGCCATATGCTTATGTTTTCGACCCGAACCCACAGGTCCGTCGGGCTGACCCGACCCGTTGAGAACTCTACATGGAATTACGGCTCACACACAATGGGTACGCTTCCGATGGCCTCACGGCAGCCATCCAACTTCTGACACCATTTGTAGCGAAGGGGAGTAGAGTTGCCCAGCAGGGACTCGAACCCAGACCTTCTGGAGTAGTAAACTGGGGCTCTGACCGCCATACCAAAGAGCCAGGCTCGTTGGTGTGACAGTCAGAACACACCCACAACCCTAGTCACTCCATCACAAGGAATAAGACATTAGTGTCCCACGGTGGGAGGTGGCGGCACCGTTCATTTGGGCAAATGTGAAATATCAAGCTGCACATCTACCAGCATGGGATTCGCTTCAACGTTCTCCTCATTAGGAACTTACCATTCTGTCAGTCTCTCTCTCTCTCTCTCTCTCTCTCTCTCTCTCTCTCTCTCTCTCTCTCTCTCTCTCTCTCCCTCTGTTTCACTCACTTTCGCTCTCTTTGACTTCTCTCTGTACCTTGCTCCATCTTTTTCACTCTGTCTTTTGCTTTCAATTACTCTGAAACACGCACACACTCTTGCTCATCATCCCCCGTCTCCCTTTTGCTCTCGTACTTTTCTCTTTGCCTCTCCTTGGTGTCTTGATGCCATTCACTTGCATACACCTACCCTCAGACACACTCACTTTTCCCCTCATATCCTCTCTATGTCTATCTTTGAAATGTGTGCACGCACGCACGCACGCACACACGCACGCACACACACACACCAACTTGTGTGTGTGTGTGTGTGCACGCGCGCATAGAATCTCTCAGCGCCGTTTATAGAGAGAGTCTGGCCAACTCGAATCATGGACGCCATTTTTGTTCCCCACGGGTAGGATTCTAACCTTATGGGCAGCATACCGTCAAAATTGCTGGATCTAAAATACAAATGCTTCATAGACCATCAAACTTGGGTTGTAGTATTATCAAGATCCCAACATATGAAAACAAACGTTAACAAGTTTGTTCGTATAGAAGGGGTTTGCTTAAAAGAGGATTTTTCGGCATAGTTTTGATGTGCTCAGCAGTGCATTCAAGCGTTACTTCCGAGTTGTTGTTGCCTAGGTACAGCTAACGTCAAAGTCGATATTGAAGTAATGTACAGAAATAATATTCACAACGATGGTCAAGTTCATGTACAGGGACCCTGGTGATACTTGCGCCAAAGTTTCACGTTGTGTCGAGATTTAGTAGTTTAAAAATAACGATGTGCTCAGCAGTGCATAATCGCGATTGCAGACAGTAGAACTGTGGATCAGTCTCATAGTATGAAACTGGACGTGAGTTTAAATCGCAGGGGGAAAGGACCTTATTAGCGCGACAGAAATAATAACTTGGTGGGCAAAGTTATGTTTCCACAGTAGGCCTAAACATAGGTACAGGTGGCAATTAAGATTTGACAAGCTAATTTCAAGACAAACCTAACTTCATTCGTTTCCTAAGTGCAGGAGTTTTTGAGAGCATGTCATCATCATGACTATTTCTTTCAAAAGTAATTGTTAACAAAAGTGGAAGGGGGAAAAAAATACATTTACCTCACACACAACACGGAGAAATCTGCTGCTTTCCGGTTATTAATGCTGACGTTTATATTCCATAAAGAGGAGTTTATATCCATGCATGTCCCAAATCCTCCGTTTATGTCACGAGTTAAACGATGCTGTTTGTTTCTCCTGACCTGGCCCTGCACTACAGCCATATGCACAACAGTTTGTCATAATAATAATGTTATAATATTATAGTGAAGCGATATTTTTTATATTTGATAATGCTCATTAATGGGAGCGTGGGGAACGAAAATGGCGCCCATAAAACATGTGACCAGCCCAGAACCAATCAAAATAGCGGGATAGCTCGAACGTTCGACCCCATAGTTGGCCAGACTCTCTCTATATACGGCTCTGGAATCTCTCTCCCCCCCTCAGGCACTTTAATACAGGTGTCCATACATCTGAGTCTTGTTATGTGTGTTCCAGTTGGCAGACTTTTTTAAAACAAAACAAAACAAAAACATTAAAAGTAAAAAAAAAAAAAAAAAATCACTGCAGTGGCTGGCGGCTGTTTGTCTTAGTGGCTGACCCTGTCTCCCCCCCCCCTCCCCCACACACACACACATACGCACACAAACCAACCCCCTTCACATAGGGAGAACGGCAGCACATTTGATCTTTTGATCATCAAGCGAATTCACACCTCTGGTCACAGATGCCCATAATTGCCCTACCTGCGTGAATCATGTCTGATGTTTTTCCCATAAGTGGGCTAGCTGGCTGGCTGTCTGCCTGCCTGCCTGCCTGCCTGCCTGGTTGTTGACACCTGTTTGATGATTGTCATGGTTTTTTAACAGACACGATCGAAGTGTGACTCTCAGAAGTGTTTCAAAAGATTTTTTTATGGGGGCGCTGCTGAGCACGCATGGAGTAAGACGTGTGTTTGTGTAGCTCTGCAGGAAACTTCGGTCAAATTATTATTATCAGAGGTATTTTCCGTAAATAACATCTCACGTTTAAGTTAACATTGTTGTGCACGTGTTAGAAAGTCCTGATGTCGAGCAAACCGTCCAAAACGCGTCAGACAACCATATCTGCATCGACAACAAGTAAGCTAACAAGTCAGACTGCATGTGAACCGAAGGCGTCGGAAGAAAGCACACCGATGTCTTTTGACTTTGAAGGATTCAAACGCGAACTACGAGAGGAACTGGTTGATGTAATGAAGAAGGAGATTCGTGCTGTCCTTGAAAGTGAATTGGGGGTTTTCAAAACGGACGTTCTGGCTTTGAAATCTGGCCTGGAAGAAGTCAAAAATACCACTAGTTCAGATCTAGCCGGGCTACGTAGCACGCTAGCTGGCGCAGAGGAAAGTTTGTCCTCCTGCAGTGATGATATTGTCACGCTACAACGCGAGGTGAAGCGCCTGTCGGAGTTAACCGATGAACTTCAAAAGAAATGCGAGGACTTAGAAGGGAGGTCACGCAGGAATAATGTTAGGATTGTCGGTATACCCGAATCTACTGGCAGCAGTTCAACATCAGCGGTGTCTGCCTTGCTTAAGGAGGCGTTTAAGCTAGACGAGGCTCCCCTGATCGACAGATCACATCGCTCACTACAGGATGCTCCAGAGGAAGGGGAACCGCCGAGGACGGTCATAGCGCGCCTTCACTACTACCAGGATTGCGACAAAATTCTACGCCTAGCGAGGGCCAAACAGAAGATCAAAGTCGGAGACATGACCATCTCTGTCTTCCCGGATTACACTGCGCGAGTGGCAAAGGCACGGGCGGCGTTTAACGGTGTGAAGAAAATTCTGAAGGATGTCCCCGATGTCAAGTTCGGGGTTCGCTTTCCAGCCAAGCTGCGCATCACATTCAACGAGGTCGAATCATTCTTCACTGATCCAAAGGCTGCGATGACGTACGTCACTGAGAACATTGTTCACCGTTGACCGTTTACCATGGGACTGCGAAGGTGATATTTCTTCCTCTCTTTATTTCGTTTCAACTTCAGCTAACTGACCAACAATGACTAAGGCCTACTGAATGACCACAGATTCACATATAGCCTATTTTTTTCTTTTCCCTTTGAGAATGTGGTTACAGCCTGATCCCTATATTTTAGGCCTGTTGTTATTTTATTTTCTCTTCAATATGATGGACCAATACGTCATTAGGGCAGAAGCTTGTCAGCACTCAGAATAAGTGTATGGTCTAGTAACTTAATTGTTTTCATTGTATAGGGGCCTACTGATTGGTTTGTAAACAAACAACTTATTAATCATATCACATTTATGTTTAAAATGCTGAAGGTGACTACTGGATTCTTTAAAAAAAAAAAAAATCCTTTATTTCTATGTTTATTTTATTATTATTATTATTATTGAAACAAAATATGTTTAGGTGAGATCATAGTTTTGAATTTTACAGTACCTCTGTTCATTATCATTCCTTACTCCCTGCAGACTGCATAGTTTAGCAGTCTAGGTACCTGAAGAGCTATGTGCTTTTACTTTTTTCTAGGGGTTGTTCATGCGATCTCCAGTTTGGGGGGAGGTCGGCATAGGGGTATAGGGTCTAGGGTACACTTATTTTTTCTGTCATTTCTTTTTACTGTTTTTCTTCCATTTTTTATGTTTTTTATGTTTTTTTCCTCTTCAGTTTGTATTTGGTCTGCTCACCACTGGGGATGTTTACTACTCAATCTCCCTGAGTGTACATTTAAAGTATGACTTCACAAAGTAGCTGTTCGCCCTGTTCCACACGTCTCATTAGTTGGAATGTGAAGGGGATGAATCACCCAATCAAACGCACCCGTATTTTCACACATTTAAAATCATTGGGTGCAGATATCATTTTCTTACAGGAGACCCATCTCCTGAGCACAGATTGTTCCAAGTTACAAAGAGGTTGGGTTGATCACATTTTCTGCTCTAACTATGGTGCCAGAGCCAGAGGGGTGGCAATCCTGATTAAAAAGGGGACTCCTTTTGCTGCGTCACAAGTTATCACAGATACAAACGGTCGCTATATCATAATCACAGGAAAACTCCATGGCACACCCGTCATTTTAGCAAACGTATATGGTCCAAACTGGGACAATCCACAGTTCTTCTCAAAGTTAATAGCAAAGTTACCAGATATTAATTCACATCAGCTATTAATGGCTGGGGACTGGAATTTTGTTTTAGACCCAATTTTAGATAGGTCCAGGGTAGGGACACAGGGCTGTGTTTCCAAGTCTGGTGAGGTCATTAAGTCGTTTTTAAGTCATTACAGGTTAAGGGATCCATGGAGAAGTTCTAATCCAACAACGAGGCAGTACTCATTCTACTCTCCAGTACACAAGTCCTACTCCAGGATAGATTACTTTATTGTTGATGATAGGTCTCTTTCTTTTGTCAGTCACTCTAAATACCACAGTATTGTTATATCAGACCATTGCCCCATACAGTTAGATCTCCAGATGCCTAATAGTAGCACTAAACACAGGACATGGCGCTTTGACCCATTATTACTAAATGATAAGGATTTTACTAGTTTCATTAGTAGTCAAATAGATTTCTTTTTTGAAACAAACACAACACCTGATGTATCTTATAGCACAATTTGGGAGGCATTTAAAGCATATATAAGAGGCCAAATAATTTCCTACACAGCCCAGTTACGATCATCACGTAATTTTCAACTTACTGAACTGTCAAAGAAAATAAAAGATTTAGACAGTAGGGCTGCATCAGATCCTTCAAATTCAAATCTACATAAAGAACGTTTATTATTACAATCTGAATATGACTGCTTATCCATCAAAGACACGGAACAACTTCTTTTTAAATCAAAGCAAGTATATTATGAACACAGTGATAGAGCAGGTAGATTGCTTGCTCATCAGCTACGCCAGAAAACGGCTAACACCACTATCCCTGAAATTCGCATTGCACCAGATAAAACCACCACACACCCACAAGATATTAATGACCAATTCAAAGATTATTACACAGGTATTTATACACCGGAGGCAAATTTGGATTCTAGGGAGATCCAAGAGTTCTTGGATAAACTTGAAATTCCGCAGATAAATCAGGAAGCGCAAACCTCTATCGATGCCCCTATATCATGTCAGGAAATCATGCAAGCCATAAGCTCTTTACAGAGCGGAAAGGCAGCGGGTCCCGACGGGATATCAGTTGAGTTTTATAAAGCATTTTCCAATAAATTGGCACCCATACTAAGTCGTCTGTATGCAGACATTCTATCTTCTAACCGAATGCCAGATACCATGAACCAGGCTGTAATAACACTCTTAATGAAGAAGGGAAAGGACCCCCTGGAATGCAATGCATATCGACCAATAAGCCTCCTCTGTTATGACTACAAAGTTCTCACAAAAATCCTAGCACGTCGACTAGAAACTGTCATCTCTGATCTCATTTCCACTGATCAAACAGGTTTCATGCCTGGGAGGCAATCCTTTTTCAACATGCGGCGCCTCCTTAGTATACTTCATTCTAACCATTCCTCTGATACCCCTGAAGTTTTGCTGTCACTAGATGCCGAAAGGGCTTTTGACCGCATCTTGTGGCCATTTCTCTTTGAGGTGCTGGGAAGATTTGGTTTTGGCCCTACTTTCCTTACATGGGTGAACATAATTTATAATGCTCCTCAGGCTGCTGTGCGCACAAACTTAATTAACTCTAATTTCTTTACACTTCATTGTGGGGTGAGGCAGGGCTGCTGTCTATCACCATTTTTGTTTAATCTAGCAATTGAACCCTTAGCCATAGCTCTCAGAGCTGACAACAGACTTCCTGCCATTGCAGTGTTTCCCATACATTGAGAAAACTATGGCGGCCCGCCATAGTTTAAATTTGGCCGCCATAGTTTACGAAAATGAAAATAAAAAATAAAAAAAATAAAAAAAAATGTTTACTTTTTTTTTTTTTTAAACGATATCCGTTTTTGTTAAAAACGATTTTGAATTTCCTTCGCATTTTCCTCCTGGAGTAAATACATCCTATAGGCCTAGACTCTGTATTGGTTAGATAAGTAGTCCCACGGTAACACAGAATGAGGGGAAAGCATTAGGAAGTGACCGTAAGGGTATTAGGCCTACAGTTGATTCATGTGTGCACACGTGTAACATCGGGTGAGTAACAGAACATGTGCGCAACGATGCGTTATGACACGCCGCTATGCGAGGATCTTCGTCCAAATCGCTAGTCGCATGCATCATCGCTAACTGCGTTTACATCGCGTGCCGCGTGTAAGGGAAATGTTAGTTGTTGACATGTATGGAATTCACTTCAATTTGTGCTGTTTCTTGCTTCAGTTGTGGACAAAACGATTGGCCAAACTCACAATAGAAAGCCTTTGCTGTGCTACTGCCCCAGAGAGCTGGAAAAAAAACCTTCATAGAGGAAGTCGCTCTTAACAGGGGTGTTAACCAATCCAATGACTTATCTCATTGCTCTCTCTCTCTCTCTCTCTCTCTCTCTCTCTCTCTCTCTCTCTCTCTCTCTGTCTCTCTCTCTCTCTCTCTCTCTCTCTCTCTCTCTCTCTCTCTCTCTCTCTCTCTCTCTCTGTCTCTCTCTCTCTCATAGTAGCCTACTATTTACCCATAACGAATGGTGAATTTCTGAGCCCTTTTTAATTTGTAGCCTATACCACTGAAGGCATGATAATGCTTCATCATATTTTAGAAATAGAGCCTATGTGCCTTTTATATACCAAATGTTTATCATTTTGAAATTGTTTCAGTTGTTTATGACTTGTGTATGACTGAACTTATCTCTGCATACTATCAGTGCTGCATTGCTTTGTAAAGATGGGCTATTCAACACACTTTAAAAACACACTGAAAAGATACGGCCATAGTAGCCTTCTAAAAACATTTTGTTCATAATAATGGTGGTCTTAAATTTTCATACTGACATGCTTAAATTTGACTTGGTAGGTCACGGCAGACCATCAACTTCAAAAGTAGATCTTGGTTAAAAAAAGGTTGGGCACCCCTGCTATAGAGAGAACCACAAGTGCTTGAAAGACAGGGATCAAAAGCCTAGTCAAGTTGTTGTAGTTAACTTGGGTTTGGGAGCAATATAAAAAACCTTCAGAGAAGGGACAGTTGGGATGAGTTTACTAACACTCCCTAGGCTTTGTTTTACAGTTGTAATGAGTTTGGTGACAGACCTTCATTGACACAGCAGAGGAGACATCGGGCTGCATATAGAAATTAATGTGTAATGAATGTGAATATAGACATAAATGTGTAATATGTTGTTCAGCCCTTTTAATGGGAGGAATTTGGAAAAAACTGGCCCTGTGACCAGCACCTCTCATGTAGAATGTGTACGCCTATAGATATGTGTGGGGGAAAAGGCATAGCCTACCCTCTAAGACCCTTTTTGTCTATGCGTTGACAATTTCACAGTGCTCTTACATTCTTATCTCTGCTCCTATTTTGTTTTATTATTGTTTCCCTGACCCCTGCATGAGGGACGAATGAAACTGTGTTGTAAACAGAAATTATTCACTGTACTGCATTTTTTGACAATGACAATGTACTACTATTATACAAGTCATGGGTAAAATCTTATGTAACCTTATTTCTCAAAATATAAATGGCTGAAATATAGGCCCAGGGCCTACAGTTTCTCCATGCACCAATGTCATACTGCAGTCATTGTTTTGCCGTTTTGCATTTACGCTGCAAGAATACAACCCCCCCCCGCCCCCCAAAAAAAACGGCCCGCGTGAGAAGACCGCCCCCCCCCCCCCCCCCCGGACAAAATAAACCCCGGCTGCCCCCATAGTTTCCAAAATTTCTGTGGGAAACACTGCATTGTAAGGGGGGGCCTTTCCCATAAAGTTTCACTATATGCAGACGACCTTCTTTTATACCTCTCTGACCCTGCAGTCTCTCTACCCCGTCTCATACACTTTTTAGATCATGTCAAAAGGATATCTGGCTATAAATTGAACTTTTCTAAAAGTATAATTTTCCCTATTAACAGTTTGGCTCAAAATCTGGATTATCATACATGTCCATTTAGACTAGACAGAGAATCATTCACCTACCTTGGTATTGTGGTCACACGCACTTACAAAAATTTGTATGAGGCCAATTTTAAAAGGTTAATTGAAAAAATGAAACTTGATTTGAAGCGGTGGTCTACCTTGCCTATTTCACTAGCAGGCCGTGTTAACACAGTGAAGATGACAGTTCTTCCTAAATTTTTGTATGCGTTCCAAATGTTACCATTGTTTCTGCCCTTTACTTTCTTTAAAGAGTTGAATTCTCATATTTCAACATTTTGGAGATGCCTAAGCTAGCAGGTGGACTTGCACTTCCCAACTTTATGGTCTACTATTGGGCGGCCAATCTCTCTAAATTGCCTCATTGGATCACTGCATTTAGAACAGGACAGAACGCCACCTGGGTGACCATGGAAATTGAATCTTGTCCCTCATCTACACCACTATCCAGCCTTTGCAGTTCTTTTTCTAAGAAATCGAATTACTCTCCTTCCAATACTGTGACTAAGCACACTCTTAAAATATGGCGCCAATTTAGAAAGCATTATAATTTGAAGCACCCAAGTGGCTTTATGCCCATAACTCATAACGATATTTTCCCTGCTGCAAAAACAGACTCAGCTTTTCTTTCATGGTATGATAGTGGCATAGTGTTTTTCAAGGATTTATTTCATCGTAACACCTTCATTTCCTTTGAGACATTACGCAAGAACTTTTCACTGCCTCAGGTCCATTTCTTCAGATATTTACAGGCACGCAGTTTTGCCAGAGAACATTATCCATTTCCTCATTTGCCTGACAATGATTTGCTTGACCAAATACTTGGGCGGGACCCTACTCAAAAGGGAATAATTTCTTTCATGTACAATATTATTTTAAATTCTGCTATGCCTTCAATTGAGAAGACAAGATGCACATGGGAACAGGACTTGGGTGTTCCAATCCCTGCGTCGACCTGGGAAGGTTGCCTGGATTGGATACACACTTCATCTTTATGCCTTAGACATAATCTGATTCAGTTCAAAATTCTTCACAGACTGCATTTCTCTAGGGAAAGGTTGGCCCACATTTACCCCAACACTGACCCACATTGTTTGAGATGTCATCAGGGCTTGGCCACTCTTGGACATATGTTCTGGTCATGTCCATCACTGACTAGTTTCTGGACTCAAATATGAATGAATGAATGAATGAATGAATGAATGAATGAAACTTTATTGTCATTGTACAGGTACAACGAAATTGGTAAAGTGCAGATGCTCACGGTGCTTAAAAATCAACAAAGAACCTATATATATAGGCTACTGTATAAAAAATAAATAAGATTTTAAAAAGTCAGCTGTGCAAAATTAAGTGTGTAGATTGCTTTTGGATAAAAACTGTCTTTTAGCCTGTTTGTTTTTGTACCCAGAGCCCTGTAACGCCTGCCTGATGGCAGCAGCTCAAACAGTTTATGTCCAGTATGGTAGGGGTCTCTGATGATTTGCTTGGCTTTCTTTAGACAGCGACAGGAGAACAACTCCTCTAAAGAGGGCAGGGGACAGCTGGTGATCTTCTGAGCTGTGCTGACCACTCTCTGAAGAGCTCTTCTGTCCGCTGCTGTGCAGCTGGAATACCACACACATAAACAGTATATTAGGATGCTCTCTATGGAGCTCCGGTAGAAGGCCACCAGTAGACTTTGGGGTAGATGGTTAGCCCTTAAGACCCTAAGGAAGTACAGTCTCTGTTGTGCCTTCTTGATGGTGGCAGTGGTGTTGGTGTTCCAAGTAAGGTCGTCCATCAGATGAACGCCCAGGAAGCGGGAATCAGAGACCCTCTCCACACAGGCCCCATCGATGACCAGCGGTTGAATGTTAGCCTTTGTCCTCCTGTAGTCCACTATCAACTCCTTTGTTTTTGAGATGTTTAGGAACAGGTTGTTCTCCTTGCACCAGACCGATAGACGCTGCACCTCTTCCCTGTATGCAGTTTCGTCTCCCTTGGAGATGAGACCTACGATGGTGGTGTCATCAGCAAACTTGATGATACTATTGCTGGAGTGAGAGGGGGTGCAGTCGTAAGTGTATAGGGTGTACAGGAGTGGGCTTAGCACACAACCTTGGGGGGAGCCTGTGCTGGTGTTTATGACTGAGGACAGGTGGGAGCCAGCTCTTACCCTCTGGGAGCGGCCTGTCAGAAAGTCCAGTATCCACCGACAGATGGAGTGTGACAGCCCCAGGTCCAATAACTTGGTCACCAGTCTGTTGGGGAGGATAGTGTTGAATGCCGAGCTAAAATCCACAAAGAGCAGCCTGGCATAGCTCCCCTGCTGCTCTAGATGGGACAGAGCAGCATGAAGGGCTGTTATGATGGCATCATCTGTGGACCTGCCGGCCCGGTAGGCAAACTGATGAGGGTCAAACCCAGGTGGGAGACAGGAGGTGATGTGAGCCCGAACCAGTTTTTCAAAACACTTCATAATGATGGGAGTGAGTGCTACTGGTCGGTAGTCATTCAGTCCACTGATGGTGTTCTTTTTGGGGAGCGGGATGATGGTGGAGGACTTCAGGCAGGGGGGGACAGCAGCCTGGCTCAGGGACTGGTTGAAGATGGTAGTGAAGACCCCAGCCAGCTGGGCCGCGCAGTCTCTCAGGACCCGTCCAGAGACACCATCCGGGCCCGCTGCTTTCCGTGGATCCACTGCCCGTAGCACCCGCCTCACCTGCTGTTCCTCCAGCACGAGAGAGTGACTGCTGTATCCTGGTGGGTAATGGATGGCAGTGTCAGGTGGCTGTACCTCAAAGCGGGCGAAAAAGATGTTAAGTTCCTCTGCCAGTGAGGTGTCCACGGAATCTGTTGACTTGGTGCTGGGGCTGTGGTTCGTGATGTGCTGAATGCCCTGCCACACCTGCCTGGAGTTGTGGCTCTGGAAACAGTCCTCTATTTTCTGCCTGTAAGCAGCCTTGGCTTGTCTGATTCCCCTCTTGAGGCTAGACCTGGCCGCGCTGTACATCCCCTCATCACCACTCCTGAAGGCAGAGTTCCTTTCCTGAAGGAGGTTTTGTACCTCTCTGGTCATCCATGGCTTGGTGTTTGGATAAACCCTGATCTGCTTCTCCACGGTGACACTGTCTGTGCAGAATTTGATATATTCCAGGACAGCTGTGGTATGCAGTTCCAGGTCTGGGTGTTCAAAGACTTCCCAATTTGTTGACTCAAAACACTCCTGCAGCTGCTCAGAGGCAGTATCGGGCCAGGTTATGACTGTTCTGGTGGTTATGGGAGTGCTTCTCCTGAGGGGGGTGTATGCTGGTAACACAAGCAGCGACAGGTGGTCTGACTGGCCCAGGTGTGGTAGTGGTTTCACTCTGAAGCCTGACTTGACATTTGAATATACCTTATCCAATATGTTGTTCCCCCTTGTGGCGCATTTAACATGTTGATGGAATTTAGGCAGTGCTGTCTTTAAATTAACATGGTTAAAGTCCCCTGCTACAATGTGGACAGCCTCTGGATGAAGGCTCTGTTGGTCGTTAACTGCGTCATATAATATTTGATGCCTTTACACATATGTGTGGCAGTCACATTCCATTAGACCCCGTCACTGCTGTATTTGGTGTTATAGGTGATCATGTTAAGATCTCTACATCCCAAACATACGCCATTGCATTTGGTTCACTTCTTGCAAGGAGACTCATCTTGCGACAATGGAAGTCTGCTAATTCTCCGTCTTTCCTTTGTTGGGTCAAAGAGGTTTTGGCTTCTTTACCTCTAGAAAAACTTAGATACTCAAGGGGTAGATCCTCTAGCAGGTTTCACAAAACGTGGAGCCCTTTCCTGGAGTTTGCAGAAAGTCTTTCTTTTGAGCGTCAGTGATGCCTACTAAAGACACTGGGCGTAGTACAGTTGCACTAATTAGAAATTGACACTCAAACAAATCCACATAATGTTGCAATGTTAAAATGCTCCTCAATGTAGCAGACCTTTTTGTGTTTTTTTTTGTTTTTTTGTTTTTTTTGTTATCATTGTACTTTCTTTGTTATATTTCTGTTATCACTGTTTCCATGTATGTACTTTATTTATTAATGATCATTTTTGCATTATTATTACTTCAAATTGGATGCTGTATGTGTTATGTGTACCTCTGGGTGGGTGGGATTTGGGTTGCTGTTTGTAAAATTTTGAAAATCTATAAATAAAGTTAAATAAAAAAAAGAGAAAAGATTTTTTTAATGTATTTTTTATAGAGATGGACAGCTATGGGCAACATCTATTCACATGATTGTTATGCACAGTGCCTATGACGTCCTTTCTACTCGGAAAAGATCTATAACTCATGAAAAAGCGAACACTGTGTACGTCATTGGAGTCTGTCTGTGGTATGATAGATGGTCGTGCATGTGAATGGAGACTCTCTCCTCACTTTACCTTTCTCGCTACCCTGAGCATGGCACCCTGAGACACCTGATGACTGCCTGTCTGCACTGGGTTAAAGGTGCACTGTGTAATATTTGTAGCAGTTTCTTTTTAGAATTCATGCTGACCACTCATTACATTTTACCTTCAGAAATACTTACCACCACCTTCAAATGTTAAGTATTCATCATGAATGGGAAAATTGCACTACATCTTCTCCATGTCTGCCATTTTGAATTTCCAGAAATGTATATTTTTAGCTGAAATGTTTTAGCTCAAATTTGTCAATATACAGCACAGTTTCAATGAGCAGCATAGCTGCGATACCTAATCTGGATTAGCTACAAATTGCATGTGTTAAATTTCACACATTTTAATTTAACTCACTGCGGCAGTCTAACTTAACATTACTTGTTCACCGAAGCAGTTATGATATCTTTACATGCAGGTGGGTGTTTGAGTAGTGAGTAACAGCCACTCTAATAGTTGTACAGAACAACATTGCTTAACCTATTTCGCTAACTAGCATGCTAACTAGTGATTTCTCAGACCAGAGACAAAGCTATTTCTCTTCATAACTATTTGGCTTTCCATTAGGGCTGGGCGGTTTTGGAAAAAATTAGCATCACGGTTTTCTTGATGAAAATTGATATCACGGTTTTCTGCACGGTTTTTTGATATGCGACGATTTCCCCCCAAATCTTAATCAATCTGGGGAAAATATCTCAAATTAAATGTTAAATCATGAATTTAAATTAATCTCCATTCATATTTTATCATTTTTTCATTTCAATAATATTTTCTATAATTTATAGTTTATATTTCCATATCCAACAAAGTCTCAAATTAGAGAAAATGCAGCATTTCATGAAATAACCTAAAATCTTGACCAGGGTGCCATAGATTTTTCAAGGAAGAAGGGTTAAATGATTATAAGCAGCTGTTTTGGGCTTTTTTCCAAGACAGCCCAAAACAGCTTATTTCGTTCTACACCTGGCAACACTAATTGCTTATTTGTCGTTCTACACCTGGCAACACATCCGGCATGTTGTGCTGCCGCTGGACTAGCGAGTAAACAACAGTGGGACAGAAACGAAACAGACTGAAGACAGACACGGAAAACAAACGGATTTACTTGACATTGTGTGCATATTGTCTTTGAATTAAAGTCCAAATCCAACGTAGAAGGTATTTTGTCCGGTAGTTTGTGTCATATTGCGATGTGTTTCGCTCCTATTTTGCCCCCAATTCATTTCAAACAAATATAGCAATGTAGCAATGTATCTTGTCTGCCCATTGCATTTGAAAGCTAGGCTACTTTAGCTTATAAGCAGTCTTAACAGCAGTGCTGCGCACTCAGTTGGGAGGATGGTAATTAAATACAGTTAAGAATCAGATAACTGTTGTAGCCTGTTAACATAGCACCACATAGAATTGCCTTTTATTTAACTTTGTGGTAGGCTAAATTGATTAAAATGTTTGTCATGATTCATCCAAGCCATGTGTGTTCATCATGTTTCACTCTCACTAGCCTCTAGCGCGTAACCAATTATTTTATTAGCTCAATCAACATCTTACATTGTGGTGACATTCCCTAGTAGAACAGCAACAACAGTGGAGTTGAAATGAAGTGTCAGAGACTTATGAATAAGAAGAATCTTTGGAGGTGTGACACGGAGTATGAAGCTCACGCACATAACATAGTAGGCTGTAAACAACAACAACAAAACCGTCTCTCATCAAAAAGAGAACCTTGTGTAGTGTAAACCGAGATCACGGTTTTTTAATCGTACACCGCCCAGCTCTACTTTCCATAATCACAGACGGTTGCTGATTAAAGTATATAGTTCCAAAACACCCTCAGCATCATGCAGTGGCTGGTTTAATGGTTGAATTCCTCATGTAAATCCACCATTTGAATAAGGCAATTCCATTCTAGGGCTGGTAACATTCCCCAGAAATTAAATTCGAATATGGGTCTTAAAATATGATCCGCATATCGAATATATTCGAATATTATTATTAATTAATTAAGATTTTTCCCGCTTAGAAAATCACGCAAAAAACAAGCACTGGGAATGGAATAGACACTTTAGACAGTGGGCAAAAGGCTACTGCATGTCGTTCTTCCCGTTTATTTTGTGCTGGAGATCGAATAGATACGAACAACACAAACTCGAAGTGGGAAAGTAGACACACGGCACTAGCCAGGCTGTGCCCTCCTAGTGGCGCAACACTTTGAACGTCGATGATAATCAGGCAAACACGGTGTGAAAGACTATCTTGGTCCGTAACTAGCGACTGTAGATGTTAGAAGCAATGTTGTTTGCTCGTAAGTAAATGTCACTCTTAATTTAGGGCGTATTAATTCAGACCAGGATTGATAGACTTTCGTTTTGACCAAACATTGTGTTTCTGTCACCTGGGGTTGGTACGGAGGACCCAGATAGGCTACCTCTCGTGACTAGAGTCTAGTCTTTCACAACGACACCTTCGCGGATGCACACTCCCTCTCTCACTCACCCACACAAGCGTGAACACACACACACACACACACACACACACACACACACACACACACACACACACACACACACACACACACACACACACACACACACACACACACACACACACACACACACACACACACACACTAGCGTCACCCAACCTCTCCAACTAAAATTTGGGCTGTACCTCTCTTGATTCCATTGCTGCTTTGACAAACTCCTTGGTGCCGTCTGCTTTGGTCTCATGCATCTCTTGCCCAATTCAAGCAATTTGTGACTGCCTCTTGTCGCCTTAAGCCAGCATTTGTGGCGGACGGTGCAAAAATGTGAAGACCAGTCCAGTCGCTTATCTGTAGCTACAAAAAAAGCTATATTGCGACTTCATGGTGCTAACTCACACATCGCCAGCTTCCATACCACTTTATCACTCGGAGTCGGCTCACTTTTATTCCGTGCATAGTTTGGGGTGGGGATGTAGAGCTCCACGTTGTAAGTCATTCACGAGAGACGACAACTTCTTACAATGCGGTTCAAACAGCAATAAGAACTCAAATGTCAAAACAATCTGCACAAAGCTACAAGTACTCTCTATCAACAAAGCAACTCGCAGTCCTTGCTTCCTTCTTGTGACATGTGACTGCAGCTACACACAGGCCAGTAACGCACCATGGACACTTAATGAAGGAGAATCAATGCGCGCGCTGCCCTGTGCAATATTTTGTAAATTATTCGAATATTAATTTTTACATTCGAATATACATATTTTTCCCATATTCGAATAATATTCGAATTTCGAATATTATTTTACCAGCCCTACTCCATTCCACTACCCTGCAGCAGCAGTGCTGCACACTGAGTGACAGAGATTTTTCCCCGTCTCCCAGTCTGCCAAAATGCTGCCACCCGCCCCCTCAGCACTCTCTGCTCATTGGTTCATAGACTTATCCTCCACTCAGAGACAGTTCAGAACAATATTACTATTGGCTGACAGACTTAGCTGGCGTTGTTGTCTGGACGAGTCCTTTCACAGCGCTTTGTTGATTTTAGCGACTTCATAAAAATATCTCGATATTGCAAAATTACTCATCGTCAAAACATTCACGATAATTTCGCAGACGATATATATCGCCCACCCTTAGTGGACCATGTAATGATGTTGGTGGTGAGATTATGTGAATGGGGTATGCTAGGAACTAGCCTTCAGTCTAATTTTCCTATTTGCCATTCGCTTAATTTTCTGGTCTGTTGTGCATCAAATGTTCTTGTTCAGAGTGCTAAAGCACTCTTGTGCCCTCAGATAAGTCTACAGAGTGATCAACACACTGGAGCTTTCCTTTGAGGAGTAAAGCTCCTAGCGTGTAACTTGGTAATTGGAGCGTATAACTTTGTTGTCTGTGGTACTGCACACTTGTGAATTGGAGTCTACTGAAGCCACTTTTCCCCAGTAGGAAACACATCTAACAGCTTAACTTTCAACTCGCGTCCCATTTTTTTTAATCAAGTTTCCAACACTTGAAGGACTTCAGTGATCAACTTGAACCCTTGAGCAATAAACATGCAGTATGAACCAACTGTCCCCTAGGACAGATCATAGGATCTGCTGCACTGAGACCCAATTTTCATATCCTATATACTTACTTGTAGTAGTATTCAAGTCCTGTTTGCTCTCTTGGCGATTGCTGGTCGTCAGCGACCTCCCTCCCCCGTGCGTGTTTGCTCCCGTTTGGAGTTTGAATACAATGTCAACCAGGGGAGGCCTCCTCCATTTTACTCCCCGTGTGCATAATTAGTAAGTGTATCATACCTATTCATTTACCCTGTCGTCGCCCCCACCACGGCGCATGTTTATTTGCACTTGTTTTGACTTCTGGCGACAGCCTAAAGCAGTGGAATCCGCGTGTATTTTACTGTATATTTGGCATGCGTGGAGCAGTGGTGGCATTCAAGTCTTGTTTACTTTCTTCGTGATTGGCAGGCAGACGTCAGCACATCAGCCTCCCTCCTGGTGCATATTTGATCTCATTTTCGGTTCCGGTGACGTCTTAAACCAGTGAAAGCTGTTTGTATTTTGTATATCCTGGGGCAGCCGTGACCTAATGGTTAGGGAGTTGGTCTTAAGATCAGATGGTTCCAGGTTCGTTCCCTACACTTCCATCCACAGTCGAAGTGCCCTTGAGCAAGGCACCTAACCCCACATTGCTCCAGGAACTGTAACCAATACCCTCTAAAAAAAAACCCTCTAAATCACTTTGGATAAAAGTGTCAGCTAAG
The DNA here is from genome assembly GCF_034702125.1 of Engraulis encrasicolus. Taxonomy (NCBI): domain Eukaryota; kingdom Metazoa; phylum Chordata; class Actinopteri; order Clupeiformes; family Engraulidae; genus Engraulis; species Engraulis encrasicolus. The sequence continues at coordinate 12,132,026 of NC_085877.1, read as the reverse complement.
TGTAATTTAATGTAATCTCGTATATATTCTGCTGCCAGTTTTTAGTACCTATTTACCCTCTTGGTGATTGACAGTCGTTGGCGGCCTCCCTCCCTCTGCATGTCTGCTGGTTTTTAGTTCTGGTGATGGGGGAGAAGCGGCTTCCACTGCTTTTAGTCATCATTAGCGATAATTACTGCACCCTGCACGGCAGAGGCCTCCTAGCCCCCGCTAATGTGGCTGATGAGTCTACCACTTAATTAATGTTCCCCCTGACGAATCTTTCTTCATCCCCACCCTAAAGGCGGCTAAACGTTCCTCTCCTGCTAGGATGGAGAAGGTGTTTGTGTGTGTGTGTGTGTGTGTGCGTGCGTCTGCGTGTGTGTGCGCGTGTGCGTGAAGGAGGGTGGGCGGGCTGTAAAAGTAATGATCATGTTAGGTTGGAAGTCTTGCTTTTCTTTTGCGCTTTCACACGGTGAGCATAAAACTAACCCTGAGAAATGTCCAGCGGCGTTGGCAGTGCTATTTGCCGAAAGTGCGTCAGTCGCTCTGTATGTAGTGCAGTGCCTTAATGTTTTATTCATTTCCAGCCCCAAGGGCAACAACAAAGCTCAGCCCTTGTACACGTACATGTAATTTACTGTATGCGAGAGTGTGTGTTGGTTTCTCATTTAAAAAGTGTTGCACACTATGAGGATTAGCAGTAATATGACTCACTTGGCTTTTTTCCCCCTGTCTTTTTTTTGCTCATTAGTGAGGTCTTAAAAGGGCTGGGGTGCAAAGAAACAAATGGAAAGTGGCACGTCTTTCAAGTTTTTTTTTTGCTGTCAAGTTGTGAATACTTGATGGCTTAAACTGCCGTTATCACATTTGGCATTCGGGACTGTTTGATGTCTAACTGATCTGCAAGCTCTCGTGCCTGAGCGCATGATTGAAAACAATTAGCCGTATTTGCCACTGAGAATTCAAATGGAGATTACCACTTATCTGATTGGCTGTGCACTGCACACCATGTTGCAAAAGTTATTTAGTCTGATGGAAAGCAGAGTGAACAGTGCAAGTAAAGCACTTTGTCTTTCGCAGTGGCAGTTTTAGAATGCCAATGTTCGGATTTTCAAATCCCAAAAGTTCTAGAACACTGACACAATAGTCAAGGCAGTCGTTAAATGACTCTATTTTCTTGTTGTCCCAAGGCAATGAAAGGCGAAATCGTAGTCACTTTAGACAGTCATTCTTGTTTTCTGGCTCTGAGAAACTTCATCAGGACTGAATAATGTCAGCTACGGGCGCCTTTCATTCCACTCTCCGATTCCTGCTGAGGCTCGAGTGGCGTCCATATATTTCTCCTCATTTTGTGTGCGAGCATCTCACAACCATGATTTATTTACCTGCCCTGGCAGACATTTTTGCAAGTCTGTTGTGCCTCAGCATTTATTGAAAGACGTCAAGAAAAAAAGACCTTGAAAATGCATTCCTTGTTATAAAACAAGCCATTTGATTCGTCTGGAACAAATGCTCGTTTTTGTACCTGTTGTTATCATTCCTTTGACATGAAAATACATGATTGAAAATGTTCCTTTTGAAAGGGCTATTTTTTCCAAGCTATCAGGTGAAGTTTTTTGTTTGAGCAAGAAGAAGAAAAAAAAAGGGGGGGGGGGGCATATATTTATATTTATGCTAGGAATGTGTGAGTTTAGGCTTTTGTGTTTGTGATTGAGTGAAGGCGTTTTGTGTGTGTGTGTGTGCGGCTGTTATGTGTGTGTGTGTGTGTGTGTGTGTGTGTGTGTGTGTGTGTGTGTGTGTGTGTGTGTGTGTGTGTGTGTGTGTGTGTGTGTGTGTGTGTGTGTGCGGCTGTTATGTGTTGTGCCTCCTCTTATTATGTCTGTGTTATGGTGTTCATATTCTGTGTTGTGTCTCCTATACTATTATTATGACTGACTTGAGGTGTGTGTATTCTGCGTTGTGTCTGCCGTTATTATGACTGACCTGAGCTGTGTGTGTGTGTTCTGTGTTGTGGTTGCAGTTGGCCGCGGGCATCTACAGCTTCGCCTGCTCCCTGTGGAACCACCACACGGACTGCTTCCTGCAGCAGGTCTACGCCGGGGACCAGGAGGCCGCGCTCGCCTCCCTGGAGCGCACGCTGCTCTCACTCAAAGGTGAGGATTGGGCGCAAGGACGCACACACACACACACATGCACGTACATGCATGCACACACACACACACTTTTCACATAAGCAACCAAACGCACACGCACACATACGCGCACATACAGGCCCACAGCGCACACTGCGCACACTGCGCACACTGCTCTCACTCAAAGGAGAGGATGGACGCAAAGACGCGCACGCACGCACGCACGCATGCACGCACGCACGCACGCACGCACACTTTTCACACACACACACACACACACACACACACACACACACACACACACACACACACACACACACACACACACACACACACACACACCCACACACACCCACAGGCCCACAGCGCACACTGCTCTCACTCAAAGGTGAGAACACATACATTAACACACAGGCATGTGCACGCACACACACACACACACACTACACTGGGACTATGAGGCCACCCTCTCCTCTCTGAAGCGAACCCTGCTCTCACTCAAAGGTGAACACACACAGGCACACGCACACACACGCACACAAACAGACTAGCACAGATGTACACAACAACAGTCTTGGCTGCAGGTCGGTCCTCTCAGTTTTCTTGAGCAATCTCAGAGGTGTAAACAACAAATGCATGCTCACTGTCTCAATAAAACTTTCACACAAGCACACGATCAAAGGTGTTGGCTTGCACACCTTTCAAAATCGATGATGTGGTATGACATGACACACACACACACACACACACACACACACACACACACACACACACACACACACACACACACACACACACACACACACACACACACACACACACACACACACACACACACACACACACACACACTTTGACCAACCTAAACAAGTTGATATGTGCGTGCCCACACTGAAACACACAGACACACAACCCCTCACTCACCTGCTTTCTCTCTCACGCACACACCATCATACATGCTCTCTCATGTACGGACGCACACATAAAGACTCATAGATGTTGATAAGCCCACAGAGATGCAGCAAAGCAAATCAGACATGCAGCACACACCCACTTACACACCCAAGGTCAAAGTGACATATACACGCTCTCATGTATGAACAAACACACACACGCGCATACAGGCTTATGCATGTTGATAAGACGCATCGAAAGCAGACAGATGCATCAAAGCAACCTTCAGACATGATACACACACACACACACACACACACACACACACACACACACACACACACACACACACACACACTGAAGGCCAAAATATTTTCCAAGAAGTTTCATCACACTCTGGCTGATGTGGTAGTGCAAGTCCAGCCTAATCACAACATGGCAAAGGTCATGTGAGAGAAGGCCAACTATTTCTCACATTTATACCTAACATGTATTCAGACCCTGCTTCCGCCTCACATTTTCCCCTGACTTCACAGACTGACCATGTGTTTGGTTGGTTGGCTGTTCTGGATCAGAACGCAAGACACAGACTTTTTAGGTTTTTTTGGGTAAAAAAAGCAAACCTCACTGGCACACATATATTTAGACTGAACATGTGTTTATTCGTGTTTTTGTGTTCATTCTTGTCCCTGACATTATGATTCAGACTAACATCACACAGCCAGATTTATTTACATAATATTACATGTGCAACGCGCAAGATGTGATTCTGTAATAGGTGAAAGCATTGTGATTTTGTGATAGTGAACATTTTTGTCCTGATGAAAATGATATGATGTTTCTTTCGGTAGGTTTGGTGTTGATATAGACATCCGAGCTCGATTTTCTCAGGATCTTGAAAAAAACCCCACTCAAAATGTTGACAAAACTCTTGGCAGTACAGGGCGCAGTGCTTTGAAGAGGGGGGACGTCTGCCTATGTGTTAATTGGTTGTGTTTATTGAGTGATGTGCTCTGATATTTGTTTTTCCTGGAAGCAAAGCCATTCCTATTTTTCTCTCTTCCTTAAGGCAGGCATATACTTTGCAATATTTTCACTCGCAGGTATTCAGCTCCTGGTCACACTGTATGATGGAATCACATGGGATAAAAAAAGTTCACATCTCACGACTTACATCCTCACACTATACGAGCCGAGGGTCGGATGTGATCAGAATACTCACACTGTACGACACAACAGGCTTGTTTACTGGAGCTGCAGATGACAAAAACGTAGAAGGGAAATGTGCACCTGTGGTGCAGGTGAGGATGCGTTCAAGAGTTGTAGCATTGTGTCATACTCACGAGGGGAGACCAGGATTCTAACAGTTTTGATGTTCTTGTGACCACACCAATTGCAGATCGCAAGCTGGTCGTGAGCTGAAATTGCTTGTCGTTACCCCATGTACACTGCAAGATGCAAGACTCACAATTCAACTCCGATTGAAAAAGAAATTGTCCCGATTCCCAAAGTCGTGCGACTGCCAAATCATGGCAAAATCGATCTAGAAATCATACAGTCTATGTCTGGCATTAGTCAGTTGTCTATGTCAAAACTAATGGTTTTCAGCCATCTTTCTATACAAAAGAACCCTAAAACTATTTTAGTACATATGTGCTGTTAAAATCCTCTTCAGGACCAGGCACAGCAACCACGTCTCTAGTACAACAAAAGAGCTTGCACACTCATAAAGGCAGCATTATTTCATAAATTATGTATGGGTGGTACAATAATAAGCCATGCATGTGTCCCATGGCACTAAAAAAAGGAAGCCTGTAAAATGCAAGATGGATGTATTCAAATATCAGGAGAGTGTTGGGCAAAACACAGGAAGAAGTTAAAGACTTACCACACCTCAGAGACATACCTGAAACTCTAGGCTTTGTTGCAGAATTTTCAATGCAGTATTCTAGACCTGAGTGATACTCACAGCAACCTAACTTGGGCACCATAGCAAATCTCATTCGTGTTTCAAGGGGGTGATTTTTGCAGCACACTTACTTTGGAATATTAATGAGATGGAGACAGGAGAGGGGACCTGCAAAGATTCATCTGTAGCTGATATGTCTGAAACTGTCTCGCTTTGCATGCCTTGCCTTGCCTTCCCTTGAAACCGCAAGCTGCCTTTTTTTGGCTATTGGCCATGTTCATATTCACATCTCATGCTATTCACAGCCACATCTCATGGACATACATTAAGTCAGGCCCAGATGGAGGGTCAAAATGTAGGCTTTGATAAGATAAGCCAAAGATGAACGGCACTCAGATGAGCTCCCTTTTTAATCCATGTTATTGAAGCGACATTCGTGCAGCCACAGCCCTTCCTCAGTGTGTATGCTGTTCTCTGTACGAAGCAGACTTGCCATGAAATGTTGATGATGGTTGAATAATTTGGATTGTTTAACAATTATTTTAAAAATAGTCTTTAAAAAGTTGCCAAAGCTGTTGTCAACTTTCTTTTGCTAATAGTGTGTATAATTCAACAGGCAGCCTAGAGGAGATCCGGTGAGAATGTGAGTGTTACTTGTTTTACCCTTCGGCAAATCAGAAGTGAATCTTATTGCCATCGGCTGAAAGCTTACAGTCCCAGGAAAAAGTTTGTACACCCTTTGAAATTTCTTACATTTCTGTCAAAATTGATCATAAAACATGGTCTGATCTTCCCGGAAATCTCAAGAAGGAACAATCAGAGTCTGCTTGAATTAATTCCACCCAAACATTTACATGTTATCATATTTTATTGGTCATAAGGCCATAACATTCACATGAGAGCAGGGCATAAGTAAGTACACCCTTGCATTAAGTAGGTTTTAACCCTCAGTTAGTTGCAATATCATCAACCAGACTTGTCCTGTAGTTGCAGATCAGATTAACAAAACAATCTGTTTGTATCTTGTCTCTTCTTTAGAGAACTGCCTCTCGTTAGCAAGGTTTGTGGGATGTCTGGAGTGCATAGCTTTCTTGACTTCATGCCATATAATCTCAATTGTTTTTGTCAGGGCTTTGACTGGGCTATTTCAGAATGTGTATTTCATTATTATGAAGCCATTCTAAAGTCGATTTGCTTCTAAAGTATGGGTTGTTGTCACATTTCAGGACCCATACTCTTGTGTGCTTCAACTGTGTGACAGACTTCCTCACATTTTTTCTGTAAAATATCTCGATAAACTTCTAAGTTCATTGTTCCACTGATAATAGCAAACTGTCAAGGACCTGAGACAGCAAGGAAGCCGCATATAATGATGCTCCCGCCACCATACTCAGAAGAGGAGATGTAACCAAGAATAGCTAAAAATGGGATTCATTCTGCCAATCTAAAATTAATGGGGTTTCTGACCAAAAAAATATTGCTGCACCTTTGAGGTTTGCGAAAAAGCATTTATATGCTTCATAGAATTACTGCAAAATATTCTGTATACCAACGTTGAAACCAAAGTTGAATTGTTCAGGGGAACACACAATTTCATGTTTGGAGGAGAACTGGAGAACCACACCTTCACCAACACATCATCTCCACCTTAGAGTATGGTGGCGGGAGCATCATTATATGCGGCTACCTTCCTGCCTCAGGCCCTTTTCAGCTTGCTATTATCAGTGGAACAATGAACTCAGAAGTTTAATGAGATATTTTACAAAAAAAGTGAGATCTGTCTGTCACACAGTTGAAGCACACAAGAGTATGGGTGCTGAAATGTGACAACAACCCATACTTTAGAAGCAAATCGACTTTAGAATGGCTTCATAATAATGAAATGCACATTCTGGAATAGCCCAGTCAAAGCCCTGACAAAAAAACAATTGAGATTATATGGCATGAAGTCAAGAAAGCTATGCACTCCAGACATCCCACAAACCTTGCTGACGAGAGGCATTTTCTAAAGAAGAGGGAGACCAGATACATCCAGATTGTTTTGTTAATCTGATCTGCAACTACAGGAAACATCTGGTTGAGGTTATTGCGCCTAACTTGGGATTAAAACCTATTGAATGCTAGGGTGTACTTACTTATGCCTTGCTGTCCTGTGAATGTTTACATCGTATGGCCAATGAAAATATGAAAACTTGTAAATGTTGGGGTTGAATTAGTTAAAGCAGACTATGGTTGTTACTTCTTGTGATTTCCAGGAAGATCAGACCATGTTTTATGACCAATTTTAACAGAAAGGTAAGAAATTTCAAAGGGTGTAAAAACTTTTTCTTGGGACTGTATATCTAGTGGTTCATTCACTTGCAACGAAGTTCATCCTGACAATGCTGGTTGCACGTTTGCTAAACTGTCAAATACGTTTCACTATTTTGTGATTCATATATGGTGGGCTTGTTCATTTTAACCCTGGAATTCACAATATCTATGCTGCGTACAAAAATAACTTCTGCCATGTTGAAAAGTTCAAAGGTTGTATCATCTGGCCAACTTCTGTATCAAAATATTCTACGAGTTGCCCAGTGGAAAATACCACATGGGGCGTTCATACATGAGATGCTTGATACAGCTGTGTGTGTGTGTGTGTGTGTGTGTGTGTGTGTGTGTGTGTGTGTGTGTGTGTGTGTGTGTGTGTGCGTGCGTGCGTGCGTGCGTGCGTGCGTGCGTGCGTGCGTGCGTGCGTGCGTGCGTGCGTGCGTGCGTGCGTGCGTGCGTGCGTGCGTGCGTGCGTGCGTGCGTGCGTGCGTGCGTGCGTGCGTGCGTGCGTGCGTGCGCGCGCGCGTTGTACTTGTACTTGTACTTGTACTTGTACTTGTACTTGTACTTGTACTTGTACTTGTACTTGTACTTGTACTTGTACTTGTACTTGTTAGGGTTCCAGAAAACAAAGAATTGCTCACCTTTGTTGTGAGGACATTTGTGGTTGTGAGGACATTTCAGTCCGTCCTCACATCCATTAAATATGCTGTTTGTTGTTTATGAAAAAAATAAAAGTGCAAAAAACGTTTGTATACTGACAGGCTAGTGTTAGGGATTGTTTTGGTCAGGGTACAGTTTAGCATTCTCTTGTTTTGAATGCTAGTAAAATGCTTTGGATTCAATGGAAGGTCTTCACGTGTGCATGTGTGTTGGCGTGTGTGCTGGCATGTACGTATATCTTTTAGTATTCCCTCTGTTCTCTCTCTAGCTTCAGATGCATCAGCTCTACTGACTCCTTAAACACACACACACACACACACACACACACACACACACACACACACACACACACACACACACACACACACACACACACACACACACACACACACACGCACACACACACGCACACACACACACACTAAGTTTTTTTCTGTTCTCTCTGTCGTTCTCTCACACACACGCACACACACACATGCATGATCGCATGACCTGATAAGTGCATGGCCTGACTTCCAAAGCAGTCCTTCGACTACCTCTGTAGTCCGTATGTGTCTGTCTTTGCACATCCTTTTCTTTTACCACCCATCGTTTCCATTCATACAAAATGCACTCACTACCTGCACACACAGTCACTCACATGCATACACACACACACACACACACACACACACACACACACACACACACACACACACACACACACACACACACACACACACACACACACACACACACACACACACACACACACACACACACACACACACGTACACACACGTACACATGCATGACATGATTAATAAAGCAGTACTCGGTTGTTATCACTTCTCACTGCGTTGTCACTTAACAGGGGGGAAAAAACCTTCCATCTGTTTCATCAATCTGGCATAAAAGGCACCTTGGTACAGACTTGATTACAGTTTGCACCTGCCGGGGTAAAGACTTCACAAACAGGGATTTGGTCTGGTGCCTCGCATAATCTATATCAGCGGTTCTCAACCTTTTTTTTTTTTTTATAGAAATGCCCCCTTGACCTCATCATAAGCCCCCCCAATGCCCTCTTCATACAACTGTCAAGGCCCCCTGTAGTATTAAACAGGGTAGCCGCGAGGTCTAAAAAGTCTAAAAAAAGTCTTAATTTTTTATCCCCCTTTTTAGGCCTAAAAAAGGTCTAAAATATCTGTCCCAGGTCTAAAAATTTTAACGAAGGTCTAAAATTTCTTTTGTCTTTTTTCCCCCAACCGGTCTGCTGCGAAATGCAATGTATGAAACGTGACCGTCAAACATGAACATTAACTTTGGAAAATGTGATCGAGCGTCAAAAGCGCAAGCGGCGCTCGTGCATTTCTTGTATGTTAGCGCGCGAGGCAGCTGGTCAGGGGAGGATTGTTTGTAGGCTATCTAAGAGTGGTTGTTGAGGACATTTGGGTCATCGTGGAAAATTGGGTATTTAAACCACGTTGTGCCAAATGTATTGCGTCGTCCCGGAAGACCGAATTGTGTGGATTGAGTTACCTCCACTTCGACTGACAGCCAGCAACACAAACCGTGCCCAGCGGCAAATCCAAGGGCTGAGTCGATGAAGGTTGGTGGAGCTCCGTCACTTCTGGCACAGGTGTTCTCTGCGTCTTACAAACATCACGGACCACCACTAACTGCCATTATGTTATTTTAACAATGCGCAAATGTCTCGCCAAAACAATGAAACCTAACTAACTAATCATATTAGCTGTAAACAGCGCATCTATCTGTAGTCAATTTAGAAGATTTTTTTATGAATCATAGAAACATGCTTACAGTTTGAATAAGGACTCAACGGTGGGCTGAGAGGTGCCTGCGCCGTGCGCGCATGCAGGGCTGTGACTTTCTCCATTGACGGGGAGAGTGATTGTCAAACTTTTAAAAAAAAAATGTTTTAACGGCGCTAGAAATGCTAATGTCCGCTTAGCGTAACTGCTAACAAGTTATGAACCTGTTAACTTTATGAGGGAGCGCAACATATCTGTGTATAAAGTCATCATTGGACTTAATCATAACTTGCCCTGTTCATGTTAGGGGAGAGATGGGAGACTTGGCGACTGCTCATTTGTTGCACGACAACCTCACCTGAAGTTTGTAGGGCTTTATAGCATACAGTAACTCTCAGTAACAGTAACATAATGTTTAATGTGCAAGGCTTCTGTATTGTCAAAGTAATTTCTAATTTGCCTACACATCTTATTTACAGATGTTTTGGCAAGTGTAGACTTGCATGGATGGAAGAAAAAAATATGTCTCATTGTAAGGCTAGGTACTGGTACAGTACCAATGAAATAGTTTTATCTATAGCATACCTTCGTGGCATATTAGGGCCTACTATGGGTTGACAGTATTTTCAGGTTGGTTGTGTTGCATAATATGCCCCCTAGCTCTGTCTTGGAAAAAATATGCCGCCCCACTGACCAATTTCACTCCAGAATTGCTGGAATATGGCTGGAATATAAGACAATTATGACTTTTTCTTAAATACTTGCCACTATTATTATTTTTGCCATTATAATTATGGCAATAATTATCTTTTCGTGACACCGGTGCTGCAACCGGGAATGGGAGCGATGCTGGTTTAAATTTTCATTTTTGTGGTCTAAAATAGGTCTAAAAAAGCTCTAAAAGTTGATGTGGTCAAACCTGGGGACACCCTGTTAAAAAATAAAATAGATCAATGCACCCCAATGGCAATTGAGCAACCTCCCCCTCTCTCAGCTGCATAGACCCGTTTAGAAGTTACGGCGTCACTGACTGTGCATGCATTGTTGGCTCAGACACACACAAACAGACAATGCTGCAGACCCTAAAGAGAGAAGACCTCTCGTCCTGAAGTGTGTTCGGTTGTAAAAACATTGAGATCCTAAATGTACACTTCTTACGCTATTCCTCGAGGGAACAGGCTGTTCCAGAAACATAGGAGATGTTTGTGGTTACAAGAAATTAAATGTACTGACTGGGCTGAGAGCACCATCAGGCAGGCCGGTGTCTGTGGCGCCCAATTCATATCTGAAGTTATCGTGACTATCCATTTTCTTATTTCGAAAAAAAAACCCACCATGCTCGTTTCTTTACAAATGTGCGGTACATGGTCGATTCTGCTCCAATAATGACCACAAAGAACGATTACGTCGCAACTGTGTAAATACAGTTAAGGCAGTGGTTCTCAACCTTTTTTGAACAAACGCCCCCTTGACCTGATCGTAAGCCTGCCATTGCCCCCCCCTTAGTATTGAATAATAAAATAGACAAATGTCCCCCAATGGGAACTAAGCCCTGCGCCCACTCGGCTGTTTCCTTCTCAACGCCCCCCCTGGGGCTCCCCATCACCCCCTGGGGGGCTGTACCGCCCCAGTTGAGAAGCACTAAGTTAAGGGGTCTATTGTTCTCAATGCCCACCAAGGGCTCCCTAACGCCCCCTGCGGGCCCCTGCGAAGCTGTAGAGCCCTCGTTGAGAAACACTAATCTACATTCTACATTCACATTCACATCTACATTCACGTCTCTAAACCTGTTTTTCCCCATTTACCGTATCTCCACGCTGGAATGATGTGCCGTGTTTGGGTGGGAGTGGTGCAGATGTTTGTAACCAACACCATTATTGTTTTTCTTTTTCCTTTCTTTCTTTCTTTCTTTCTTGCTTTCTCACGCTCTCGCTCTGTCTCTTTCTCCCTCTCTCTCTCTCTCTCTCTCTCTCTCTCTCTCTCTCTCTCTCTCTCTCTCTCCACCCCCCGCCTTCCTCTCTCCTATCCTGACAGTGCTGAGAAAGCTGACAGTCCATGGATTTATCGAGCCCAACCAGAACATGGAGGTGATGGTAAGTGTGTGAGCTCAACAACAGTCATTAGGAAGGGAACGTCTCCGACAGCGAAGTCTCGATGTCAGGTCGATAGGTAAAGGGAGGTGTGTGTGTGTGTGTGTGTGTGTGTGTGTGTGCGTGTGCGTGTGCGTGTGCGTGTGCGTGTGCGTGTGCGTGTGCGTGTGCGTGTGCGTGCGTGCGCGCGTGCGTGCGTGCGTGCGTGCGTGCGTGCGGTAAGATAAGACAGATGTGCGGAAATACTCCTTAGTCTTATCGGACATTGGTTGACATTTCATACAGCCCAGCTGCTCGGACATGTGCACATGCAAACAATAGGGGTATGCATGCTCACTCACAGAGACGCACTCACAGAGACGCACTCACAGACACGCACTCACAGACACGCACTCACAGACGCACTCACAGACGCGCACACAGACGCGCACACGCAAACGCACACGCACACGCACACGCACACACACACGCACACACACACACACACACACACACACACACACACACACACACACACACACACACACACACACACACACACACACACACACCATCCACATTCCTTAATTGCTTCTATGCCAGACCAGTGGGCAGTTAAATTCAAATTCACCAATCAACGCGAGCAGCAGCAGCAGCAGCAGCAGCAGTTCATATTTCTTTGCCTGGAATGACACTGTCAGGTGTATCGTACTGTATATGCACTCAGGGTTGGAAATGGGCAATACATAGGCAATTACTAACCCCATATAACCAAGCTTTTTTGTGAACTCTGCCTCAGGCCATTTTAGAGACTTTATATATTTGGGCTGCTGACAGCATTTTGTCTGGCCCTGGGAAAAAATCATCTGAAAAGGACCCCCCCCCCAATGTAATACGTTAAATGTAATGGGGATACAACACTGGGCCCAGGACAACTGTTCTGTTTGTCCCGTCACCCCCCAACTATGGCTGGCCTGTTTGGGGGGAGAAAAAAAGCTTTCCTCCCCAACCCTGACCAATGCGGTGTGGTTTGACAGGCAGCTGTGTAGGTGATATTTTCTGCTGTGCAGAGAAATCGGGTTGCCAGCGATGATGGCGCTCTTTGATGAAGATTGATGAGTAATGCAATTACCATGGGGGATAGGACTGCTGCCATTCCAATTCTCACTTTTTAAATTCACCTGTGTTTATTATGAATTTAAAATGAGATTTTATTTATTTGTCTCATTTGCCTGTGTGAGATTGGTCATCATCAGCAGTAGCACATTCTGTCGGTTCACCTACCACCGATCAATCTTTCAGGTGGGGAAAGTGTGTGTTTAGCGACTAAGAAATGAAAAGGAGCTTTGCTGGAGAAGACGAATTCTGTTACTAGAACCTGCTGTTAGTGTTTCAAGACAGGAATTTATCCAGAGAAAGAATGCACACACATCCAAGTTGTGAAGGTGCTGAACCAAACAGACAAAATTGCATTGTGATGTAGGTTTAAGCCACTGAAACGTTGTATAGTAGGCTACCATTAAACATTTGGGAGCGTTGATGCAGTGTTGCGGATTTTATCATTTCTTTTCAGGTTTGGAATTAATCCAGCCTTAGTTACAAGTCAACGGCATCCAGGATGCTGCCAGTTCTCTCGTCTCCCATTAGCACCCATGGAAATGCACAGCAGTGGTTCCCAAGCTGGGATTCGGGACCCCTAGGGGGTTTGGTTAGGTTAGGTTGGCATTTCCTGTGAATTTCTAGCAATAGCAGACAAAGGGTATGTTGTCCCAGGCCCAGAAATAGAGGGGTCCCATTGAGTCCTCATTACATTGCATGTATTCAGTAGAGAGACCTTTTAGATGACTTTGCCCCTGGCCCGGCCAAAGCTGTCAGCGGCCCTGAGAGTTTGTTTGTCAGTTTAGTTGGGTGTTAACTGGAACAGGATCATGACATTACATTACATTACACTTAGCTTTTATCCAAAGCGACTTTCAGTCATTTTTAGAGGATATTGGTTACAGTCCCTGGAGCAACGTGGGGTTAGATGCCTTGCTCAAGGGCACTTCAGCCATGGATGGAGATGTAGGGAGAGGTAAGGGTGGGATTGCAACCTGCAACCCTGTGATCTACAGTCTAACTCCCTAACTATTACACCAAGGTTGCCCCAATGAAAGCAGGCATCCATCTTTTACAGCATCTTCCGTAAGGTTAGGAGGATAACGACTTTGATTGATGGCAATGATTTAAAGCCCCACACTCCCACCGATTCTCTCTCTCTCTCTCTCTCTCTCTCTCTCTCTCTCTCTCTCTCTCTCTCTCTCTCTCTCTCTCTCTCTCTCTCTCTCTCTCTCTCTCTCTCTCTCTCCCTCTCTCTTCTCTCTCCTCATCTCTTCCCGCCCCCATGGGAGTTAATGGGGCCAAACTGCCATCATTAGCATCACCAAAAGAAACACAGCATCAATCTACACACACACACACACACGCACACACACACACACACACACACACACACACACACACACACACACACACACACACACACACACACACACACACACACACACACACACACACACACACACACTCTTCTCTTATCCCCCTTCCTTGACTAACAACCTAAAACCTCTGCCACTGCCACCCATTCCGCACCCCTCCCCCTCCAGTGTTCCATCGCCTCATTTGCGTTCCACAAATCAAACACGAAAAAAGTGCTCCATCCAGTCACCAGGCTCTGATGTATGACACATCTGGTGCTTAAGCTCGAACGTGCGGCAAAGTCATTTGAAAACCCTCCCACTGATTGATGGTTAGCGCAAGAAAACACGCTCGCCTTTTGCTTGATGTTTATATCTTTGCTTACCACTTTGTCTCGCTGCTTCTTTTGCGGCAGAGTGACGGGCGGCGTTAGCGAAAAGGAGTGAGTGAGCGAGCGAGTGAGTGAGAGAGAGGACCGAATGCATGGGGTTGATGGATGGTAATGACGGCAATATTGCATTTGTTTAACGTCATCACAGTGCACTTGGCATGTGTTTAGCTTTCGCACAGTTCTCCACAGAAAAGAATAGCGTGGGGTGGGTTGGGGGGAGAAAAAAGAAAGTACTTGAAGGCCAACAGCTGTGAACTTGGTGAGCAATGAGCCAACTTTTATGTTCTTCCCTAACCCCTTCTACCCCCTACCCCCAACCTCCATCAACACACACTCACTTCATGTTTAAACTCTTTTTTAACTGTCTCGTTCTCTCTCTGTCTCTCTCTCTCTCTCTCTCTCTCTCTCTCTCTCTCTCTCTCTCTCTCTCTCTCTCTCTCTCTCTCTCTCTCTCTCTCTCTCCCCTTCAGGGCTTCCTGAGCTCCGTGTTTGACAGACTGAAGCAGTTTCTGGAGTGCTGTAAGTATCCGCGTGTCTCCACGCATGATGGAAATGTATAGAGGCGTCAATCCTCTAACTGTCAGAAAGGAAACCAGCGTTCAGGAAGAGAAAAGAACAGAACCGCTTCTTATTTGATCCAAGAATTTTGTTTTTGAACCTGCAGATCCTATTGAACATGCAATTCTTGGCATAGGTAGTATATTGGTGAACATTTTTATTCACTTTCGTTTTTATTTAAGTATAGCCCCTTGAGATGTGACTTATCATTTTTAAGGGATGTCCTAAAGGGTGTTAAGCGCTATAATAGCTGTGCTATTTGCATTGGCAGAATGGATACAGCGTCCCTATTTAGTTTCGTTTTTATTTAAGTATAGCCCCTTGAGATGTGACTTCTCATTTTTTAGGGATGTCCTAAAGGGTGTTTAGCGCTATAATAGCTGTGCTATTTGCATTGGCAGAATGGATACAGCGCCCCTATTCATCGATTTATCTAGAGGCCTGCGGGCCAGATGTGGCCCGTTTGAAATGTCTTGTGGCCTAGAAACAGACTTAAAATTGAAATTTCTTTGCGGTCTTGCATATTTTACATAGCCCCCGAAAACGCCGGAAGCTCACAAACGTTTCCATTTGGCTCTCCTGGTACTGATGTTGAAAAGCACGGCGAAACAGGAAGAAAGAAAAGCGTTCTAAAGCTGGGATTGGCACCTCTGAAAAAAAAAATTCTTCTTATTTCCTATTATGGTGTTCATGAGGCAGTGATGATGGATGTAATGATGGAAAGCCAACATTTTTTTTCTAACCTCAAACCATCTAAGAGTCTGGTATCGTATGAAGCAGTGTTAATTTCGTCAGCTTTTTTTGATTTAGTCTTAGACTAAAATTGAGTTTCGTCATTGAGACTAAGTCATATTTTAGTCATTGCCTTCCAAATTTAGTCTTAGTCTTTGTCTAAATGACGAAAATCAATTTTAGTCATAGTCAAATTTTAGTCATTTTAGTCAACATTTCAATATAGTGGTGTAAAATAAATAACCTACAATGGCTATTGTTATTTCACAAAGTATTACTAATATAGCCTATTGCAGCAAATATTCACCTTGTTACTTGGTCATTTTCCACCAAAACCCAAATCAGTCATTTCAACATCATAGAGCAAAAGAGCATCACACACACACACACACTTCACTTCCAGGTGGCAAGCTTCTCTCTCTCTCTCTCTCTCTCTCTCTCTCTCTCTCTCTCTCTGTCTCTCTGTCTCTTTGTCTCTCTCTCTCTATCGTGCATTAGAAGCTGCTGCATAGCCTATTATATTTGATTTTGAGTTTGATCACGGAGGAAGCTACATGCTCTTCTTCACCTGACCGCGTGACTTAAAGCCAGATTGCCGGCAGTGGGAAGACCAGACATCCCAAGTCTGCATGAAGTTCAATAAGTCTCCCTGATAGTGGCTTCCCGATGACCACGAGTCAGATAAAATACTGCTGATGTTAGACTATGCAAGTTAGCGGTTTTTGTTTTCAATTGGCAATGCGAGCAGAGAACGATAATGACTCGTGCGGCATGCGTGGAATAGGCGATTGCGCGAGCACACTTCGTATGCCCTGCAAAAGTCCCAGGAAAAATAGTTAGGCACGTTATGTTAGTTAGGCAGGGGTATGCAGACTGGACGGAAAGGACACGCACATACAAATATTTAAACACTAATGCTGTTTTGTTTGTCGGGGATGTCGAGGCTCGATAAGCATGACCTGAAAAGAGTTTTTGGAACTTAGGAAGACACTGCAGACGCATGGAAATGCTGTCGACTTCCTTGGGTCTTTTAGCGTTGCTCTCGACGAGAACAAGTTTCAAATCTCAACAGTTTTAAACTCCTCAGCGATCGCCCATCCATTGATTCTTTTCAAAACTAGGCTACAGTCGCCGTGCCTCTCTTACTTTAGACAGGCCAACTTTCCCCCTGCTGGCGCGCGCTCCCGCGGTGACTGATTTAAATAAATTCACAAATCCAACCTTCATGATTTGTTTGCGAACTGCCTACTCATATGGTTATACAACAAATAGCCTATAGCAAACAGTACCAAAAAAGAGCAGGCAACGAACGCCGGGCTAAGACAGCTTAAGTGAAAAGGAGAATAGTAGAAGGGCGAGGAGGTTTAGAATGACAGTATCAGAGGAGGATTGGCGCGACTGTCATTACATACTGCAGAAACACATGTCTTCGTCATGGCTGCCAGCAGAGACAAGCGAGGCATCACAGCGTGAGCGCGCAATCACCTATGAAGTTCAAGACACTTAGGCCTATATTACAATTACAAATAACAAATTAATTATAAATAATTATATTTTTTAATGTCCATTCGTCCATGGCTTGTAAATTTCGTCTCGTCTTAGTCTCCTTGACGAAAATATTTTTTTATTTTCGTCATATTTTGATTTGCTTGAGGCAATTTTTAGTGCGTCATCGTCAAGGGAAAAAGGGGCGTTGACGAAATATTTTCGTCATCGTCGTGGTTGACGAAATTAACACTGGTATGAAGCACTAAATTGAAGTTGAGTTGTGGTGTTGGTGGTTTTATGATGTATGTGTGCCCTCTTAATAGAGTTGTGTGGGGACTCCATACTGTAAAGACCTTGCCATCTTTAATCTGCTTGAGTAATGCCCTGCGCTGAGAGTTACAGAGGGGTGCTGTAGACTTGAGGGTTTTTTTTTCTCTTTTTTTTTTCATTTTAGCATTTATCTTATGTGCTGAAGTATTTTAAGAATGGGTCTTGGCTGTAGTCCTAGAGGGGGCAAATGTCGATAAAGCAAGATTGCATGACTGCCAAACCCCCACCCTCTATTAATTTTGTGTTTGCTTTTTTTTTTTTAAATAAGAAATACTCCAGTCAGAAAGGTTATTCTTCAGTGACTGACTGATTGTCAGCTCTTGTCAAAGTCATTGAACTGTGCGCTTGGCTCGACAACAGATATTGCAATAACACCCTATAAACAAATTGATTTAAGGCTGTACTGTGTCTACTCAAGGAAAACAAGATGGTCAGGAAACATGTGCAACGTGCATGGCAACTATGTTAGGCCCTCCATCATTCTTGTCATTTGAAATGAATGTACGTCACGCATGGGGTTATTGTGCATCTTTATTTTGATTCCAGGACAAATAAAAACGGGCCAAAGCATTGATTATGTCGCTTCAGCCAGTAGTAGTTTCATATACAGTGAGTCCAATATGTATTTGATCCCTTGCTGATTTTGCCGGTTTGCCCACTAATAAAGACATGATCAGTCTATAAATTTATGATAATATGTATTCAAACATGGAGAGACAGAATATCAAAAAGAAATTCCGGAAAATAACTTAAAATAATATATTTTTATTTATTTGTATTTAATTTAGGCAAATAAGTATTTGACCCCTCTAGCTAAAGAAGATAAAGTGCTTTGTGACAAAGTCCTAGTTGTCTAGCACTGAGGTTAGATGCGTCTTTTAGTTGGTGACAATGATTGTGCATATAGTAGAAAATATTTTTGCCCATTTTTCTTTGCATATTATCTCTAAAACATTAACAGTTTGTGGTCTGTAGCTTGGCAAATGGGAGGTTCAGTTCTTTCCATAGAATTACTATAGGGTTAATATTTGGAGACTGTAGGCCACTCCACGACTTTAATATGCTTCTTATTGAGCCACTCCTTCGTTGCTTTGACTGTATGTTGTGTATTATTTTCATGTTGGGAGATCCAAAAATGGCCAACCCTTCAGTGTAGTGGTGGAGGGAAGGACGTTTGCACTCAGGATTGCACATTACATCTCTCCCTCCATCCATTCATTGACGATGTGAAGTTGCCCTGTGCCTTGGCCAGACAAACACCCTCAAACCATAATGATACCGCTTTCATGCATGATGGTGAGGAGGATGTTCTTGGGATCATAGACAGCAGTACTCTTTCTCAAAACACATTGAATTGTGTTAATGCCAAACAGCTTGATTTTGGTTTCATCTGACTACAGCACCTCCTTATCATATCCTAAACCAGTCTGATGTCCGTTGGCGAACCTCAGGTGGGACTGCACAGGTTCCTTCTGAAGTAGAGGTACCATGTGTGCACTACAGGATTTTAAACCTCTGTTGCAAAGTGCTACCAGTAGTTTCTCACTGATTTTGGTCCCAGTAGCTTCGATATCATTGCCTAGTTCATCTCATACAGGTCTAGGGTGCTTTCTTTCTGTTCTCATGATTATCAAATCCCTACAAAAGGTCAAATCTTGTATAGAGCCCCAGACAGGCTGATGGATAGTCATTTTGTATTCCTTACATTTTGGAAGAAATGCATCAACATTTGGGTCTTTAATACCCAGTCTCTTTCTTGTGGCTTTGCAGCCCATTTGATCTTTGTTCAGGTCTAAAATCTTGTCCCTGATATCATTTGACGGCTCTTTGGTCTTTCCCATGCTGGTGAGGTTGGAGTGCGACTGATTCACTCATACTATGGACTGATTCTGCTGATTCAATGTGTCTTTTATGCATGTTAGTATGTATTCAGATGACAAGTTGATCGGAAGTGCCCATCTGGTCTGTGGGCCCGGAACTGTTATCAGTTAGCAGGGGATCAAATACTTATTTTGCTCGATGAAATGGAAATAAATTAATATATATTCTCTTAAGTTAATTTCTGGATTTTCTTTTTGATATTCTGTCTCTCCATATTAGAATACATATTATCATAACATTTATTGACTGATAATGTCTTTGTTAGTAGGCAAACCAACAAAATCAGCAAGGGATCAAATACATATTGGACTCACTGTAACTATGCTCTTTGGTACTCCCAAAACCTTGTCTTTTTAAAAAAAAACTTTTTTGGGGGGCTCTTGTCTTTATTGGACAGGGCGGCTTCAGAGGAGACGAGAAAGTAATGGGAGAGACAGACAGGGGAAGATTGGGAAACGACCTCGGGTTTCAATCGAACCCAGGTCTCTGGTGCAACAGTCAGCATCCTAGCCGTTTGTGACATGGCAGGCCCCCAAACCTTATCTAAACCATAGATGAATTACAAATCATACGATGATACTACTACAAATCATATGCAACCAATCCATATTGTTACGAAACCAAAAACTGACCGATTATCTTGGAACTTATCCATCTTGAAAGCGTTGGCCAATCAACTTAAGATCAGTATTCCTCTGGTACGTAATGGTGAATAAGTTTGTGCTCGTGCCGGTGCGTGCTAAGCATATGGGCTTGCATGCCTATGGGAACCCAGGTTCGAGTCCGGCCTGGGTCTTGTCCTAACCCTGCGCCATCTCTCTTTCCCACTCTCCTCCTCGTCTTCTCGACTGTCCTATCAGCAATAAAAAGTCAAAAAGCCCTAAAAATATATTTGGCTCAGGCCAGTATTTCATTACTGTTATGGTCCCCTCTCGACAAATGTTTTTTTGTTGGGGTCCTGCCCAACTTCCTATACTCTGCTGTTCCATTTCCCTGAGAAATCGGGCACCAATAAAATCACTGATCCAACCTCTCGAGAATGATCTGTATTCATGAGAAATTAGGTGACGATTCATTTTCGTTTTCGAACATTAAACCGTTTTCAGCTTTTAGAGGTCAGGAGTTTTACCACAGGTAATAACTAGTGCTGCAACTGGATAAAAAAATCTAATTAATTACAGACTTTGTAATTGATTAATCTAATTAATCTAATTTAATCTCATTTTTTTATCGTGCCCGTATGGGATACTTGATATGAGAGAAAAAGGTGGGGAAAGGATGACTTAATCTACTCCATGACTTTAAACAGACTAAAGGCCCACAATAAACAAAAATACCTCTAATATAACTATCAAAATTGAATACCATAACCGCCAACCTGATGTGTCTGATTTGTGAGGAAGGGGTCTAATTTGGGAGTGTTCCCAGTGTGCAGACCACTTTCTCTCAGTGAATGTCACACAGACCATACGAAGAATTTTTTTTTTATTTGATTTTTTTTTTTTTGTTTGTTTCCTCACTCTTGTAATTGGGTTGCATACAGGGCTTTACAGGGCTCATTTTTTTCACCAGTAGTCGTTAATCTTATGAAGCCATACACACCCTCACCTCACTAATGGGTCAAAGTGGCTAGTAAGCTTTCCTTTCTACCGGCCAAACTGAATTTTCACCAGTATTTGCTGCCTTAGAGCCCTGGCGGCATGTGCTGTCTTCGTCATGCAAGGCAGCACAGACTTGTGTGAGCCAGTCAAGGCCCTGACTAGACAGTGAATGCTTCCCTCAACTGTGCACACTTCATACCACACACACACACACACACACACACACACACACACACACACACACACACACACACACACACACACACACACACACACACACACACACACACACACACACACACACACACACACACACACACACACGCAGGTATGCTCAAACTGACTGACACACACACATTCCGATGTTAGCCGGGGTGGCCCATCAGCCACTATCGGTGGCGGCCAGGTGTGTGTGTATGTGTGTGTGGCCCGGTCTTGTAATGGCTGTGCTTCGCCGCCACTACTGCTGATTTCTGTGACCCGACTCATTTTGCATACACATTGACTTCTCCGATAATTGTCATCTGTATGCAGTGGACTGCACAGACCTGCCAAGAGCAAGAATTCAAAATACTTATTATTTCTGGCATTCCTTTCTTTTTTCACGGGTAGGTTCAGAGGGAGAGGTGCTGGGGCCCATCTCCACCAAATCGAGGGAAATAATGAAGTGTTCTCAAATGGTTTCCTTGTTTTTTTCTGCACTTGATTGTTGCTACGTTACAAAAAAGAAAAAAAAACTTGTAACTGAAATCATTGCCTCAACTGAGTGATATGGAGTAATACAAGTCATATAGTATGGAGATCTACACCTAATCATTACATTGACAGAGTAACATCCCTGTCTGATTTGTTTTTTTAATGGCTGGTGATGTTCATCTTTAGTTTATTTTCAGGTAAGAGAGGAATAGGTATAGAGTATAGAGCCAGGATATAATGGTGGAAACGAATGCAGTGTTGTCGGTGCACCCCTTGTTGGGCTTGGCGCTAATCCATGTTCTGAAATAATTTAGACACATTGACCAGCTGTGCTTGACACAAACTATAGATTGTTTTTTTCTGTACATCAGTCTGTGCTGGGTGTATCAATACATATTGATCCCCTTCCCGTCTTAAATTTATAGGTCGACCCGTTCAGCCGGGTAACGTCTGCCGAGAAAAGCTGGAGAAGACCATCATCTTATTCACAAAAACAGTAAGTCAGACACCATACACAAACATCGACTAATGAGAGCAAACTCTTTTCTCTTTTGTCGTGGTGTTTGTATTCCTTTATATTGCATCGGGAGCTCTACTCAGATCCAAACTGAAGTGTCGTTTTTCCATGTTGATTTTTCAGAGCCCAGCAAACGCCCCTTTTGTGGTCCTATAAATAGTGTGTGGCCTCTGGGGGGTTGAACTGCTTAATTACAGAATGCTTTCAATGTGGAGTCCCCCACGGTCCTTACCGACTATTAAAACCACCAGGCATTTCATAAGTGGATTTTGCTGTTCGCAAAAGATAGCAAGGAAAGGCACCTTTACAAGAAGAGAGTAGATGGAAATGATTTGTGTGTCTCCTTTTATATTTTGTTTTTTGTAGTGTTTTAAGTCCTATAACTCTGTCCAGTGCACTTTTTAAACTCTCTTTGCAATGTACAGTATGTAGTGTCTCTACCCCTACCTCAGCCAGTGTCTTGTGGCAGAGAGTAGCTTCTCTTACTGACTGTAAAGACACTAAGTGTCCTAACTATTGCAAATCTCTAGTTGTGGACTCCTACATCTTCCAACAAGAGAAAGACCCTCATACACATTGCAAGTAGAGTAAAAAGCCTATAGTAAAAAAAAATCCTATACAACCACTGTAAGTCTGCACAAAACTTTTGCCCGCACTTATCACATGAACATTGACTTCACCACCTGGGTGTGAAAAATGGGACAGAAAAGCACCATAAGAGGGGGGTGGAGGTGACTGAGGTAGCACTCGACCCAGTCCCATTTGAAGTGTCCTCGTTAGCCGGGGACCTTAAGCACCGGTGCAGCCTTTTGTTAGTGCTGCGGCCCACCACAGATGGTCTGACCTGGCCTGAGTCACTCCTCCTCGTTGGTGCTGTCTGATTGCCACCCAAGTGGCCGGTCGGGCAGAGCTCGCTGTTTGGCTTTTTAAGGTCATGCCTGAGGATTAGTGTTGTCAAACGGGGCCAGGCCAGGCGTGAAGGTAGTTTTTGTGAAGCCCACAGTCCACGGACATGAAGTATGATTATTTCATTTTTGCCCATATAATTTCATTTTTGCCCATATATTTATAGATGAACTTTAACTTTTTACTTGCTTATGTACATGCTTCGTAATCAATCGAATATAATTAGCTGTTATTTTTGTTGTGCTGCTTGTGGAATTCCTGAAGTTAGCCATGACATATACTCATTTATTTACTTCTTCTACACCTCCTGTGGTTACAGTGGCGTACCTGTTTGTGTACAGATATATTAAACTTACTACTTCCGCCAAGGAGGTTAAGTGACCTTCCGATTTCTGTTCGTTAGTTTGTTTGTATGTTCGTGGTGCGTGTGTGTTTCTGTCCACCAGAGGGCAGAGGTGCACTCTGAGTGCTTTTGTGGTTAATAATGTTAAATAACTTCTTTGTTTGTTGCTGTAGTTGACATGCCTATTTATTTACTTGAAGGTGCACCGTGTAATATTTTTTGTAGTTTATTACCAGAGTTCATGCTGCCCATTCACAAATGTTACCTTTTTAATGCATACTTGCCACCACCACCAAATTCCAAGTATTCATTATGACTGGGAAAATTGCACTTTTCATACCTGAAAAGGGGGATCTTCTCCATGGTCCGCCATTTTGAATTTCTAGAAATAGACATTTTTAGCTGCAAAACGTACTGTACTTTAATATTTACTAAATAATAAACCAATATTTACTAGTATAACCTATGAAAAGATCAAATTTGGTGATAGGCAGCATATTTTCAATGAGCAGCATAGTTGCAGTACCCATTCTGTCCACATTCTACACAGTGCACCTTTAAAAAACACATAAATTAATATGTTAAATAATTACCGTAGTTTGCAAGTCTGTCTATGGCCATAGCTTCTGGACCTATTGACACTACAATGACATTTAAATCTATTGTTTGATGTTAATTCTACTTGTCCGCCCGTTGCTGTATAGCTCCTAGACTTCCTGGAGTACCACCCGTGCCCGTTCATCCCCCTGATCCAGCGCTCGCTGGAGTTTGCCGTCAGCTACGTCTTCACGGAGATGGGAGAGGGGGTGGTGTTCGAGCGCTTCATCGTCCAGTGCATGAACCTGATCAAGATGATAGTCAAGAACGATGCCTACAAACCTAACAAGAACATTGAAGGCAAGTAAAGAGAGACGTTGGCTCTGGCGGTTTTTGACTCCTTTCTTCCGTTTTTTGTGGCCTTTCCTTCATTTTTTTATGTTAAAAACATTATTTAACTCAAGGGGAGGTGGGAAATGAGCAAATTCCCAGAAATGGTGGAATGAGGCTTTCATGCTAATTAACAGTTGCCTTAATTTGCAATGAGTAGAGTACTTTTATTAAAGGAACAGACCACCCTTTTTTGATTTTCACATAATTGCAGTATCTCCAAGCATTATTCATGAACGTGCGTATAATTTTCGTCTATGTGTTTGCATTGCCCCGTTTGACAGTATACCCAAATTAGGCATAGTAATGCAAGTCTATGGTACAAAATAAAACACCAT
The DNA here is from genome assembly GCF_034702125.1 of Engraulis encrasicolus. Classification (NCBI taxonomy): domain Eukaryota; kingdom Metazoa; phylum Chordata; class Actinopteri; order Clupeiformes; family Engraulidae; genus Engraulis; species Engraulis encrasicolus. Next base: position 12,107,151 of record NC_085877.1, on the reverse strand, counting down.
CAAATGAACTTCTAAACCACTTTAAAATTAATGTAGCATTCACCAGAGTGTAAAACAGCAATTTAATTCGGTCCAGTGATCACTTGTGGCTTGATGCTAAAGATACCAGTTACTTTCAGTGATTATGCTAAGCTATGCTAATAATTCTGATCCAATAAATCTAAGTAGGCTACTGAAAACACAGAGAAGAACATGGTAGGCACATTCATGTATAATGCTGGAAAATACAGCAAATATGTGAAAATCAAAAAAGGATGGTCTGTTCCTTTAATCTCGAAGGAAATTAAGGTATCTGTCAGCTTACATAAATAGAGCTATACAGACTTGCTGCCGCACTCGGCGGCGCACTGGAATGTAAATAATGTTGTTAATAATGAATGTAATTTCATTTAATGTGTCCACAGACAGTAAGCCGGAAAGCCTGGAGGCCCACAAGATAAAGACGGCCTTCTTCACGCATCCGACGCTGACTGAGATCGGCAGGAGGCTGGTGTCGCACTACTTCCTCCTCACCGAGGAAGAGCTCACCATGTGGGAGGAGGACCCAGAGGGCTTCGGTGCGTACCACACAGGGGCGGTGCTAGGGGCTGGCCAACCAGGCGATTTATCCAATGGGCATGTCAGGCCCACCCACCCAAAATGAGAGGGCAGAGTGTGCGGGGGGGAAAACAAGCCGCTTTGAATGAGTGGTGGTGAATGACAGCTGTTAGTAGAGCCACATCAGCAGATATTTATCGTCGTTACAGTGTACAAAAATACTCACAAGTGATATTGTTTTCATTATATCAATAGAAAAACAAATGGGGATGTTTTTGTGGATCAGAGGCGTTGGTGTTGTGTTTGTCCATAGTGATTCCCCCACTTACGAACCTTTACAGGACAGTGATGATGTTGCCGAAGTGCCAGCTATGCTTCATAAGTGATGTATCCCAAATGGGTCAACAGTATGGATAAACCACTATGGACAAACATTAAACAAGTTGCTGGGTCTTACCTCCACTTATCGTTTGGACGTGCCATTTAGTATTGTAGCGATGATAAATGACTTTTTTTTATCTCTCTGCTAACAGCTGCCATGCACCGCTGTTGTAATGTATTTAATTGTTTTTCCCTACGGATTCTCTGGCCTCTTATTTTGTTTGGACGGACCAGACGTGCCAACTGGATCAGTTGTCAAGGGCGGCACCCGAAAGGGGTAGTACCATCGCGAAAATCTCCAGTTATGGCCATTAACATGTTATTCCTGTACTTTTACCACGCAATTGGATTAATAACATGGTATTAGAATTATCATCAGATATATACTTTTTTTTGTCTCTCAGTGATTTTGCGATCATTTTTCATCTGGCGGGGTGGAAAAGTAGTGTCCACGTGCTTGAAACCATTTTCTGTTCAATTTACTCTTCACTTGCAATAGTTCTGCTCTTCAAGGAAATTGCTGTAAAGCAATCCATAGCCCTGCTGCTAATCAACAAGTACTCTTGGCTGGAAAAAAAGAACAAGACAATTTGATACACCAGAGACAAAATAATGAACTGGTAACTACTACTAACTGAATAAGACACAGAAATTAAGTTCCAGTTTTATTTCCCTGTGCTCAATTTCTGTTCATTAGTCGGCCTATGTTGCATCACTCTTCTTTGTTCTCTCCCCTAACAAACTCTGTGGCCTGAAACCAAAGGATGTGATTTTGCACCAAACTTCTGTTAACCCATTGATGCCTAAAGCACCTGCAAAGAACGTCTGCTGAATGCCTTAGCCCTTTTTGGGAAAAGTTGCCCTCAGCCTATATAAACCTAAATATCTCAGCCTCTGAAGCACATAAAAGCATGAAATAGATTGGTTAAACATTAAGACCCTCATCTTGCATTAGAATGTGTTTATTCGGCTCTGACATACCATCATTTAAAAAAAAAAAATATCTCAAATGTCATGCGTCTGAATGCTGCGTCCTGCAGCTCTAGGCGCCAAAGGCCACTGTTATGCAACGCAACATCCAGCATCAATGGGATAATTAACAGCCAACCTGAGGCCAACAACAAAGAGGTCAACATTGACTTTCAGCACACTATTATTGCTGTTTTTATATATTACCATTATTATTATATAATGATTTTTTCCATTCATTTTGCAAAAATCTTAGTGTTTGTAGGGCCCAAATTATCTGCTGTCTTAACTGACTTCAGGACAAATTTTGAGGTCAACATTGACTTTGAACCTGGTATTATTAATCTCATTATATAATTAATTTTCTTATCATTCTTTTTTCCCCCCAAATCTTTTCTTTCATTGGGCCCAAACTATCTGGTGGCGGTGGTTATCAGGACACTGCATTTGCACAGTACTTGCTCTGCATGCATGCAAGGCACGCTGCAAAGATGAAACCATAAGCCCATCTAGCGTTGGTTGTTTGTGTTAGTTATTATTGACTGGAGGGCTTTTTTTCTGTGTTTGTGTTTCTGTGTTTACTGTGTTTATGCTACTGTATGGCAGTTTGTGAAAAGATAGAAGCGACAAAACAACTTTTGATCAGCTTGTGCTCAATTTGTCAGTGTGAATGGGGAAGTATGCAAAATAAGATTAGGACGTTTTCAGCTAGGAAATTTCCACTCTGCTGCATTTGACTTGTCTTTTCTTTTGTTACTCAGCAGTAAACTTGTAGAAAGTTTCACTTGCTGATCTAAGGCTGAAATCTATCTCGGCAAACTAAAAAGAAGTAGGAGTCTGGCTGCCTCTCTTTCCTCTTATACTGCCTGAGAGTGGGGTTGTTCACATTTCTGTAACTGAGAGGGCTCCTTGACACTTCAAAGTGGAATAGACATGCAAAACAGCCACCAACCACCAGCCACCAACCACTCTCACTCTCTCTCTCTCTCTCTCTCTCTCTCTCTCTCTCTCTCTCTCTCTCTCTCTCTCTCCCACCTTCAACAACATAAACTGCTCCTTTCTTCAGCTGACAATGCAGATCTCTGGAAGTATTGAGGTTTCACCGTTTTATAGACTTTGGATAGAGCAGAGTAACTTGGCCTCCACTGTTATTTGAGATGTTTTTTTTTTTGTAGTGTTTTAGTAGGATTTACGGTACTAACCGTTTGTAAAATCTATAGTAAGAAAGATATTATTTGAAGCGGTAAACACTCTTGATAGTCACTGGAGTTGGGTGAGTTTTGCGAAGCTAGAATTCCTGTTTAACCACTTTGGCTTCTTTTACGCCAGGGGTTGCAGTCATATCCCTGTTTGTGCTACACTAACACCCGTGCACTCGTTTGAAAGCTACGACTCTGGAGTTTGTCACTATATAGTCAAAAGAGCACTCTTATGTTTTGTTACAAATCTACTTGGAATAAAACACAACATTTCTTGAAAAAAAGGAGAAAATGAATGTTTTTTTTTTTTTTAAGTTTTATTTATTAGAAACAATCAATACACATCTGGAGCAGACATCTCACAATTACAGTATAGTAGAAAGTTTCCAGTTTTTCTTTCTTTTCTTTTTCACAACATAGAACCTTAACAACAACATTATTCAAAAACACAACAAAAGTAGTAGGCAAAAAGTTACACAAAGCATAATAATAATAACAATAATAATCAACAACAAAAGAAAACAAAAGGGGGGGGGGGGGGGGGGTGGTGGTGTTGGTGGTGAAATAGCAAAAAAAAGGACACCTACAGTATACAATATGAAAAGATTATTGAAAATTGAATTGAAGCTATGTGGGATTAGCCTCTAATTCCTTCAAATTATCAAAGTGAGTGATAATGGGTTGCCATCTCAAATAAAACTTATTCATTGATCCTCTAAGAGTGAATTTTATCTTTTCTAATTTAAGAAAGAGCATGACATCCTCCAACCATCGGGCGAGGGAAGGAGGTGTAGGAGATTTCCATCCCAAGAGAATCCGGCGGCGTGCGAGCAGTGAAGTAAAAGCAATGACATCAGATTGGGCTTTTGTGACCGTGTCTGGATCTAGAGGAACGCCAAAAATTGCTGTGAAGGGGTTTGGTTCAATTGGTATGTTCAATGCATCAGACAAGGTTTTGAACACTCCAGACCAATATGAGTCAAGGGAGGGACAGGACCAAAAACTATGTGTGAGATTGGCAGGAGAAAATGAGCACCTGGTACAACTTGCGTCTGATCCTGGGTATATTTCAGCCAGTTTGGCTTTACTGTAATGTACCCTGTGAAGGACTTTAAACTGAATAAGAGACAGGCGCGCACAGGATGATGAAGAATTAACTCTATCAAGAGCACAATCCCAATGATCTCCCAGCTCCACTCTCAACTCGTCTTCCCAACGACTTTTAATCCTTGTTAGGTTTTGGTCATCTAGAGACATAAGTCTGCCATATATAAGAGAGATTATCCCCTTCCTTGGTTTTATGAGCGTTAGCTCTTCCCAAGCTTCTAATGTCGGTAATGTGGGGAAGGGTGGAAAACTAGCTTTAAGAAAGTGCCGGATCTGGAGATATTGAAAAAACAATGGTCTAGGCAGATTATGATCTTTCTGCAAATTTTCAAAACTGTCCATGGTCCCAGCCTTGTAAAGACTGTGAAAACAGTGAATATTTCTCCTTGACCATTCCAGGAATGACAAGCCCATGGTAGATGGGGTAAAGAGGTGGTTTTTATAAATGGGGCCCAAGACAGAAGCAGAAAGAAATTTATAATGTGACCGAAACTGGTTCCAAATTTTAAGTGTAGAAAGAATTATTGGGTTTGAAGTAAAGCGAGAAGGCCTTAAAGGTAATGATGAGTAGATTAAAGCCCTGAGACTGGACTGCCGACATGTTTGTTCCTCCAAAATACACCAATTTGTGTCAGGGGAGTGTAACCAATAAAGTATTTTCTGGATGTTTGCAGCCCAGTAGTAGTGAATAAAGCTAGGCAGTGATAGTCCACCTATACTGCGTGGCCTTTGCAAAATATTCACCTTAACTCGAGGTAATTTTTTATCCCATATAAATGAGGTCAAGGCTTGGCCTATTTTAAAAAAAAAAGACTTGGTAAGAAACAGAGGTAGGCATTGGAAGACATATAAAAACTTTGGGAGAATGTTCATCTTCACAGTATTTATACGGCCCGCTAAAGATAAAGGCAAGGCTGACCATCTTTTGAAGTCTTCCTTCATACGGGTAACTATAGTTGTCAAATTTGACGACAGAGACGAGAAGGATTTGGTAATGTGAATTCCTAGATAGTTGAAACCTGAATTAGAAAGATGAAAAGGAAAAGAGGGTGTCAGACCTGGCGGTGATGTAGAATTTAGAAGGAAACACTCACTTTTCTGAAAATTTAGTTTATATCCAGAAAACCTTCCAAACTTTTCTAATAAACACACAATTTTAGTTGCACATGTCATTGGGTGACTAACATATAATAACAAATCATCGGCATACAAAGAAACCCTATGTTCTATTCCCCCTCTAGTTATGCCCTGAAATTCTGTCGTGGTTCTTAAAGCTATGGCAAGTGGTTCGATCACTATGGCAAATAAAAGTGGGGAGAGGGGGCAACCTTGTCTTGTACCTCTACTCAGGGGGAAAAATGTTGATCTCAGGTCGTTGGTTTGAACGCTTGCTTGTGGATGTTTATACAAGAGCTTAATCCAGGAAATTAAGGTCTTGCCAAAGCCAAATTTTTCCAAAACTGCAAATAAATACAAAAATTCAACTCTATCAAAGGCTTTTTCTGCATCTAAAGAAATAACAGCCTCAGGCAGATGAACAGGGGACTTAGTATATGCAATATTAATAAGGCGGCGTATGTTTGAAAATGAATGACGGTCCCTAATAAAGCCAGTTTGGTCCTCAGAAATGATTTTTGGAAGAAAACTTTCCATGCGAAGAGCCAAGACTTTAGCTAATATTTTTGCATCTACATTCAAAAGAGATTTTGGACGGTATGAGCCAGGATGCGTTGGATCCTTGTCCTTCTTGAGCAGAAGTGAAATGGATGCCTGAGAGAATGTGGTGGGTAAGGAGCCCTTCTCAAGTGATTCAGTAAAAACTGCCAGGAGAAGAGGGGCAAGCTGAGCTTTAAACTTTTTATAAAACTCTACAGGGTATCCATCCATGCCTGGAGTTTTTCTGTTTTGCATAGCCATTATGGCATCAGTAATCTCCTCAATCTCTAAGTCTTGTTCAAGAGTGGTTGCATCATTGTCGCTAAGGGAGGGCATTTCCAAATCATTCAGAAAGGCAGTCATAGGAGAGGTGTCAGTGGGGGAGCTGGAGGTGTAAAGTGAGATAAAATGAGATACAAATACATCATTTATATGCTTAGGGTCTGAAATAAGTAAGCCATGTTCATCTTTAATTTGAGGGATAAGTCGGGATGCAACCTGGCATTTTAACTGATGAGCAAGCAAGCGACTGGGCTTGTCCCCATATTCATAATAATTTCCTCTGGTTTTAAGTAGAAGTTGCTCAGCATGTCTGGTAGTTAACAAATTTAGCTTAGCTTGTAAATCTATCCGTTTCTTGTACAAGTCTGCAGTTGGTGATTCAGAGTAGAGCTGGTCAAGACGACCTATAGATTCAGATAAGTCTGAAATCTCCTTAGAATGCTGTTTATTTTTAAAAGCTGTGTACGAAATAATTTGACCCCTGAGGAAAGCTTTAAGCGATTCCCAAATTGTGGAGTGTGATATGTTGTCAGTTTTATTTATGGCAAGAAAAGTGTCTATGTTAGTCGCCACGAAGTAGCAAAAATCCTTGTCTGATAGTAAAAGAGGGTCTAGTTTCCATAGGGGGCGTTGTTTTGTATTCAGTGTGAAGGAGATATCCAATATAACGGGGGCGTGATCTGAGATAATAATGGGCAAATAATCACATTTTTTTATTAAAGGGATGAATATATTGTCAACAAAGAAATAGTCTATACGTGAGAAGGAGCGGTATACAGGAGAGAAAAAGGAGAATTGTTTTAGACTTGGGTTGAAAAAACGCCAAGGATCTACACAACCACATTTTGCCATGAAAGCTGAAAAAGCTCTTGCCATGCCTGAGGGAGCCTGTGCTTTGGGACAAGATCTGTCTAGCGACGGTTGTATAGAGCAGTTCAGGTCACCTCCCAAGATAAGTTTATGAGTGTCTAAGTTTGGAAGCGATGACAGCAATTTGTTGACAAAGTCTGTGTCATCCCAATTAGGGGCATAGATGTTAACAAGAATAACCTTGGTCTGGAAAAGAGATCCACAAATTATAACAAACCGCCCATGAGTATCAGTGGTGACCTCTGTTGGTGTAAACTGTATTTTTTTGTTAATCAGGATGGCAACCCCTTTTGAACTACCATCGTGTCTTGAATGATAGACTTGGCTGATCCAAGCTTTACGTAGACGAATGTGATCTTTTACACGCAAATGTGTCTCCTGTAAAAACAATATGTCAGCTTTAAGGGATTTAAGGTGGGAGAAAACTTTTGAGCGTTTAACTGGCCCATTTAATCCCTTAACATTCCAAGATACAAAACGTACTGCTGAGCTACTGTTCATATTGTTATGAGTAATAGTGGAAAGACTTGTAGGAAGTGGTAGTTCATTCCGCTAATATGGTCAAAAAGAGGCCTTGAGATATCTATGGGATAAATCAAGATATATAGTAGTACCATAGTACATGTAGGCTTGTGTCCTAAGTTTGGTTTTAGAATAAACACCAAAGAGAGGGGGGGGGGGGAGGCAAAACAGCTGAAATAATAAAAACAAACAAAAAATAGCAACAGGAACACATTCCTAGATCCACCTCTACTAAGGAACCTGAGGAGGATCGCAGGATTAGCCAATCTAAAGACATTCCGCTTTGACATCATTCAAGTACACACACACACACAAACAAACAAATGTACCAGTGGCTCCCAATGCCACTTGTAATACAGAACCCCATTCTGAGTGCAGCGAAACTAGTCAAAAGTAATTTTGAAAATCAAACACATTAAGAAAATAAGCCTTGCATTTACATTCATTAAAAAAAAAGCCCATCTGAAAAGTATCAGCCAAAACAATAATAATAATAATAAATAATAATAATAATAATAATAATAATAATCATAATCTTACGAGGCCCACCTAGCAGACTGGCAGCGTTAACTTACTTAAATGCTGATAATGATGGGTAACCAAAGAAAAAACAGTGTGGTTTGTGCCGTCAGCAGTCATTACAAGTTTCTTTAAAAAATAAATGCACCACACATTGTCCAATAGCAAAAAATAAAAAAAATAAAAAATATGCAGAACCCCACTTGGAGTGTAACAGTCCTTTTCAAATGTTTCAAATTAGGGAGGAGAAAGAATAATATTTTGAAAGTTTTTTTTTTTTTTTTTTTCCCCTCCCTTCCCCTTCTCTTTAAATCCCATGCTGAAAAGCGACAATAGAAAATCCTGCATGAAGCCCACCCATCAGACTGGCCACGTGACCTAAATGCTGATGATGATGATGGGTAACCAAAAAAAAAGAAGGGTGTGGTTTGTGCCGTTAGCAGTCCTTTCAAATGTCTTTCAAAAGCAAATGCACCACACATTGAAGGAAAAAAAGGCAGAACCCGACTTTGGGTGCAATAGTCCTTCTCAAATGTTTCAAAATGTCCAGTCCAACAAAAAGGCCATGTCAAAATGAAAATAACCCAATTATAACCCAGCAGCAGCCACAGCAACAAAGGCACATGGTGAAACCCATCTTGTAGGTAGCCTACACTTTATTTTAAATGGTAATGACGGTCAACCAACATTAGGTAGCCCACATCATACTAAACAAAGCCGATGGAATGTCATGTCTGGTTAATGCTGTAGGCTAGCCATCATTTCAAGTGTCTTCCAAAATAAAGTGCGCCGCACACGTTAGCTATTGCATTAATGCACTTTACCTTTAAGACTCGAGAGTCTCGGCAGAAGTGTGAGAACCCCACTGCTGTCGGTAGAAATCCATGGCCGCCTCCGGTGTATCAAAACACAGCTCCTTACTGCGGAAAAGCACTCGGAGACGAGCTGGGTAACCCATCCTGAACTTCACTCCTTTCGCGTAGAGTAGACCCTTCACCTCCTTGAAAGCTGCTCGTTTGCGTCCCAGCTCGGCACTGACGTCTTCATGAATGAAAATCGTGTGGCCACGAAACTTCATCTCTCGTTGGCGTCTGTGTACGATGATCCGCTGTCTGTCTTGATAATTGTGAAAGGCAACGATGAACACCCTCGGACGTGGTGGTGGAGTTCCACTTGTTGCGTCCGGCGTGGCAGGGGATCCAAGCCGGTGTGCGCGAGCGAGAACGAGGGGGGTCGGGAAAAAATCCTTCCCAAATACTTCAATAAAGAAATGTGTCATGAAACCTACTGGGTTAGATCCTTCCACCCCCTCGGGTATGCCCACCACTCTCAAATTAAGCCTGCGAGAACGGTTTTCCAAGTCGTCCACCTTGTCCTTCAGCCATGCGTTCTCCGCCATTACAGCAGCAAGTTTAGCTTCCAGAAGAGAAAGTCTCTGTTCGGTTTCGTCGAGTGTAGATTCAATGCCACAGATGCGCTCCTCTTGTGACTCAGAGTGCTCTTTCACTTGGCCCAAAGTAGAGCTGAGGGAAGCTAAAGCTGCATCGAGGTCTTTTTTCACCGCGCTGTGAATAGATTGAGTCAGTTCTGTTAACAGCGCTGAACGGAGGTTTTCAAACTGTTCGGTTAGCTCCATGCCTGAAATCTGGCTAGTCTTGCCAGTGGGCGAATTAGCTTTCTCCTTTTCAGACGGTTTTCCGGGTCGGGGAGGGTTCTTAGGCATTCTTAAACTATCTTCACTGTTGAAGAACAGTAACTGCACTATGGTAGACGAAAATAATATAATTTATGGGGGTAAATAAAGAGTAAAAATAACGAAAGTTAGGGAGCCACTAAATCTCCTGACCGCTCACGCCATGTCCAATCCGGAAACGAGAAAATGAATGTTAATCAAAATAAATGTCACTCTGAAAACAGTTCTCCTGTTGAAACAGGAAAAAAACCCTTGCCTCAAGTCTTATTAAAAGTCCAGGACAAAGGATCCACTGAAAACACGTAAAAACAGTAAAAATGTGGATGTCTTGCATCCTACCGAGACCAGGACTTTTATATGCCAGGACTTGTAGCAGTTCCTCGGGTACCATGCACAGGGCAACGTCGCATGTGGTGCATAGACGTGGTGTCTTCTGTCTACAATTCACACACTGTCGCCGTCCTTCTGTGCCATCTTCCCTGAAGTGTGCGGGCATATGCAAGGCATCAGGTGATGGTGCTGGTGGTGGTGGCGCTCGCGGAGGAGAGGGGACAATTTCAACATGTCCAGCACGCCGGAGCTCCAGAATTAGCTTCTCACGGAAGGCTTTCTGACATAAGGGCTTTCCACCCCTGCTTTCCATCATGTATTTGTGGAGGATGAACGCGTTCACTATGGCAATGTCAATAAAGTGGTAAAAGAAAGATCTGTACCACCTCCTCGTCTTGTGAAGAACTTGGTAGTAACCGATCAAACTGTCAGACCAGTCAACGGCATTTTTGTTATTATTGTAGTCTTGTACTGCAGGAGGTACAGGCAATTGTTCCACATTCCATATGCCATCTGTCTTCACCCTGCGCTGTATCGTGCTGCCTTCGCTGTGGGCTTGATGAATGCTGGAACACATCCGAACTAGACGAGTGTCTTTCCATTGTACGAACAGCAGACTTCCCTCCCGTATCCAACGTATCGTACCCCTTGGGTGGCGATTGTTAATGGCATCGGATGTGTCTTTTGGGAACCCGATCCTGTGTTTGCGAATGGTACCGCATGCCCATATCTTGTTCTCATCCAGCAGTTGCTGGAACAGCATTGGGCTTGTATAAAAATTGTGCACAAAGAGCTTGTAGCCAGTTCCCAAAACTGGGGATTACACTAACTCCATCACTACGTCAAAGCTGAGCCCTTTTCCAGACCCTGCTTTGTTTTTCCCCTCATAAACAATGAAGTCCCAGGTGTACCCAGATTGTGAGACTGCTTGCACAAACAATTTGTACCCCCATTTCGATGGCTTATCTTTGCAGTATTGCCGGATTCCTATCCTGGCACAGGAGGAGACCATTCGTTCGTCAATGGCAATGTTCTGGCCTGGCTGAAAGTTGGAAATGCAGCTTTGCCGGATATCCGTGTACAGGGGTTTAGTCTTCTGAAGGCGGTCAAATTCAGGGGTGCCTCTTCGAGCTGCATTCAGCTCGTCATCATCAGGGTCAGACAGATGGATATTGGTGGAGATTCGTCTGAATTTACGGCCAGACATGGTTGACCCAGCCCAAGGAAAGCTATACAATTCTGCCCTTCGCCAGTAGTCTGTAAGAGCTGGCACGTGAACAAGACCCATGTAAATGATCAGAGATAGATAGCTGAACATGTCTGCCATGGTCAGTTCTTCCCAAAGATGTGCATGCCTCCATCTCCCAAATTTGTTTGTTTTACTGAGGACCTTTTGTAAAACTGCATCGGAGATGAATAGGCGAAAGAGATCCAATATGGAATAATTTCCCCCAGTAATAACTTGCGGACCAGGAGTACGAGTTGGTCTAAACACTGGTTGTTGTGGAATTATATCTTGTACCTCTGTGTCCTGCCATCCACGTCCATCTTCAGTTTGCGACAAGTGTCTCCCCCTTCCTCTTGGCGGGCGGCCGACTCCTCGTCCTCTGCCTCTGCCGCCACCTCTGCCTCTACCCTTTCTTCCTCTACCTCTGCCACGTCCAGGAGGCCTACCGCGAGGCCGGCCTACCCCTCTGCCCCCCATCTTCTTCGCTGGGGGTATGTATTCATCTTTGTAATAGAAAACAATGCACAGACACTTTCTGTTTCGTCTGTTTCGTCCCCGTCACTGGATACTGTTGGTTCAGCGCTCGCCTCAGCCGTGTTGCATATTCTTTTCCGAGGATTTTGTGACATTATGCAGAAATTAGTCGACTTGTTCTGCGGAAAAACGCCCAAAAAATGGCGAATATTGGGCAGCATGTACACTTTTACACTTCAACTTCAATAACAAGCTGCACCTGTTAGATGTTGCACCAACCCGGGCGCGGGGCTCATTGATTGTTAATTGGAACCCGCCGACGGGGTTCATCCCGCCGGTGGGGTGCATTGATTGTTAATTGAGACTGCGGGCGGTTGTAATCACTGGCCCTCAGCTGGCAGCGGCAGCTGGGTGTTACACATGCAGCTGCAAACCCCAGCTGCATGCGCCTGGTACTGTCGGGGTGCCTGCTGATGCTTAGTCCCCATGGAATGTGGTATCTGGGCAGGCTGGTTGGTATCAGCCAAAGAAACTCAAGAGAAAGAACAATCTCTTGGCGGGGAATGCATTGGCCACGGTGTAGTACGGGGGCGTTGCCTGAGGACACGAGTGGATGGAAAATTAACTCCCTTGCGCATGGTCATTGGTCAGTGGTGCGATGGATGCCATTTTCGTACTCCCTTGCACATGGTCAGTGGGGGCGACACCATGATGGATAATTTGTGGCCAAGTGACGGCAGCTGTTGGTCAGCAGTAATTGCTGGGGGTAATTAAGGACAGCTGACAGACATTCACGCTGTCCTATGACCTGTTCCACAGTGAATAACATTTCCGTACTCCCCTCGCCATCATTTCCTACTACGCTGTTATGTAAGGGTTAACGTTCGGCGAGAAGGTCGCTACCGTGGAATAGCAGCACGACAGAGAGAATATTTAGACCCCGACGCGGAGCGGAGCGGACTTGTTCTCTCTGAAGTGCTGCTATTCCACAAAGCGACCGACTCGCCGAAAGTTAACCCGCTTATTATATGGATATACTTGAATGATTCACACATGGCGGGGACATTTCTTTAGGCCTATTTAATGTTAAGATTCTTGCTGCGCAAACAAAACAGTGCCGTTGTGAAACACCGCTAGGCAACAGCTAGGTAGCCAGGACAACAGGTGTTGTCTATCACAGCAGCTGATTAAAGTCTTGTTGAAAAGTCGCTTTAGCAGTGAAAAGTCGTGTTGCCATTGACAGCGGTCTGTTATAGACCAACCCGTCCGTTATCGAAAAATAACAGACGTGCGAACGTTGGGGAGCCCCGTTGAAATGAATGGAGCATTCGACCGATGACGTCACAACCATATAATAAGACGTGAGTAAGCCCTCTTGTCTCAAGCCTCTTTGGTATCAGCTCAGCCCTGTGCAGTGGTAGTGGGGCCTGGCAGATTGGAGTGTCTAATGTGCCCTGATTACCCATAGCAAGTGTCTCTCGAGAGGTCATGGTGGTGTGGATATGGTGGTGCAGAAAACTCTTTGAAAAAATTGATTTGTAACCGCCGGCCAGGCTGTATACTGCCCGCGGCTGGGGAACATTAACTGGTTAACCTTTAAGAGTGTGGGTTTTTGAGCATTCTATAAAAAGAATGCGTTCTATAACAATGCAAGATTCTACAATTCCATATTTTATTGAATGATGCCCAGAATTCTATAGAACTTTCACTGCCCGAACATTCCCGCCACACCGGTGTGACGGTACACTCTTAAAGGTTAATCCCCTCCTGATCTCTGAGTTCATGTTAATATCAAAATTCATGAGTTGATCCTCATAACAAGAATATATCTCTCATCACTAGTATGAGGAAATGACGCACAAACCTTTTCTTCTTTCTGAAAATGGACTTGAGGATTGAAAAGATAGTCCAACTCCCAATGATAAACAAAACATGTTGTCCTTTTTACCTACTTCTAATGATATTCATCTTAGCTGCTGCTGCCTCCGTGCCTTTTGAAGCCTGTGGATGCCCGGCCCCTCTCCTTACGAAAGACAACACAGCTGCCAGCTAATTAAACACCAAACGAGAAACAATAAGTCCTCATAAAACAACATCTAAAATCCAGCACTAAAGGAAAGAAGGAAAGTGATGTTTAATCAGCCACTCAGCAGTAGTGTTTGTTCTCCCAGGACCTCACATCTCTGGAACAAGAGATAAACAACTTTTTACATTTTATTAAAATTATATTATTCATTCATTAATTTAAAAAAGAAATGCCGTTTGAAGAAGATATGTGCAGCAGACTCAGCACAGGTGTCCTGTGATGGCGTGTGTGTTTTTTTGTTGCTTGATATTTCACGGCTTTCATGGAAATCCGTGTTTAAAATCCTGCAGAGTGCTTGTGGCATCATAGTCAGAACTCTGTAAAAATTCTAATCATGGAATTCCGTGTTTAAAATCCTGCAGAGTGCTTTCGGCATCATAGTCAGAACTCTGTAAAAATTCTCAACAGAGGTTAAACCCACTGAGCTGAATAAACAATCGATGGTTAACCAGAGAGAGTTCAGGAAGAGTAGAATATGAAATACCTTTGGTTGGGGGTGGGGTGGATAAGTAGCAGCATGCCGCCGGCTTTCCCATTGCTACTGCTGCCACCAGGCCAGACACCCCAGTGACGAGGCAGTAAACAAACAATTCATCACCGTGCTGCATAAAGCCACAGACACCGCTCGCTCGCTCGGCTAGACCGGAGCAGACTGGTCGAGCTTTTCCAAGCCTGCAGCCTGCAGCGGAGGGCAAAAGTGTGTGTGTGCGTAATAGTTGTCATTGGTGTGTGTGTGTGTGTGCATAATAGTTGTCGTGTGTGTGTGTGTGTGTGTGTGTGTGTGTGTGTGTGTGTGTGTGTGTGTGTGTGTGTGTGTGTGTGTGTGTGTGTGTGTGTGTGTGTGTGTGTGTGTGTGTGTGTGTGTGCGCGTGTGTGTGCGCGTGTGCGTGTGCATGTGAGTGTGCGTGCGTTCGTGCGTGCGTGCGTGCGTGCCTGTGGTATGAAAGCGTGTGTGCGTTCCCGCGTGTTTGTGCGTGATGAGATCCCAGGTGTGTGTCTTGATGAGGCTTGCCTTTGCATGTCCGTGTGCGTGCGTTTGTGTAAGGGCGTAAGCATGTCCGTGTGTCCGTGGGTTTTGTTATCGGACAGACAGCCAGGGGCTGCTCCTCACTTTTAATCTCACCTGACCTCCCACCCCTCTGCCCCTCTGAGTCTTGAAAACCGTGTGAACCGCTCACCTGCTTTCATGCTCTCCTCTCCCCCTTGTAGGGAAAAGCTTTTGGTGCGATTGGCTCCCTTTCATGTAGTCTGATGGCTTTGGCAACAGAGAGAGAGAGAGGTTATAACCAGCAGGACACACACACACACACACACACACACACACACACACACACACACACACACTCTTTGGCGCACAGAAGAGAGAGGTAGAAATCTGGAGTGTTTTTCTGCAGGTTATGCCAGCATCCCTTCTGGCTCCTGTTCTACTGAGAAGAGTTTGGCAGAGAGAGCCTGGAGGGAGACGGAGAGGTGTGTGTGTGTGTGTGTGTGTGTGTGTGTGTGTGTGTGCGTGTGTGTGTGTGTGTGTGTGTGTGCGTGTGTGTGTGTGTGTGTGTGTGTGTGTGTGTGTGTGTGTGTGTGTGTGTGTGTGTGTGTGTGTGTCTGTGTCTGTGTGTGTCTGTGTGTGTCTGTGTGTGTCTGTGTGTGTCTGTGTGTGTCTGTGTCTGTGTCTGTGTCTGTGTCTGTGTCTGTGTGTGTGTGTGTGTGTGTGTGTGTGTGTGCGCGCGCGCACACAAGCGTTCGCGTGTCTGCCCATATTGTGTGTGTGTGTGTGTGTGTGTGTTTGAAAGGGAACTAGTGCGAGTTTGTCTACGCGTGTGCATGCTTGTGCCTATCTCCCCAAAGCACTCCAGGCAGAGATGGCATGACAGCGGTAGACACATTTTGCAGTAATTTCTCCTGTAACAACAGATATTTCCAACACTCTTGAAGTCTATTGTAGCTGTCAGAAAAAGCTGGGAAACTCACAGATATTTCGCATTCTTCCTGTATTCCCTCTGACTTGAGTGTGCATAGTTTTCATGAATTTTCTTCAGCATCCTCCAGATTATTTTTTTCCCACTGATATCACACAATTGCCTTTTTTAAGCCGTAATACTGAGATTTGCACGCGTCATAAAACAGTATGGTGCTTCTGAATCATAAATAACTTCTGGTGTGTTTGTACGTGCGTGTCCTGCTGAATCTAATGGCAAAACACTAAAGACAGTGATTATCTCAGAGGGAATGTGTATAGAAAATACCAACAAAGGGACTGCAAGAATTAGCTGAGATCATTTCCATTTAATGAGTGTTTGTGTGTCTGGGCACTGGCAGGTACGTACATTTGTATATGGACACGCAGCAGTGAAATGGTATGGCTTTTGAAATGCAAATAAGACCCTGCTGAATATTCAATGTGGATACGCGATCGCAACATCTCTGATACGATAATTGTCCTCTGTGCTCTGTGGGAATTTCTAACAACAACTCATGCCACAGAAACATAGAACGCGCAACGTGACGTGGGACTGGTTGGTCGGTCACCCCATCTTGCCGCCCTCCACATCTGCTGTCTGGCTAATTAAATGATTAAAACCAGCGTGACGCGGCATCTCTGCGCTAAGTTATTGTTCATTACCGAACTGTGAGAGACAATGATTGCGCATAAAGATGTTCCAAAGCAGTGTAAAGGTCTCATTGGGGAACCGAGTTAGCTAATTGTCATCACGTCGTCTCCAGAGCTGCCGGAAATCGAAAACATAATGGGCTGTTTTTGTAGTCAAAACATCCTCCATCCTCCATGTGTCCTGACCATTAAATCATGAAATTGTTGTTGTTTTACCGGTAATTAAATGCAAATTCAAAAGAGGAGGGATTTTAAAAATGTTCTCGGCATCACGCATTAGGGTTTTAAATACTGTGGATTGCAGTGGTGTTAGGCGACACGCTGGCATCTGTTCTTTCTGGAAAAATCTAACATTCTTTCTTTCTGTTTTCTTCCTGTTTGTCTGTTTTGTGGTCCTTTAGCTGTGGAAGAAGGAGGAGGAGATTCTTGGAAGTACAGCCTACGGGTGAGTTCAGTGAAATATACACCACCTGCACCTAGTGCTTGACAAAGTTCAGTGACAACTCATTTTCAGGGCATGACTTGTTGCTTGCAGGGCATTGAAGGGCATTTTTATGGAGGCACAAATGGGCACATGATGTGAGTGTGGGCACCAGAGCTGTATGAAGTAGAAGTACTTTTAAAGATGTAAATACAACACTAGTGGTGTATTACATGGGTTCCACTTTGTAATAGCATACTGCTGGTGTTGTAATTGCTAATCTGCTAGAGTACTTCTACTTTATACAACTCTGGTGGGGACACTGACTCGCCACTGACTCGCCGGAGCCAACATGGGGCATGCTCGCTATTGTGTATATGATGAAGTACGGGGTACACACAGTAGCGCAATTTATACACACAGTTAAACAGTTAGCAGTACGGGGCTCTAAGTTAATTGATGCTGGGACCTGATGAGGTTTTTGCATACTGGGTTGACCGCGATGACCCGATTGTGTGTGCCATACTTTCCGAAAGGCATGTTCTTGCATACATTTGCGTCTTTCGAGCTGCCTGCACCGTGTACAAATAAGGTCTAATCTTAATCAAGTCGACCGTGCAGTCCCCCATGTTTTTGTTTTTTTAATCTCTGGCTTGCAATTCAGTGGTGAAAATCTGCATATCGTCCAGATATATTCCGATATAATATAATTGTCGCACACAAAGTCACAGCGTTTGGGGAATATTAAACAAGATTAGGTTAATCATGTTGCATGTAGTTTGACAAGAGACAAACAAGATTTATTTCCACAAGGGGATGGAGTAATGCAAATAAACAAGGCTTCCGTACGTGAATAGTGTGTTGATGCCTGAAGGTCAGGGCGAATGCTTTGGAATGCTTGTGTGAGGCTTTTTTACATTAAAGACCTTTTCGCAAGTTATGGCAACAACATTCAGCTGCATGCTTTTTACTGACTATGGTCCGAGAAGGCTTTTGATGGTATCTGGATTTAACGACTTACTTATATACTATAGTCTTCTGATCCAGTTCAGCAGTTGAAACTCAGAATGCACGCTTTATTGTTTAGGTGAGGGATATAAAGAGAGAAAGGCCCCAGGCCTTCTCTTATGTCTCTGTCTCTCTCTAAGGCTGGCTTCACCAAAGCGGTGAATCGTTGCGGGAAGGAATCGAATTTTACCGTCAGTAGCGAAAATACATGCATCCATATCTGTCCTTCCACACCAACCGGTGGTAGTCGGACGTCAGCGGTGCCGGAGCCGGCGTCGTTCTTCGCTGCATTTGGAAAATAGAACTTGAGAGGATTTTTGGGCGGCAGTGGCCGGCGGTGTCCCATTCAAATGGATGGCAAAGTAGAGCGATAGCTTTGGCTGTGGGGGGGGGGGTTTGAACAGGACTGGCCGCGCACGCCGACGCTGTCGGTATGAAAGGCAGAGCAGAACACACTGGCCGAAACTACGCAGAAAGACCTCATTAGTTTCGCTTCCGTTCCTTGACGCCTTGGTGTGAATTCGGCCTAATACCTAAGGAGGTGTTACCAGCAGGGTAGGTAGACAAAGGAGATATTTAACAAAGCCCACATTTTAGCTTAAAAGGTTCAGGTGAATTGAGGTGACATCGACTGATGTCACTGACAGTTGAGACATTAGAGTCCTATATAATAGCAATCAACACTGGTGTTTCACAAGTATCCACTATTGAGGTCTACAGGCAAATTATAGCTTTATTGCCTCTTTCAAACTAAGAGAGAGTTATCCAAAACACAGCTAAAACAATACTCTACAAACAATACAAAACATTGTATGGTATGTATGAGACTGTGGTGGAACTAGACACTGAAAGGAACCGATAAAATGTTTTTTTTTTGCTTTTGGTATCCCGGCTACATAACTTCAGCATTTAAAAGCGATTTATGGCTACTTTCAGCTGGTTTTTGTGCTGTGTTTGCACATAAGCATTTAATATTCGCCCCACAAAAGTAACAAATAACTTGGCCAATTCCATTTTTAGAAATTACCGGTATGTGTTTGCTGTTTTAGCTATCCTGCTCTGTGAGTACCAAGAAGCATGGTTGCTGACTGAAGCCCATCTCATTTTGGGGAAAAAAAAGAAAAGCTTCTTCAAAGACCAGTTTAGTAGAGAGTAGTCAAATTTGTTAATCCCCCGAGACTGTATTCACACAACCTTGGGCTGAATTTGGGTTGGGAGAAACTTGGGAGAAATTGTAAGACTATATAGTAAGTCTAGTGGCCTTGTCAGTTCTACCTCTGGGACACTTTACTTTTCGTGCTGCTGTGTGGAAAACAGTGTCTGCACAAGGAAGAGCAAAGGACATGCAGTAGCTTATTGCACTCTTAACTCACCAGCATGCAGAGAAATAATGTTTCTCTCCTTTTTGATTTAATATATATATACACAGTTTCTCTCTAACCATCTTAACTGTGGAAGTATGCGTGGCAGCTGTGTCCTAATGGTTAGAGAGGTGGTCTTAATATACCAGAGGGCTGCAGGTTCGAATCCCTCCCTTACCTCTCCCTTCACCTCCATCTATGGCTGAATTCCTTTGCAGCAAGGCACCTAATCCCACCTTGCTCCAAGGACTGCAACTAACACCCTGTAAAATAATAAGTCGCTGTGGATGAAAGCGTCAGCCAAGTGTGATGTAATGTAATGCAATGGGTCAGACAATAATACAACATTATAAATAGCGTGATGCCAATGCCAATTTGCCATAACATATTTGCTCAGTGCCAAAATGAAAGTTAATGAAGAATATATTTTCCTGTCCATGCATATACCACTTATGAATACACATTATAAACAGTAGTGAGATGCCCATCATTGCCACATTACTACTTAACAAGAAAGCTGTTACTGTGTTAAATGTTAATTGGTTTGTTTGTGAAATGCAGTGGAACTTGTGCCTGCTCACTCGTTCAAGCACAGCACTAAGATCATCCGTCAGTTATGAACCTTGGCGTCGCCCTTAGCAACAGATGGGGGCTAGCAGCTGTTGTGGTTCTCACTTTTCGGAGAATTAGGCTCAGACGTTTTGTGAAATAGGATTTAGAACACAGCACTTAAAACACTTGATACCCTTCAGAATGTAATTTAAGTGCAAAAGTTTGAACAGTTGTATGTCTGATGGGGTGTTTTTGGGGGAGGGGGTTAAACTTCCAGTGCCTACAGCAACTTGTTTGAAGTTATCTGAGTAAAAGGCAACTGAGCTCCAGCAAAACATTTTATGTCAATGTACTTTCTCGCGGCAGAATTACCGGTAGACACCATATCTAAGCCCATTGTTCCAAAGCAAAAACAAAAAACCAACTGCCAAGAGTGCCATTCTACAATGAAAAGCCATTATAAAAAGACAAGAGTCAAAGGGTGGTGTGAAAATGGCAGTCGATTATTGTCTTGTATGCTCAGCTTGATAATGTTGATTACGGTTGTAATAATGTCCCTCTATTGGCGGGGCGTATTTATTGGGTTATTTGTGGTCCGTAGCCACCAAGGTCATAACATCGGCACTCACGTTTGATGGCTTTAGCTGAAAATGTGATCGTTTGCCTCAATCTGCCACAAGCAACCGTGCCAGCATTTGACACTCGCACACAGAAAAAATTATGCTAAAAGGTCTGGCTTAATTTCTGCTAATGGAATTGCACTGTCACTTGTTAAATTTATTTATTTCCCGTCATTCATTTAAGTTCCAGTGTGTTTACTGATGTAAACTTTCAGTAGTTTTGCTTTGTTTTGCTAGAAAATGAGCACATGGAGCCCCCCAAAAGGCCCATCGGCCCACCCACCAGCACTACCCTTGAAAAGGGACAAGTGAATTGTTGTAGCAGTGCCTTTTCTTACAGATATAGAGTATCATTTTAGGATTGAATACTTTAAATGCGCTTAATGTAATCCCTCGGAGTCCCTAATGTCTTGCTAATAAATTCCCTAAATGAGGTTGTTAAAGCTAAAAAAAAAGAGGAAAAAGTCAAAGCTTTGTAAATCCTCTTGTTTTCCATTATATAGTTTGTGATCAAGTACTTGTTGGTCTAATACCTTGCTGTGACTCAATGAGATCAAACACACACGCACACGCACACACACAGGCACACGCACACACACAGGCACACA
>NC_085877.1:12043620-12081120 GCF_034702125.1 Engraulis encrasicolus | reverse complement strand
CCTATAGACTATGCAACATGGACTTCTTTTTTTGACTAGTCCCTTCATATTTTTGGGCTTGCTTTTAATCATTTTTAATTAACTGTCAATATAGTGTCAGCTAAATGCAATAGGCTACCTAAATTACAAACAGCACAAACGGGTCTCTTGAAATTATCTGCATAGCCTAAAATGTGGTGCTATTCGCCCGACTATGGAGTGACTGTCCATGGTGCTGAAATCGCGTCAAACTTTTCCTAGGTGCAAAACAGTAGGCTTCAAAAAAAAAAAAAAAAATGTCTGAGTGTCACAAAAAAGCTGCTCTGTCCGTAATTATAGGCCTAGAGTCCTTCCAAACGAAAGTATCCATATAGAAGAAATCAAGTCTTCAGTTTCAATAATCCACGTTGTGTGGCGCAAATGTAGCCTAGGCCTTCCAAACAAAGTCTCTCGCGGCCAAAAGTGACTAAACTCACCTCTGATGATATAGCCTACTTATGTTCCAGGTTACTCACGACACTGAGACGATGCAGAATAATCCATGGAAAGTCAACAGAGCGGCTCAAGCAAGACAATAAAAGAACAATAATCGCCAGATCAAATATAAACATAGGCTAAATACCAAAACTAGCCTATGTAGATTTGGTATGACGTTTGATAAAAGCCTCTCATTCAGATGGCCAGGGAGAGAGGCAAACAATCTTTCAACAGCGTTAGCTGTTGCCTTCGAGTAGAGCCTTTTGGTTGTATCTTTTTTCAGTCTCTATTTTCCCACTACGCGCGTTGGATCCACGTTTTTAGATGCGTCCCAGCGTCCCATACATGTCTGTCCGTCCGTCCGTCTGAAACGTGTTCTTCAACTTGTTCCCTCCCGTGTCCACAAGGTGGGATAGTTGACTATTTGGCCCGGAGCACGCAGCTGATTGCATTGTGAGACAAGTGCAGCGCGAGTACAATGGAAGTGCTGGTACATTGAATAAGAAGCAGTGATAACGCGCCAGTTGCCCTAGCCAGTACAACTGTGAGGGGGGCATTCAATTTCTGGCATTATTTTGCGTTTGGGCCGTGGGAGGCAACTTCGTTTCGTTTTCACCAACACCACTGTGAAGTGTGTATCACTATGTTCACGGTCTTGACCCCCTTTTGAGACTTCGGCCCGAGGATGTCAAACGTGGGGGGGGGGCATCATCATGTTGTGTATGATAGCGTCACGTTGTGCAGCTCAACTATTTGGTTTGTCAGAAACTCGCGGCAATGACAATGAAACTTGGTGCTCGGAACAAGTAGACAAATAATGCGCCATTTGACATACGACGGCGTACTGATGTTCTCGGACATATTGCAAGGGAGGTTCATTCTTTTTCTGCTGACGGCCGTGTGGACAGATTGCTTTGCAGTCGTTTGAATTTGGTAATCTCTGGCACTCTTACAATGAAGCCGACTGCTTTGTAGGCTACCTTGCCGTTAAAAAGCTTGGAGCAAATGATTCACCCAAACGGTTTTATTTATTTATTATTTGTCGCTGTTTAGGCCTACATTCTTTCCCACTTGGACATGATGCTGAAATGACGTGATAGACCTACTAAAGGTTGATACTAACAATGTCTGGTAATTTGTAGTGTAGGCCTACTTGAAATTTGAAATCACATGGTACTTCTCCAAATTCAAGCTTTCGAGATTCGCACTCTGAGGCAAGCGCAATCGTTAAACTATGCTGCTCATGGAAAATGTGCTGCCTATTGCCACATTTGAGCTTTTCATGAATATTTACTAAGTAATAAACTAATATTTACTAGTATGGCCAAAGTATTACAGTAAGTTTTGTAGCTAAAAAGGTCTATTTCTGGAAATTCGAAGTTCACTCGGAGTGAACCTGATGAAGCAACAGAGAAACGTGTTGTTCACCAAATAAACTACCAGCAAAGAATACATACCAGTGTGCAGTGATTCATCCTTCTTTTACTTTTATATACAATAGTAACTTTTAAGAACCGTTTTTTTCTCCCTTATATTATCCAGCTAAGGTGAGCTTCTGCCAGACAATTTGATTTAAAGTGCATTCCATAACTTGAATTTTGCATCCTGAAAGTATGGCGCCTTTTTTTTCCCAAAAGAAGAAAATAACGAAATATGACATTCCTCTACTAATTGCATTTTTTTCAGTGTTTCTGGGCTTTATTATTATTATTCACCATCTTTTGAATCTCTTTGAGATCGGTCTTCTTTCTTGCTATCTCACACATTGCATTGTAATTATTTTAATTAACTAGCTGTTAATTAGCGCTCTGCTCTCATCGTGTATAATACATCTAACATGCTCTATCCACAGGGTCACAGCATGTGTGTCACAGCAAGTTATACACTTCAAAAGGATAAGTCAATCATTTAGAATATTATGTTTTGTAACCACAATGTTGAAGTGGTAAAATTGTAGTAGAAGTAAGGCTACAAAGGGTTCCCAACATATTTCAAACAGATGGCCCACTTGAAATTTTCACAAATGGTCAGGGCCCACCTCTGACTCAATGAACGTGACAACACGTAAATACGTAGTCAACAGCAACACACACATTATTTGGATTTATCCGGAAAAAGATTTCAAGGCCCACTTGGAGTACTTTCAAGGCCCACCAGTTTGAGAATCACTGATATACACCATAATTTTTTTGTCGTGCGTACCCCCTAAGCCTTTTTGTTTTGCCATGAGTACCCCCTAGCTCATGCTCTACATCGCTTCCTCTCAATCCCAATTTAACTTCCCATCTACCCCAATTTGACTTCCTCTCAATCCCAATTCGACCGTGTTCCGAGTCCATGTACCCCTTGCAGTGTGTTCACGTACCCCTAGAGGTACACATACCCCTGGTTGGGAAACGCGGTCATAGATATGCATACTTGCACTGCAATACACTTAGAGAGAAAGCAGTGTAATTACAGATGCATGAAAAGATGTTTTTCTCCTTCTTCTCTCCCAGTTCTTTATAAGTATGTGCTGGCATTGTTTTGGGCCCCTCAGTGCATCATTATATCTTTGTCTCCAGTGAGTGCAAAAGCATGTGTGTTTGTCTGTGTGTATGTGTGTGCGTCTGTCTGTCTGTTGGTCGGTGTGTCTGTCTGTCGGTGTGTCTGTCTGTGTGTCTGAACTTCATCCTGCACACACTTACACACACTATACCACCTAACCTACATGGCAGCGATTTTGTGCGTGTGCGCGTGCGCGTGCGTGTGTGTGTGTGCGGGCGCGTGTCTGTGGGTATGTATGTGCATGCATGCTTGCACATTTGAGTGTGTTTACGTGTGTGTGTGTATGTGTGCGTGCGTGCGAATGTGCGGAGCTTGATGGCATCTTGATTGATGGCTGTGTGATCCCAAGGTCAGGGCCCATGTTAAGGCGTCCTTCTCGCCGAGACAAGCGGTGGGTGGACAGCTTGACAGCCAGGTACAGATAGCGGTGCTAAACGACCGGCTGGCTGCCAGGCAGGTGAGCTGATATGTGGCTCTAAGTACCCCTGACAGGCATGAATCACTCTGGGAGGAAAATCCCACCACAAATAAATAAATAATAAATAAATAAGTAAAATGAAGCCCTAAATTAAAATTCTGACCTTTTTGAGATACGAACATGGTCCATTTTTAGATTAGGATTTCAGTGTAGCTTGTTGGCGCCTGTTGAGTGTGTGTTTAAGAAATTCATTGGCCTAGCTTTTTCATACACACAGTTCACAACGTCTCACAGGTAAGGCGATATGTCTGTTAGAGAAACCGTCAGCCTTCATGGATGCAAGTTGTCTGTCTGGTGGAGTGAGCACAATCGATAGGATGATAATTTAGATGATTGGGCTGTCTGAGACGCCTGTTTGTCAATACACAGAGTTGTGAAAAACAAAGTATTGACATTCTCGATGCCTGTTGGCTATGAAGCTACTTATCCTGAGCTCATCGAAATGCTTTGATATCATGAGCGTCTTAAAGCATCACCCTACGCAGCTGGTTTTTAAAGAAAATGTGAAAAGCACCACATGGTGGATAAATATAGTCTATTGATGCTTTCTGTATAGGCAGAAGCGGTAGCTTTTGTAGCAAGTCATGCTTTCATTTCAGGCCTGTAGTGTTTTCAAGTACTTTCCTGCATGCTGAAAATGTCATCTTAACAAGTGAATGGTTCTTTTTTCTCGTAGAACTTGTGGATTCAGGAGAATTATCTGGTATTATCTTATTCCTTTGGCAGATTTTTTTTTGTTATTTCAAGTATTAGTCAAGTTCATTTTGATTTAGGCAGCAATAGCGTAATGTGTTAGGGATTTTGCAGGGTTGCAGGTTCAATCCCCAGCTTTACCAATCCCTTCCTGCCTCCATGGCTGAAGTGCCCTTGAGCAAGGCACCTATCCCCGCACTGCTCCAGGCACTGGAACCAATACCCTGTAATATCTGTAAGTTGCTTTGGATGAAAACGTCAGCTAAGTGCAGTATAAGATTTTAGTCAGTGTAATCTTTAAAGGAATTGAACCCAAATCAGGAAATAAAAAAAACTTGAAACACTTGAAAACACTCCGAAATGTGACGTACACAGGGCATGATCGGCATTATCAGCTGCGCCCTCCTAGTGACGCAACACCTTCGGCGATGTTGCTTCTATTCAAATCAAATCGAGATTGCAAGTCTCTGATAATCAGGCAATTATCTTACTCCAGTGGCAGATAACTTTGCTTATGTCAAGTTTTCCTCTAGATTTTAGTCAATGTTATCTTTGTCAAAGAAAATGTTGGTCCTATTTTCTGAAAACGAGACCAAATGAGCCCAAATCAGGAAAGAAACTTGAAATGAACAAAATTATCTGCCAGTGGAATAAGATCCTTCTAGAAACTTCTCCTCAATTTTGGAACAATTCCACTTAAAACAAGATACTTTTACTTGCTACGGCAGCTTTTTTGTGCAGTGAAGAAAAAATACTGCATATGGAACTCGTATGTAAGGCATCAGTGCCACTATGTAGAAATGATGCCAGATTGGGAAGCAACGGGGAAAAAACAGTAAAACACAACCTTTCTATGTGATCAAAGTCCAACAATGGAATTCAAAGATCTCCCGCACAGTCTGTCATGTTGTCATTGTTAACTGTAATTTTTCGAAACAAGAAAATGGTGAGATCAAAGATACTAAACGATCATATGCTGTGGTGCGATTTGCATATCACTGGGGCCTTTTGGTTCGTTCTCACGGGAGGACTTGCCAGAGTGTGTTTTTATTTCATTTGATTATTTATTTGAAATCATGTTTTCTGAATTTCTCTCAGGGCCTACAAACGTGGAGGAGCCAGTTCAGCTGCTCATGAAAGATGCAGGTACAATATTGTTGTCTCTTTTTTTCCCCCATGAATCTTGTTATTCTTAGGAATTTCGAAATGCACATTTTTTTCCTGAAGTGCTTTCTTGTCAGAGTGAAATGAAAGACCCTTAGTGCATTTTGAAGATAAAAAGCTTTTTTTGTCTTGTCACATTATCCCATGAAGTGCATGATTAAAAAAACAGGGGGAAAAAACACAGTTGACTCAGTCTTCTCAGATGTCAAAAAAAGCTCATAATTTGACCTAATGTCAGCCAGGTGTCAGGAAGCCGTTATTGCCCCATTTTGAGCAGGGATTGATGCTACCCAGGCGGGGGGATAATCGAGTGTCAGAATCCTCTTTATATGTCAGCAGCTTTCCTCACAGAGGGGTACCCAAGCCAAACTGGCAGGTGGCCTTGTTTCACAGCCAGCAGCGCTCTCTCTCTCCATCACCCTCCCTCCTCACTCGATCACCCACCTCTCTCCATCCCCCCCCCCCCCCCCCCCCCCCTCTCTCTTCTCTCTAGCGTTTTGAGGTACCCAAAATGCTGATGCCATATTAGCACGTGGTCGAAACGACACTTGATTCACTTGAATCCGTTGCCATGTGGATGTAGCCTAACACTCTCTATCTTTCTCCCCTCACCTTCCTCCTCTCTCTACCTACCCCTCCCCCACTCTCCCCTTCACTCCCTTTCCCACTTGATATTCCTTTCCACCTCTCTCTCTCTCTCTCTCTCTCTCTCTCTCTCTCTCTCTCTCTCTCTCTCTCTCTCTCTCTCTCCGCTGTCTTCAAAATGCCTCCTCTTCTCTCCTGTGTTGCAGTGTACAATGCCGTGGGCCTGGCCGCCTACGAGCTGTTTGACAGCGTGGACTTTGATGTCTGGTTCAAGAACCAGCTGCTGGCAGAGTTACAGGTCACCCACAACAGGTACAGGATGCCCTCTGGACACGGCTCCATTTCACTCCTTCACCTCTTCTCTCTCCCTCCCTCTACCTCTTTCCGTCTTGCCTTCCTTCCTTCCTTTGTTTGTTCTTTCTTTCTTTCTTTCTTTTCTTTCTCCCCCCCTCTACCTCTTTCTGTCTTGCCTTCCTTCCTTCCTTCTTTCTTTCTTTCTTTCTTTCTTTCTTTCTTTCTTTCTTTCTTTCTTTCTGTCATACACACACACACACACACACACACACACACACACACACACACACACACACACACACACACACACACACACACACACACACACAGACAGCGTCTATTCGTTGATATTTTTCTCAGGTATGTACAAGATATCAAACTTTTAATAGGAGGAGGGAGTTCTTTTTTCTCCACACTTCTGCTGCCAAAGGAATCAAAGTTTTATCATAGTCCTTTCCTGATGGTGTAGTCGATACTACAACCTCAAAATGTCAAACTCGGGTCGGATTTTTTCCTTGGCTCCTCATTATTGCCTGTGAGGAAGTACTGGAGTGGCAATGATAAAGGTCCGCAACACTGTTCAATGCTCCCAAGCAAAGTTTAATGTCACGTGAGTGCCATTAACATGAGGGCACTGTGATGAAGGACTGAGAGTCCAAAATGTTGTACCATTAAATTTTGTTTGGGAGCATTGAACAGTGTTGCAAACCTTTCAGTTATCTTTGGTTTGGGTTCAGCACCTGTGATACTGAGGTGCATGCAATTCTCTGACTTTTTGAAGTACTGGAGTGGCACAAGAGAAAAAAATCGTTTCTGTTGAAAAGAAGGAACATTTTTTAAAACGCCAGCTGTCAGGTAGCCTTCCGAGCGGAGAAAGTAGCAGTCTGGATAGGAATACAGTCAACTATTCTACTTAAATTTGTAATTAATTAAGTCTTGCAAAGTTTTGCACAAAGTGCGTGCGTGCGGTAGGAGTGTGTGCATGTGCATCAGGCGCTTATGTGTGTCTGTGTGTGGTGTGCATATTGTATGGTGTGCGCTGCTCGGGGAGTGATATTGAAAGTGACAGTTTGGTTATGGGAGCCTGGAACTACACAGTGGGGAAGCGATTGTGTGGCAGTCAAGCCTGCCCTCTCCTTCCCAACATCACAGCAAATGCAAAGCGCCATGTGTGATTTTATTTCACTATTTATGTTTTGATGACAGGAGTGTGTGGAGAGAATTTTCATTGTATCATTTACAACAACAGGGCTTAGTTTCGACAAAAGGGCTGTGTGACTTTTTTAACCAATGAGCATCTTGAGCCTAAATACTTTCAAGGACCAGGTGGTGGTTTTCTTTTCAAAGACACGTTTTCACATAATCTGTTTTGATGAAAACGCCCATAACAATCTGACCGAAACTTTTATGAGGTCTATTAGCCTTAGTTCCTGTATCACTCATTGCATTTGTTGAAGAATCGCTCTTCAGAAAAAAAGCTTCCTACTTTTGAAAGATGCAATTTGTGGTTCTTTAAAGCACCATTGCGCTGCTTTTTCAACGTTGAAATCGTGTTTTCCAAAGTCGTTTCTCTTGCTTACCAACAAGCAACAGTTTTAAAGACATTTCTGAATTCGCTTTGTAGTAGATTTAGAGGAGTGTAGAGTCTGTCTTTGCTTCTCCATGACCAACAATTTCACTTCCAAACTGTTGGGCCACTGAAAAATTAAACAAGACTGCTGAAAATGAGATGAAATGTCTTCAAAGAGCCTGCTTGCCTTGACTCCCCCATCACTCACATCAAGTGTGTTTGAACAGTCACTCTGCCATAACCATATAAGCGCCATATTTTGTAACTATGCCATTTCTTTAAAATCACAACCTGCATTGAAGCATGTTTCACTGAACAATTTCTATAAAAGCATAGCATAGAGTAATGCATCATCTTGTCAACTATTTGTCTGTATCGGTGAATGTTTTAGATCAGTGGGACAACAAGCATTTTGTATTTTGTAACCATGCAATTTCTTTAAAAGCGCAGCATACATTCAGGCATTTGTAACTGTACAATCTCTTTAAAAGCATTATGTACAACAATGCATCATCTCATATTTGTCAATATTGGTGAATATTAATTAACATCAGTGGGTTATTCATTTTTCTCAATGTTGGTGAATGTTTACATCAATGAGCGCCACTAAATGCAAGGAGTATTCTGCTTTCAAATGAAATATTCTCAGTAGGCCTATTTGGTTTAAAACAAGTACCGGAATATTCCATTTACACGTGTGGAAGTAAGCCATGTCCATGTCCGCCATTTAGAATTTTCAGAAACATTTTTAGCAGCAAGACTTCCTGTACTTTGGTCAAACTAGTAAATATTAGTTTATTACTTAGTAAATATTCTTAACAAGATCAAATTTGGCAATAGACAGCACATTTTCATTGAGCAGCATAGTTGTATAACCTACTCTGGCCACCATCCTACACAGTGCACCTTTTAAGAGTTTACATGACCCATGCACAGACCGAATACTGAGAACATTTGTAATATCTGTCACATGTAATTGCGTTCAATAGGATATGAATTTATTCCTGTCCTTAGGTATTGGTGAATGTGTACATCAAGGGGACGTAATTTATTTCTCTCCTCAGGTATAAGCTGATTCGGCGGAGGGTGATATGGCTGATAGGACGGTGGATATCAGTCAAGTTCAAGTCGGACTTGCGGCCGGTACTCTACGAAGTTATTCTCAACCTCATGCAAGACCCTGACCTGGTGGTAGGTGCAGTCTTCAATATTTAATGTGTGCGAGTGCACATGTGTACGCACTCATAGGAACCCCCCCCCCCCCCCCCACACACACACACGTATAGATAAAATCAATATTTTAGCTTCCCTCTGTGATGTACAGCATCACATGCTTTAGAAGAATGTGGTTGAGAACGCTTGGCAGTTTTTAAAAAATAAGAAAAAAAGACCCAGCATTTGGAGACACAGGCGCGTGGGTTGGGTGTGTGTGTGTGTGCGCGCGAGCGCCTGCGTGCATGCGTGTGTGTTTAGGTATGTGCGTGTGGGTGAGTGTGTGTGTTGGGATCTCTGCCTAAGAGATTGCTTTTACGGAGGGCTCATGCGTCTCATGCCATACTTACAACCAAGTCAGCAGAAAATGGAAAATTGCCAAATTGGGTTTCATTGGTTTCATCTCTCAAGTCAGATAATGGAGCCTCCTCATCGTGGGCGGAGGAGAGGAGAAGAGATTAGACGCTTTTTCTCATTTGTGTTCATCTTTTTCATGTGCTGTAATGCCAAAGGGGTCAGTTGTCCCTGGGCCCAGGAACAGGGGGAGTCCCAGAATTTGGTCCGCATTGCATTGCATGTATTGAGGCGGGGGGGTGGGGGGGCTTTCAGAGGACTTTGTCGCGGGCCTGACAGAAGCTGTCAGTGGGATGCCAAGGCGGCTTTGCTTTTATCGCGAAGCATGTTTTTGCCATGTATGCAGATCAGGGAGGTTATATAAGATATCATAACATATGATATGGAGACAGGATCTTGACAAAAACCATTCAGAGCACTTATGAAGTCCAAGAGCATTTTTCATCTCTGGGTTGTTTTTTGTGTGTTTTTTTTCTTTCTTTAATAATGATTGATGAGCTTTTGTAGAGATAACATGGTTTGTGTGAATTTACCCATACTCTGCAATAACATCTGGAGAGAGAGACACAGAGATGCACGTACTGCCGCACACATAAACACATGCACAATCGCGCACACATCGTTTCAAAAGGTCATCTCATAGTGTAAGCTAGCAGGACCTTTCAAATGTGCAGCGATTCCAAATTAATCTCCGTATGAACTGCCAGTGTTGTAGAAGAAGTCAAAATGCATTTTAATATTTAGATACAGTATTTGAATATTTAGATGCAGTGTTTCCCAGTATGGTTCAATAAATTCTGGCACAGCGAAATGTCAAGGGCTTGCTATATTTAACCAAATCCCTTTTTTGTTTTCTTTTCTTGAAAGATGTCATTTTCCCTTGTGTGATAAAACAGCCTCTTGAGCTTCGTGCCATTTTTTGCTACAAAGGGTCCGCCTTTGGTTCACTTATCATGGCCCTCACAGGTACAATATTACAAAAGCAATCAGCGAACAGAGGGAGTGCTAAGGAGTAATGACATTAACTGAGCGATTGTGCTACAGTTGTATTGTAGTGCTCAGGCAGCTTTATATCAAAGGCTCGTAGCGTCATATGTCTCGACAACACCCGAGCAGGCAGGCAGGCACAATCATTTTCAAACTTAAGCAGTTAACACTTGCCGGAAGAAATTGTTTCTCTTTATGGCAGAACCGTTCCCCTCTGAATGAAATGAAGTGTGGTGCCAGGCTCGTGTTTGCCAGCATGTGGCCTAGACTAGTTGTTACGTAGTGTGGCTTTGTCTGCGAAGAAGCAACAGTATGTAGCAAAAAAAGCAATATAGCAATATGTTCAGAAAGAACTAAAGTCATTTAAAGCATAGCTCTTTTGACATTGGATGCGTTAGTAAGCTCAGTCTGAAGCTCTGAAAAAAGATTACGGCACTATGGTCAAAAAAATCTGAGCTTTCCACTCTTAATAAATGAACAGGAATTTCATATATGCTCTGAGTTTATCAATGCTTTAAAGCACTGATGTGTACTCTGAGCACTCGCAGTCACAGTTTTCGGGCACCCTTAGTGAGGTCATGTGGCATATCAGATGGAACACTATGGGGTTGTGGATATCCTTAGCAGCCTCCACTGACTGAGATGAATGCAAATTTCCCAATCATAACGTTCGCTATTTATTCACATGCATGTCTCACATCCAGATAAGCTTAACCTTTTCTCCCCTCTCTGCCCTTTTCTGTTTTTTTTTTCTTCTTTCTTCTTTTTGCTTTCCTTTTTTCTCCTTTCAATCATTGAAGTGCCATTGAAGGAGAAGGGACATGGTGGTGCCTTTGTCCTTACATAACCCTTTTGCTTTGGCAGAACAGGAAAGGATACAATTTGTGCCTGCCTTTGTTTGTTGGTCAAGGTTTTCTTAAAGCGCAAGTGAGGGGCTCATAGCAATTATCTACCTCTGCTTTGAGGTGTTTTTGAAGCAGATGCTCCCGGTGAGATCTTTGAGAGAGAGAGAGAGAGAGAGAGAGAGAGAGAGAGAGAGAGAGAGAGAGAGAGAGAGAGAGAGAGAGAGAGAGAGAGAGAGAGAGAGAGAGAGAGAGAGAGAGAGAGAGAGAGAGAGAGAGAGAGAGAGAGAGAGAGAAAGAGAGAAAGAGAGAGAGAGAGAGAGACATATCTCCCATGTTTAAGCAGTATGTTCTATGTATTTCTTTACAGCTTCTTGCATTATGTCTGGAGGCATCTACTCGGAGATGCACATTAGCATTTGAGTAAGGCATGCGATTCATTTCAAAGAAAATTCCCAACAGAGCAAGGTGGAAAAAAATAAACAAGCCTTTGGTGTAACCTGAGGTGACTGTTACTTCCATTGATGTTGAAAGTCTTTTGCATGACAACATTATGGCAATGCAAGGATAGCTTATTTGCCAGAAGGATGGCACTGAAAGTTTATCGGTCATTTCATACGCAAGGACAGTTCAACAAGGTAAATAAAATACAGGTAAATTTATAGAGAGAAGAAGAAGAAGATTAAGGCATGCAATCAAAATCTGAAATCTGTTTGAGTGTTTTTCAAAATGCCAACATCACAGGCAGGTATGATATGTTCTGAAAGTTTGTTCCAAACTTGAACTGCATAGCAGCTTCACCACATTTTTGGTTTTAGAGCTTTTTAAAGAACAAACTATAACGTCTGCAACACCAGATTCCTCTTACTGCTTACCAAGAACACTATCAGGAGCCTGGTGTTGTGGATTTTATTTTTTGTTCCTAAAGGATAACTTCAGTTAATTTCAACATGCAGTTGTAATTCTCAAACTACCCTGGACTTGTCAGTACCTGAGGGTTTTTTCCCCCTCTAAAGCCTTTTCCAAGATCCTGGTCATTGTAATGGGGGCAGCTGTTTGTTTACATAAAAAAAAAAAAAACATTTTTATTTATTCCCAAAAACATCCAACAGGTTATGCACCATCAGCAGACAACTAGCAAACAGCGGTACCTTTTGGGAAAATGTTTGGAGTATGCCTATGTTAGTTAAAAAAAATAAATGTAAACAAACGCTGCCCCTATTAGAATAGCTCATATCTCACGGTACATGCACACAGGGACGACATGTTTCCTTAACGTCTCCGTGAGCAGTGCGAGTCCGAGAGGTTCGCGGGCTGCCTTTCACACTACACAGTCAACGTCCACGTTCTATCCGCGGGCAGCAGCCATTCATTTTCAATGGGAGCCGCGCATTGAACGCGGACGTCCGCGCAGGAAAATAGACTCGAGTTCTATTTTCAAGGAGCAACGCGGACATGTCCGGTCAGGACGGACATGTGCTGCGCTTACACCACGTTCCTGTGTGCAAGGCATGGTTTGTTTTCATGCATTCTAAACGTTTTGGACTGATAACAGACACGTTCTGTGGACGTACTGTGCGCGCCGTTGGTGTGCATGTACCGTCAGAAAGGGCTGAGCCGAAAAATGTGGCATCACCAGGTACTGACAAGTCAAGGGTAGTGTGAGCAATACAACAGAATATTGAAATTGACTGAAGTGGTCCTTTAAGGTCATGTTGCTTAGTCCAGTGTCCAGTATATAGGTGGATGTATGTTTTTTTTCTTGGTTTTATAGAGTTTTTACCAACAGGTTTTCTGTTGGGGTCTTGGGAGGCAACCTTCTAGAATTACAACTGAACCATGTCCAGTAGTTGTTTTTCTCCAAGAACACAGAGCCAAGCATCCAATCCTGTGGCAAGTTAAAGGTTAAAGTGAAATAAATGAACAAGCAAAGATTTCTCGTCTCTTTTGGTCTTCTCTAACAGTTGCTCTCCCAGGATATATTTGCAGAGCCTCATTCTCTCCCTACAACAGGGGAGATTACACCTTCATTACCCCTCACCTTTGTATAAATGAATGAATAAATAAATAAATAAATAAGTAAATACTTCACCACTCCTGCTCAAGCAGCTGCCCTCCCAGGAGCTGTTTGTAGAACCTCATTCTCTTCCATGACAATAGTTTACACCACCACCATTGCTGTCCCTGTCTGACAGAGTGTAAGACATGACAGAATACATGAATCTTTCCTGTGTACTGTATGTCACGAGAGATAGAGCATTGATCTTTTCTGGGTATTGATCGGCGCGTCATGCCGTGTGCCGTGCACCACCACCCTGATCACTCACTGCCTTTGAATCAATGGTGTCTACTCCAATTAGAGGATCTCTGTTGTGCGGTGTGACCAGTCAGATCAGTTTTTGGATGAATTAATCAGGGGGCTTTTTTTTCTTTCTTTCTTTTTTTAAGTCATTGATTGCCAATTTGAATTGCATTCCAGAGACCTATGACCGTGCAAAGGGGATCCTTTTAGACTGTTGTTTTCTTTCATTTATTCAGCCGTGGCGGAAGGGATTGATGTGAAAGGTCTCGTCATGTGGTTACGCTTCTCCTTCGCTGCACCTCCTGCAAGACAATTTGTTCCAATTGACCCATCATTCGGTTGGTGGTGGTGGGTGGTGGTGGTGTCACTGTTGTTTATGAAATAGTGAACACTTGATGCAATGGATAAAATGGGACTCTCCACCCACCCAGCCACCCACCCACGTGTAATCTATTAGTCAAGTTATCGTTGTGACGTCTACCAAGTCGACCCTATGCAATGGATTCGAGGAGATTTTCTTGGGGTTCCCTGGGGATATCTGTAAGAATCTGTAATGTATTCCATGCATTGGTCGCTGTTCATCATAACCATGTTTCATGCACATTAAGAGTAATTGAGAAATCTGCCAAGGCGACCCTACACAATAGATTTGTGGAGATTTTCCGGGGTCCTCTCGGGTTGTGTAGGAATCTTTAGTTTAATGTACTACCATCGGTCGCTATTAATCACAACCATATTTTTTATGTAGATTAAGGATGGAATAATAAGACTAATGCACAGTGTTGTTTTTACGACCAACGTTTGGTTTTATTGATTCCATGAGCCAGGCGTTTCATGCCAAAGACCTGCCTTGAGGAGAAAGATGGAGACAGGAAATAATAATGAAACAAACAAAAAACGACGCCCTCGTGACTGAAGATACATTTCAAGCTTTTGAATCATACTATATATGTACTGTGTTAATGAGGATTTGTTAATTATGTATGATATTGTTTTCACTTCTGTGAATGTAGTCTCTGAATCTCTGATAACCACACGTCTCTGCTGAGTTACAGACATTTTTGATCATGAGTAGTTGGGTGTCTGGGTGGGTGGATGACCCGGTGTGTGTGCGCAGTATGTATTGTGCCTACAAAAAAGTCTACACAGCCCTGTTCAAATGCCAGGGTATTGTGATAGATAGATAGATAGATAGATAGATAGATAGATAGATAGATAGATAGATAGATAGATAGATAGATAGATAGATAGATAGATAGATAGATAGATAGATAGATAGATAGATAGATGGATGGATGGATGGATGGATGGATGGATGGATGGATGGATGGATGGATGGATGGATGGATGGATGGATGGATGGATGGATAGATGACTTTCTAATGTAAACTATTGATTTTTACAAGACAATTGACAAACAAACACAAAGCTTTAATGGGGGGAAAATGGTTGCATAAATACAGACTTAACACCACCGTGCAGACCCTATGTTATCACTCTACTGTCACCAACATTGTAATGACCAAATTTTAATCTGTAATTCAAGGCTCTTGATGATATCATAGGAGCGTTGTTATGATGCAGTTGGGTCTTTTCAGCAATGAGTGAACGGCAGTGAGTCTACGTCCTACTTTTCTCCCCTTATTTTTTGGGGTGGCTACTCCTCTGCAGCTCATACCGACACCAGGTCTGAATTTTCATGCTTTGGTGTAAGTATGGTGTTGTTTTGGTGATGTGCAGAGGTGTTTTTATTGGCACTGTAGGTGTTTGTGTGTTTGTATGCGCGACGCGTTGTTTTTATCAACTTGACTGACACTACAGCAAGCATTTATCAGTGGTGTTTTGCTGAAAAAGGAAGGACATGCATCCCCAAATAACCCCATGATCTGACGGTGCTATTAAACCTCTGTGTGTGTGCATATTAAACCTCTGCGTGTGTGCTTGCGCGTGTGAGTGTGTGCTTGCGTGCGTGCGTGCGTGCGTGTGTTTGTGTGTGCATGTGCATGTGTATTTAGTTTAGTTCAACAGGGGCCATGCACAATACACATTGATTACAAAAGTAAAAAGATGGCTAGTGCCAGATTATAGCTATATAGCTAATTTCCATCTGCAGTCCCTGGAGAGGTAAAACAAATATTAAAATACAATAACATAAACAAGTAAGCACATCCATAGGCCATGGG
Organism: Engraulis encrasicolus; assembly: GCF_034702125.1. Classification (NCBI taxonomy): domain Eukaryota; kingdom Metazoa; phylum Chordata; class Actinopteri; order Clupeiformes; family Engraulidae; genus Engraulis; species Engraulis encrasicolus. The sequence continues at coordinate 12,065,453 of NC_085877.1, read as the reverse complement.
TCGTGCCCCTCCCCCAACACACACACACACACACACACACACACACACACATTAAAATGGCATACAGGGTGAGTCATATTTTAAAAAACATATGATTAATGTTGACAAGACTGGTTGGTTAATATCCATTTTTTCACACCCCTTGAGAAGGCCTGATAATCAGTAATACTTTTTAGGTTACTGGGTAGACTATTCCATGTTTTGGTTGCCCTGAAAGAGAAGGCTGACTGAGCAAAAGCGGTTCGTCGGATTGGGAGACTACAATCACCCCTAATGATGGATCTTGACGTTCTGCTCATCCATTCAGAGCAGGGTTGAACAAATGTTCTTAGGGGTGGGGGTGCTGCATTGTGAATAATTTTATGGATTAGCCGCAGATCAGAAAATTGTATGATGTTTTCAAGGCTGAGCATATTATACTTGCTCAGTATAGGACAATGGTGGTACTGAAAAGATCTTCTATCTAGGACCTGCAGGGCCTGCTTGTATAGTGAATCAATGGATTTTCGACAGTCTTGTTGGCCTGGGACCAGCTTGTGTGTGTGTGGAATACATAATACCCAGGTTCTACCAAAGCACCAGGTATGCCTCTTTAATTGCTGGTGTGTGTGAGGTAGAGAGAGAGAACGAGTGAGTGATTCTATGCAGGAGGTAGACGAACAGAGCGAGAGAGTGTTTGTGTGTACGTGCATGTGTGTCAGAGTGAGGGTAAGAGATTAAGAGCATGGTCTGTGCTAATGTTTGTCTTTGGCAGTCAGGTCAGTCCAGGATGTTTTTCATGGCAGCAATTAATTTAGCCCCTAAACCTGATTAGAGAGGAAACTACCACCATGCTCAGGTGCCTTCAACGCTCCTAAGGATTGTGGAAAAGCCGGAAATATTATTTATATTCCAGTGTTTCCCCCAGAATTTTTGTCAGTCAAGGTGGTGGGGCGTTAAACGTGTATTTTTTTTTGGCTAAGCAACTTCAGAAATTATATTCACAACATTGCCTTAGCAATTAAGTGCTGTGGGAAACCCTGTATTCCTTATGAAATATTCCACAGATATGTAAATACTATATAACTGGTAGAAACGTTAGAGGAAAGAGTGGTCTATGTATTGTACGGTAGGCTCAACCTGTTGCATACAGAGGGATTTGAAAAACTCTGTTAAACCCGTCCACTGAGAACTCTTAGATTATTGCTGCTTCACTAGACTATAGGCTTGAAACAACTTTGCAGTCACGATAGCCAAGCTACTGGCCAACCTGTCTACAGTATTCTTTCTGTTCCAGAAAAGTCAAGCACCAATGAAAAACAAAATTTCAATGGAATCAGTATTCTGACTGGCTGGTGTTCGCTCTGTTGGTAATTCCTAATTAGTATTGATGGAATTACATTAGTTATTCTTACAGAGTGATTGGACACCTGATGGAACCCTCTGGATTTTATAAGCTTGTCCGCCCAAGTTCCTTCTACTGGCTTGCTGTGACAGCCAAAAACGTGGAAGCATTCTGTAGGCTCTTTATTTTTTCCTCTCTGTAAGGTAATGGCATGCATGAGTAAAGAAGTTTGTGCCTGTGTTGTACTTGGTCTTGTGTGCATATCTCTGTGTGTCTGTGTGTGGTGTGTATATTTTGTGTGTCTGTTTATTTTGTGTGTTTCTGTGTGTTTGTGTGTGTGCGTGTGCGTGTGTGTGTTTTGTTTGTGTTTTGACAGTGTGTATGTTTTGTGTGTGTGTGCGTGTGTGTGTGCGCTGTGGTTCTGTGTAATTCACTCCACCCACTCCTGTCAGGAAGGGGATGATGAAGCCAGCCTCTGCCTCATGCTGTGGAGGAGGAGACACCTCCATGAGGTGGTTAGGTGCTGTGCTATGCTGTGGTGTGGGGGCAGGGGAGGCTGAGGGAGATGGATTGTGAACAGTGTTGCCAAATATCGTGAGAGAAATAAGTGACTGGCATCCTGAAAACAAGTCTGAAAGAGGTGACCAATGACTTAAAAAAAGGGGGGGAGTGGGTGGGACAGTTGCGTGCCTTGTCAAAGGAGGCGGTGCTCTTTACAAGTATCTTTGTGGTACCTTAAATCCACGTAAGTGACTGAGCAGACACTTAACAATGTTGTTGTAGGCTAACTTGTAAGGGTGAGTGAGAAAAGCAGAGCTGACACTGAGAAAGTTACAGACATTCACATCACCGGCGGAGCAGAAGTAAGCATCAAGTCAAGTCCGCGCTGCAAAAATCTCCCCGCTTTATTTATTTTCTCATATTGCGTTAAAATTGTACTTTTAACTACCACATTTTTATTTTTTCTCGGGGGACAAACCACAGAAGGGGGGGGAGCTTTTCTAGTTGCCTATCCATCCCTCAGCCACTTACATGGACTGTGGAGGTGGAGAAGTCTGAGAGATGATTGGCTGAGGCGCTGTGGAAACCGGGGGTGGAGGAGGTCTGAGATTATGATGATGATGGTGGTGGTGGTGGTGATATGATGATGATGGTGGTGGTGGTGATTGGTATTCACCTGACATCCATCGTGCCCTCTCCCTCATAGCAGTTCCTACAAACATTTAGCCTTTCCAGCCTCCGGTTCCTCCCACGTCTTGCTCTAGTCGTTCCACTGATGAGTTACTATTTCAGGGATGTTACAGCCGTCCTGACCCTAACGATCTCTGCAATTCAGCGCACCATGAGCTTTGCATTCATATGCATGGGGATGATACTGACGTGTCGGCTGCCACAGGCATCAACAGCATTGTCAGAAGAATAAATAAGGGAAGTTATTCAGAGAACAGTCTGTTTCGCTTATGATTTATTAATACCCTTCTAAAGATGTTTGCAGATGTTGCAAACAGGTTTGCTTTGTCACTAATGATGAGGGTTATTTGTGTGCGTTGCCACTCTCAGATTCAAGCCTATTAGACTTAAACCGATTAAATTATAGAATAATCGGGGGCTGCTGTGTTGCAGTGGGCTAATACACCTGACCATGTATATTGCCAATGGGGACCCAGGTTCGAATCCAGCCTGACTTATTCTCTTTCCCAATACTTCCCTGGCCCTTTTCACTGGTCTATCATAACAGACTATCATAATAGAGATTATAAAGATTCAAATTAAAAAGAAAAAAGATAATTTCACAATAATGAAAGTTGTAGGAGTATTATAGTGTATTGTCGCAGTTGGTCAATGAGGTGGCTCTGAAAGGTCATTATTGAAGTATGACACAGCTCTCTTAACAAATTTTAAATATCCCCCCCCCCTCTCTTTGTTGTCATATCAGCAGACATCGGCAGCTAAAATGTCAGCATCTCATCTGCCATTGGCAACATTGCCGCCGAGTCCTTTTGCTGCCATGGCAAAAGCCAAGACGTAATGCAATCTATCAGTGTGGGGGCGGGCAGGGAGCGAGATGCATGAGATTATTAATGGAGCGAGATCTGCGAGTTTCAGCATTGTAGTCCAGCACCACATGGGAAATAACAAAAAGTCTATGTACAGTCCATTGTGAAGCTGTAGTTACAATTACTTCAGTAGGAGTATACGGTATGGCAGATGCTTTTTCACAAAGATATTCAACATTACATTATATACGATGTGTAAACACTATATACAATGTATAACTGTAAACTCTCTGCTAGCTTGAAGGAAGGAAATCTTACGATAATAAGGCCTAGTCTAATCATATTATACAGTTATATAATGCAGAGCTTATACAGTCATACATTCTCTCTACTTCGGGGCGCAGATGCGAGTGACGGCAAGTTTGAACAGCTCTACTACATTCAATTATCCATTCAAATGAAATAAAGAAGCTTCAAAGAAAAGAGCCTCTATGGGTGATGAATAACTTCAGCAGACCGGAGACACTGACAGATGAGCTGAAAGAATAGATGAGACGAGGAGGGATGGAAGGAAGAGATTGAAGGGTCAAGTGGTATCTATTTTTGTTGCTGTTTGTGTCTCATTGCGGAACAGTCCTGAAAGTCCAGACAAAAAATTCTTATCTGCTCAATAGAACATTGTATTTTTGGGGGGGAGAAACTCATGCGATACATTTGAAGTCCGTGTGCCACATAAAGCAGGTATTCAGACAGAGATAATGGGAGACGGCAGGTGTCCTCTCTCTCTCTCTCTCTCTCTCTCTCTCTCTCTCTCTCTCTCTCTCTCTCTCTCTCTCTCTCTCTCTCTCTCTCTCTCCGTCTCTCTCTCTCTTTCCCTCCGTCCCTCTCTCTCTCTCCCTCCGTCCCTCTCTCTCCTTCTCTTTCGCTCTCTCCCTCTCCATTTTCCTCTCTATCTCCCTCCTCCTCTCCATCTCCATCTCCCTCTTCCTTTACCTCTCTCTCTCTCTCTCTCTCTCCCTCCCTCCCTCTCTCAACTCCCTCCTACCTCCCAGTATTTTCACGGTGAGCAGAGATGTGTTATCATGGATCATGTCCTCAAAGAGTAATGTTCTGTCATGTGCTGCTGCCCGTGTCGTGCGGTACCTGTGTGCACTTAACCCAGGCGATGTACCTAATGAGTTAATCCACCCAGCTAAAGACTGTAATTAATCTATCTGATTAGATGTGCTTATCTGCAATTGGATGGTTTTGCCTAATGGATTAAACTAACGTGCTCAGTGGCCAAGATTACCTCCGAATCTGTAAGGGCTTCCTTTGCATCTGATCCCAGTGCAGGATTCAGCAGCTCTTTATTTTCTTCGTTATTATTTTTGTTTTATCTTACCATTGCCTTTTGTGCCTTTTCCCTAGTGTGGGGGTGTTCTGTTCCCATTTGTCCAGAGATCCCTCACTTCGTGTGTCACCCAGCGTGGGGACAGGCTTTGTGTCTAAAGGGCAGGACAACAGTTTGTCAATAGCTTAATTACTCCCGACTGAGAACAGGGGGGAGAGAGAAATGGTTTTCAAAAGCCGTTTCTATTCGCATTAGGCTAGCATTAGGGTTGCCCCCGAGACCAAATAAACATTGGGGTGACTGGGAGGGCGTAATTGGAATGAATTATTGTTGGCCTGTGCTTCCCCACCGTTCACAAAACCCACATTGTGTTGTGTGCAGTGCATTCTTAAACCACAATTTGTATGTGTGTGGTTGGAGCAGTAACGCAGAGAGATGAATGATCACTTGTAGAGTTTGAGGGAAAGTAGAATATAGTGTACTTTATTGTCCCTAGGGGTAAGTTTGCCTTGGGCTGAACAGTCACACCATTACATTCTCACAACACTCATACTTAAAGACAAAACAGATGATGGAACAGAAGTATCAGTGACAGAAGTATCATAAAACAATTCACGAATATACTACATGCAATACATAAAGCATAACAACAATTCACATAAAACCATACATTCACAATACATAAAACATAAAACCATTCATGAATATACATACAATACAAAAAAAACCATCAAAGTGTGCATGCTGTGTTGTAAGCAGGGCCACCAGAAGATGACGTCAAAGCAGCGCCAGCCGAAGATGGTCAAACGGAATGTTACCACATGGGCTTGCTCTAATCAAACTTCAATTATGTGACCACACTTGGCTCAATTTTTCTTGTATTCAAAAGAAATATGTTTAAGTATTTGACAACTAGGAGTTCATAGTCTGCCTATATATCTCCCAGTAAAGCCAGTACATGTTAGTGAGAGTCTACGTATTATTGTTGTGTTTACTTTTAAAATATGTATTAGCTAGTTGTTAACAGTTTTAATTTGGCAGTGAAAATAAATGTTATTATATACCTTGTGAGATTTCATCAGTGGTCCTGAGAAGTTTTAGGGTTTTGCTGCCCTTTAATGGCATTCTTGAGAGTACAGTGTCGAGTCTTGTTTTCAGCCACTACCCTTTCAGGTGTTTCCCTTTTCCTTTTGAGGACACGCTTCACCTTTAGGCTGTGACGTTTAAAGGTTTTGTGGAGTGCGGGTCATTAGCGACGGCCCAGGCCTTTTCCGACCCCTCCAAACTTTTATAATGGCCAAAGTTTGCATCAAAGGTATTGTGAAGTGTACTTTACAGGTTCAACTGAACAAAGTCAGTGGCATAGTATTTGGGAGGGCATTTTCAGAACAGAAATTTAACCCACAGCCACCCCAGGCTGCTACAAAGTTTGCATCAAAGATATTGTGCACCGGCTCTCCTTATGAATGTCAGTGCATTTTATAGATAACCTTGGCATGTACACAGAAATTATGGTTTGGTAGTTAATTTTGCTATTATAAAGGTCAAAGTTTGCATCAAAGGTATTGTGAAGTGCACAGGTACACCTCAAGAAAGTCAGAGGCATACTTGTACGCCCATAAGACTGGCACAAAAATGATGGTTGGTGCGTGATTTCGCAGTGCTGGCTGTACCCCACGCATAATTGTGGATTGGGCGAGGCGCATATCCCCCCTCCCCCACTGCCAGCCCCTGGCAATGTATCAGAGGGAAGCCCCACAGGTTCATGTGACAGACTTCACAGCCTCACAGCTTTGTGTGGGTGAGCTCAGCTTCAGTGCGCTCCGAGCTCATCCTTCAATGTGTAAATTTCACCCCAAAGACAATAATTAGTAAAAAGCTTTCAAACAAACTGACATGCCTGACTTTATTCACGATCATCGTGTACTATAAACATCTTTATTTTTCATACGATTTTAGATGAGTCCCATTTCATTTTTTAACACTGCTTTCATGATGGAAATTAGGAAAAAGAACGTTCCAGTCAAACCTCCATGCCTGTTTTGGTTCATGCAATTTATTTATTATTTATTTGTTTATTTATTTCTACAAACATCGTAATTTGAAAAGACTGCCATTTAAGTTCGTAAAGCTGCCTATCTCATGGGATGCATTATTTTAAGTCAGAACCAGGTCGTCAAAGGTAATATGAAGCATAAACATTTATGCCGTTGTTTTCAGAATGATTTGAAATGAGTTGCGATTTCTCTTTTCATCATGATCTTTTCATATTAGTTTTGGGATACATTAGCAGTCCCAGCAATCATAATGATGTAGAATGCCACCTCTTCACTGACACTCCTCGGCCTCTGTGGAGCCGTACAATTATTGAACTAATTCACAAAGAAGCATCTCGCATCTAGACGAGCTTAGGTTCCCCTCTGTGCTTTTCTGACATTTCATTGTTGACACCCAATAAAAGAAGGCATCTCCAACACCAGCATGGCAAAAACAAAATAAACTGAAGTTGTTTGCTATGGCGGTCACTCGTGGATCTGTGCTCCGGTGATGAATAAATAACATGCTGATGCAAGATAGATCAAAGAAAAGAACCGCAATGTCTGATTACAAAAAAACTCTACCTTGCTTGTTTACAGTGCCGCTGGCAAGGGTTGATCTAAAGAGCCGTGCAAATATTTCGTGGCCTAGATAGATAGATCTTACAATTGAGCAGCCAGTGTCAGGGAAAGAGCAGATAAACTTGAACTTTTTTCGGGTTTCAAATCAATTTAATGTCAGCTTTTGCCTAGACTTTTTTCGGCTCTTTTTTGTGATGCTCAGAAAATGCCGCAATACATAAATTTCAGCATGCTTCTCTGCAAGCTCATATGATATTCATGCTCAGTGTTATTTTTGTTGACCAAATCCAGTGTCAGTCATGTAGAGCCTAGAGGTCCTAAACTGTTTGACGTTGTTCCGTTTCATTTCGGTGTTATGCTGTGAAACTCACCAAAAGTGCACAAAGTTTCGATGTTTTGATGTGCCCAATAACTTCACATACCATGCTGATGGAAAATGACCTCTACAACCATCATCGATTTAATGAGCCTTAAAGACAAAAAATCTCTCTCTCTCTCTCTCTCTCTCTCTCTCTCTCTCTCTCTCTCTCTCTCTCTCTCTCTCTCTCTCTCTCTCTCTCTCTCTCTCTCTCTCTCTCTCTCTCTCTCTCTCTCTCTCTCTCTCTCTCTCTCAAGCATCTGACAGAAACAAGTCATTTCAAAACATTGACCTCTTAAAATTCCTGCACTCCTTTTTTGGGTCCTTTTTTAATAGCCAAATTAAGATCCATGCCACATTCTAGTTGTAAGTTGTAAGAGGATTTCACGCATGCAAGCGTGAGCGTGCTTGGGAAGACGCACCGGTCCCCAGTCCCCAAATCCAGCAGGAGCCCTGTAGTATCTCTGGCACAAAAGCCTGTCAGATCACAGGAATAATAGGTGGATCTTTAGCACAGCGGTGAGGACTGGGCATGGACCACGGGTGATAAATGGAGCCTGGATACAGGCAGCCAGAGGAGATGAGACATCCCTGCTGTTCGGAGTCCCATCCCAGTCCCAAAAAAAGCAGTGCCAGAGCCACTGAGACAGAAACAGACACAGACACAGACCCCCAGAGACTCTGCTGGGCTGGTATAGTGTGACAGTTTGTGAACCAGCCGGGCACTTTGATGCTACCAATGTTTGGTATTCTGGATATGCCACGGTGCTGTTTTTCTTTCCCCGCCAACATTTTGATGTTCTGTCTTTCTTTTTCTTTCTTTTGAGTTACTTTTGTGGCATCTTCTCAACGCAGCCTCGTCATTATTATTCTAAGTGTGAATCCTTTCAGCCTCGTAATTACTATTCCAAGGAAGTGTGGTGAAACATTAAACGGATGGTGTTCTCTCTTTGTATTTGGTTTTGCAGTTAGACACTTGAAATGAATCTACTGATGGCCATGGATCTAGATGGATCTAGATGGAAGACACCAGGCACATGTATCAAATTAACACGCTGTAGGCTGTAGCCCATTCATACTCAAATACGTTGGATATATTGATCAATAATAAATGTTTATGTTGTTGGGTCTGGCAAGATGATTGTGTCTTGCCCATCTGTATTGTTTTGGTAGTTATGTGGCATTCACAAGCTATTAGGAATTTTAAAAAGGAAAGCAAATAAGTGAATATCCACAGTGCTGCTGACAGTGCTGTTAGCACATGGATTTTAGGTTAGGGTAATGGTTCTGTAATTTATGCGGTTATAATATGAGTTTGACAAGAGCTGAAATAGCTTTTGTTGGGCTGCCATAGGAGTGAACAGCTGGCCCTCACTTAAATTCATCCCACGTATTAAAAAGTAAACAAACAAGTGAATGCCCATTTTTTTGACAATGCTATAAGCGGGTGGGTTTTCATTTCTTTAAAAGTCTGGCTCTGTAACCTTCGACAGAAAAGGTGATTTATGCCGGGATGTTGCTCATGTTATATAAGCTTGGCCAGAGCTGAAACTGCTGTTTGACCTGCCATAGTATTGAACAACAGGCCCTTACTTCAAGGGTCCTATGCATCAGCGTCTATTGGCGCCGTCACTTTTGTTGTCATTTTGCGTCAGATGTTTTGTCGCCCCGTCCCTCCAGACTTGCCCTGTGCTATCACTTGATTATGTTGTTATTGTTTGGGCCTTCAGAGTACCCATGGGTTTAGTTGATATTTTCAGACCACCAGTCTACATGCCGAGACCTTGGTTGCTTCATTGCTTTTTGTTATCAAGCAGCCCATAACGTTCATTGAAAAAGGAAGAACTGCTTGAGGTGCAATTCTGCTTACCGACATCTAGGTCCTTACCATTACAATCACAGATGTGGCCCTTTATTACATACATGCATGTTATATAGTAAACAGTGGTATAATGACCCATTTTTGTTCACATTGCATATTTCCCAAGTGCTGCACTCAGTAGGAAGAACGTTTAGGATGTTTGGTCCCTTTTTAGATACTACCATGATCTTGTTCTTTTTTTTCTCTTTCTCTCTCTCTCCCCAGGTACGGATTGAAACTGCTACAACCCTCAAGCTGAATATCCTTTTGAAAACTTTTTCCCACCCTATTCCTGTGTTGTAAAGGGGTTCTGTGAAAGACTAATGTAATATATAAATATATATTTAAACAATGTTTGAAGTTCTATGAATCATAAAGAGTGAATCATAAAGAGGGCATCCATTCCTTTTTCAAACTGTTATCTAAGCCTTGAAGGGTATCTGCATTCGAGCAATATTTTTTATATAATATGCAATTGCATAGCGCTCATTTTAAGCCAGACTGGCTGAAAAGCCTTTTCGAGAACCTGCCTTCTACAAGGTGAATTTACCTCTCAAAGTTTTATTAACGATTGCCCCCAAACAATCCAATGTCTTGACCACTAAGAAAAAGATAGAATGGAGGCATAATATGGAAAGAAAATGGTAACTCTGATTGCCTTTTTAAAACATGTTTGAAGCTCCACAAAAACTTGGGTTAAGGGCGAAGTAAAACTTTTAGCAATTTAACTTTGTTAGTAAAGTAGATAGCATTTTCGTCTCTTGTGACAGGCCTTATGTGGGGGGAAAAAACGTGATAAGACTGGGTCTGCTGGGTATGGTCAGGTAGATATCTGATGCTTCTGTCTCCCCTGGGTAAATTCCATCTCCTGCTTTATTCTGCACTTTGACCTTAACCCTTGCCTACCCGTGGATGACTTTGAGTTTCGGACCGAGCAGTTTTTACCGGTAAGGATCCTCCATGTTTGGAGATTGTGCACCCCACACATATTTGATTCTGGCTTTATTTACAAAGACATTGAATATATCCTCATCCTCCTCCTCATCCACCTCCTCATCCTCCTCCTCATCCTCCTCCTTCACCTCCTCATCTTCCTCCTTCTTCACCTTCTCATCTTCCTCCTTCTTCACCTCCTACTCCTCCTCCTCCTCCTCCAGTACCTGGAGTCCATCTTTGGGCTGCTTTTCCAGCTGCTGCAGCAGGTCACAGAGTGCGACACCAAGATGCAGGTGCTGCACGTCATCTCCTGTGTCATCGAGCGAGTGCACATCCAGGTGAGTCACCTTTCACCTTTCAGTACACACACGCACACACACACACACGCACACACGCACACACACACACACACACACACACACACACACACACACACACACACACACACACACACACACACACACACACACACACATACACACACACACACAGGTCAACAGCCCAAGCAGCCTAAAAATCACACCCATGATGGGCTAGATGATGATAATCAATGTTTGTTACAGAAGAGGTCGGGGGTCAGAAGATGTATTAGTTGCTGTGCGGCTTCAGGACGAGCTTTGTGCCATGCTTAGCCACAAAAAACAGGTTCTTCGTACTGAGGGTTTCTTAATTAAACACACACACACCGTAGAACTACGTAAACAAGGCAAACGTGGCACGGAAATAATCATGAGCTCACAAACATGTATAAAGATTTCAATGGTCTTAAAATGGCAAACAAACAAATTGCAACATACCACTTTTGTCGGGTTGTGGACTAAGTGGGGAAATATTGAAATGTTGAGCTTAAAAGACTTGTGATAAACTTGTAGACTTGAAAACATCAACTTATCGTAGCTACAACTGCATGTCAAACAGCTGTACTAGAAGCCACACAATAGTTGACCTGTGATTCACCAACAGGAAGTGACATCATTGCACGCATGTGCATCATCGCATGTGGGGCCATTTTATGTTGCAATGTACAATGTTGTAATCTTAATGAAATAAATAATGATACCTCGACTCATATAAATATTTGAAATATTTTAATTTAAGAATATATATTAAAAAGCTTAAAATTTAATTGGTGCAAAAATAGGCAAATATGAATGTGCAGATATGAAGGTATGCAAAAAAGACATCTTACTTCAACCTTTACATTTTTTATGGCTGTCGCCACAGGCTTAGTATTACGAAGTTTTACAATTTACACTGTTAAACTGTCTCTGTAGAGACCATTAAATCAGAACTGAAGGCTTCCTTTATTTACGCACAGCTGGGACAGTGAAGTGTTATCCTTTCCAAGTTACAGACCGTTTTATAGGGGGAGGGGGCTGTCGATTTTGTTCAGCCATTGTTTTTCTTCAAAGTTCTGAAGGCCGTAGCTGTACAATATAAAGGGCTTACATTTGGCATGCTGTTACATGAGTAGGTGCAGTCTGCAGAGAAATCTTCATGTTTGCTGTTGATATTCCCACTTTTTCACAGATGTCCCCCAAAGTTGATCAAGATTTCATTGCAGTATTTTGCTTTGCTCTGTTTAGGCCTCCCAAAGACATATTTCTGCTCAACATAGTCTCTTGATGTTTTGTTCTTGATAGTATTAGTAAAAACACTTTTTGATAAAAGTCAATCATCATATACGTTAGTATTCCCATTAAACTAAGATTTGTTCAATTGTCGTGGAATGACCCTATACGATTGTTTTTTAGTTGCCATATTGTTAGCAGGCTATGCAGAGTTTGTTTCAGTTGATGATAATTGTCAGGCTTTCTAACCCGTGGATTGAATGCACTATAATCTGATCAGACTGGAAGAAATTGGCCTGTAATTATTACTTCACCTCGGATCACCCCATGAAACTAGTCCCATTCGAATAGGGCTTTAAGAGATAGACGTTTTCTACTGATGCATGAGAGTAAAAAAACAGATATTGCCTGAAAATGCTTCACAAGACCTCAATATGATTGAGGTAGAGTTAAATAATGAAGTATATGTATATTCATAGCCTGACCACTATCCATATTTTATTTTCCCTCTTTGGCCGGATGTGTAATCTTTTAAAAAATCAATCAGAGGATAGTAGTGTTTTCCTCATTCTTTGATCTTTATTTCCCGTTATTCAAACAGATTTTCTAGCTGGGGGAAAACTTTGCTGAAGTCAGTTTGCATTTAGTTTATTCCGAATGTGTTGAACTTTGTTGAACTTGCTCAGTCAATTCACAATTAATGTCTGTTTATGCGTTATGCATGCTCCCTGAGAATTTTTCCCAGAGAAGGTTTTTTTTATTCCTCCATTGCTTGAGGGCTTATACGTAGTTTAAAATGGATCGACAGCACAGTCGTGTCATATTAAAAATAACAGTAAACCAAAACAGAATCCTAAACAGATCATCTTTTCAAAGACTTTATGATGCTTACTGTTCTTATTTTAAGTATATAATTTGGGCTTTTAAGCTTTCATTGAGGCAGGACAGTGAAGCACAGGGCAGAAAATGGGTTGGGGAGAGAGTTTGGGGGTAGAGTTTGGATATGTCCCAGGCCAGACTGGAATCTGTCTCCCCCTGGGAAACTGCCTCTGTATGGTACTGGTGCATTAGCACGGCACACCACAGTTGGCTTTGTCCCAGCGTTTGACCTTTTGACCTTGATGGGACATCTGTCATTTTTACCTTGGGATTCGACTCTCCATTGGACTTTAAAAAACTAACAGTATTTGTCTTGCCTACTAGTAGTTGTTGAGACATTACACAAGCTGTAGGGCATGTGTTCCCACCTTGTGCAGTGAGCTAATCTTCACCTTGTATATCTGATTCCTGGCAGATCCGTCCGTATGTGGGCTGTCTAGTGCAGTACCTGCCGCTCCTGTGGAAGCAGTCGGAGGAGCACAACATGCTGCGCTGTGCCATCCTCACCACCCTCATCCACCTCGTACAGGTACCAAATTCAAACTGTACCACCACAGATGTCAAAAGTAAATGTGAAAGTTATTTCATGATGTAAGTACAGCACCAGTACATGATATTACATAGTCGTTACACCATTCACTACTCCTCATTGTACTTAATGAGGTAGACAGAACTTGTTATTACTGGAAACATAAAAAACCTAACAAGAACCCAATGCAGTTGATTCAGCTAGCGCAGTCAGCTTATCGTAAGACAAGAACACAGGTCAAGTCGTTACTCAGATGAGTTAGCTGTATTGGAAAGAAACTGTGTTTCTTTTCTTTTCTTTTTTTTTAACTTTTGTTTTTACTTTTGACACTTCTGTACACCACACCACACTTTTTTAATGCAGTCTTAAATGAGTCTCTTTCTAGCTCAGTGTTAATTGTGGCAACATATTCCACTCGGGACTTGTTCCATTTTGAGTGTAAGACCTGCAGGTCAGGGAAGACATGTTTTATTAATTACAATTCACACAGTGAAGACAGCGCCGTCACTAGAGTAATATGATGTGAAACTTAATTGGTATATTAAAATTAGGGCTGGGCGATACGATATATATTGTTATCGTGACGGAAAAGTGTCTTAACGTGTTCTTTCTCCTCTATCGTTTCTGCCCTGATATGCTCATTTTATCCATTATTAAAGCTATTATACAATTTTATATAATTTGATAACATTTGCTGTTGTCACTATGCACACTCTAAATTCATTGTTGTTGGTGTAGGCTCTTCACCATATTCATGAGGCCATTCTTCAGAATGTCTGTGGGACTTAGGGAGCTCGAGGTTGAATTTTATCATAGTAAAATGCAGCCATTACCAGGGTTGGGGTTAGCATTAGTAATAGCAACTGCGTTTGGGCAATGTAGCCAATACTTACTTGCTCGCAATGCTGAACCAAATAAAAACATTGTTTATTACATTGCCTAAACCTTATTGAGGGTTCCCACGGGTCATGGAATTTCTGGAATATCATGGAATTTCATAAAAGTTTTTCCAGTCATGGAAAGTCATGGAATTTTACCATTTTGCATGTACAGTCATGGAATATCATGGAATTTTCTTAACAGTTGTGTAAAAGCAAAAACTTTTTTGTTTGGTGTATAACATGGTTTCATACTGGTTATACTACAATGCTTCACCTGAGACGGTTTGGTTTCACGCTGTAATGTGCAATGAAGGCAATGAGCCCACTTGAAGTCTGGGGCTTGGCGTCGGCTTTAGGGGTGAAGATAATCTTCAGTTTTCATACTTTAAAAAACTTTTTAACGTCATTTCTCTTTACGGAAGTGGTCATGGAAATTCTGTTTTTTGAGTCTGGAAAGTCCTGGAAAATCATGGAATTTTATATCTGAGTTTGAGTGGGAACCCTGCTTATTCCTCACTCAACCCTGAACTTATCACAGGCGAGTTTCCTTGTGAATGTTAAAGAGCCTACCTCAAACATCCTTTCAAAGGGAAATTAGCCTACAGCACATCTGCCTTCCGATAGACTGGGCCTGGCCTTCCTTTCAACCCAACAGATGTGTCAAATCCCCGTCCTGATAAACCCACCCCTTCTACTGCTCTCGCTTCATTTACATATCCATGAAATAACATTTTGGGAGCAGATGTTGTGGTGTTGGGAAATGCTTTCTTTCTGGAGGAATAAACTCTGTGGAAGTTTAAAACGGAATAGTGGGGAGCCCATAGAGCATTGTTTCCCAACCTTTTTTGTCCTGCGTACCCCCTAATCCATTTTGTCATACGGTATAATGAATACCGGCCTCACTCATGGTTTATATTTGTTCCTCTATCCCAATGAAACTACACTCCATATATTTGTTATTAACTTTTTCCACATACCCCCTGTGGTGTGTTCACGTACCCCTAGTGCTACACGTACCCCTGGTTTGGGAACACTGCATCATAGTAAGCAGGCATGACGAGCTCAGAATTATACAGGCGGCTTATGAATGAGTACAGTTGGTGTCGTTATGCAGGGAAGCACTCAGAAGAGATGAGACTTCACTATGTAAGATGGCTTACCTGTCTGGAGTGCTCATTGTAATCCATTCATTCAGCCCATTCAAATTGTGAACGGGCTTTTTACTTCCTTAACCCAGGTCTGACACCTCTGCTCCCCTAAAGAGCTGCCTACGCACCTGCCACTCACACACACACCACACACACACACACACACACACACACACACACACACACACACACACACACACACACACACACACACACACACACACACACACACACACACACACACACACACACACACACACACACACACACACACAGACAGAGTAAGGAAGTGCCTTAGTGGATTGCCGTTGCATGTAGTCATTAGTTTAAAAGCTTTATATAAAAAAGTTCTTGTCCAGTTACTTCAGCTACTTATTTGTCACTTGTCACACGATGGGAGATCGAAGGAGGTTATGATAATACAGTTCACTGAGAGGTTATTTGTGTGTGTGTGTGCGTGTGCGTGTGTGTGTGCGCGCGTGCGGCAATACAGTATCTGCGTGTGTGGGGTGTTTATTTTCGTTCCAAAGCTCATATCTCTATAAGTTGAGCAGCCGTCAAGTCCTATCCCCTGGCCACTGTATCTTAAAGCTGCTTCAAATGCTGCGCCTCTCTAAACTAATGATTCTCCCAGCGCTTCATTCACTTCAAATACATCCATTTGGAAAAGTCACTCATTTCAGATGCATCTCTAGATGTCCCTCCAGTGCCTTCTCTCTAATATGAATGGTTCAGAATGCAACTTGTGCATACCGTAAGTTACTTGTAAGTTTGTAGTAATATTGTTATTAAATGCATTGTTTTTATTAAAGTGCAATGTCACCATTATTCATGGTCTCACAGCATGTTTGGAACAAAAAATGAAATTAAAACGATAATGAATTGTTGTAATTAAATAAAATACATTCAAGAAGGTAATAATGATAAGCAGCTTAAAATCAATTAATTAACAAAGAAATAATTAAACAACAATTTAGATCATGCTTCCAGTAAACGCGTTGAACAGATGAACGAGTTTCTTCTTCACATTACCATAATCCTTTTAGCACTCCTGAACCAAATGATTTCATATTTAATTTGGTATTGATAAATAATTAATTGCACTCCATGACGTGCACTCAGCTCACATATCTTTGAAAACAAAAAATAAATCCTTGGTTGTTGTTTTGAGGAGTTTTGAGGCTTTGTATTGTTTTTGACATTTACAATACGTCCACTGCTGAGTGATGAATGAATATTTCAGTGGAGTCTTTTCTAATGTAAATTCCATGTAGTGTTTCATGCACTTTTGTCCCCAAACCTAGGTCAGTGTCTTGCTGCAAGTTTGTTCTTAGAGTTCATACAAGGCGACACACAAGGTGGCTGCTCCGGGAACAGCAGCAAGCCAGGCAATGTTGGCTTGCTTTCTTGTTTGCTTGTATCACAGTCGATTTCTATTAAGGAGACTTTAGACATTTGACAACAGGGCCGAAAATCTAATTTGTTTTTTTTTCTGTCCCTGAGCATGTTTTTCCCTTCTTCTCCATAGCACCAGCTCTTGCTGTGCTGCAGTTAACCTTGTTTGGGTCGAGACAGACTGTTGTTTTCTTTCTTCATGAATTTTTTGTGTGCGTGTGTGTGTGTGTGTCCTTTCCTCGCGTTGAGGTGCCAAGCAGGTGCACAGCTGGTCTTCTAGATAAGACCAATGTGTTTTTTTGTGAGACTACAACACCAGGAAGGACGAAAAAGAAGAGAAAATGACTCAGTCACCTCTTTGAGTCTTTGCCTGCCTTTCAGTCTCTCTCATTAGTGTCAGAATCCAGACGGAAAAATCTCTGATGGATCTGTCCAGATCAGGCGTTTTTGGTGCCAGCGTTGGCGTCGTGTTGGTATCTCTGGAGCCGTGTGCCACTTAAGCAACTCAGCAGGTTTTTTGTGAGTGAGGGATGTCTTGTTGAAGTCTTAAAGACCCACACTTCTGAGGCTTCACACCAACCCCCCCTCCTGCTACCAAGAACGCCTTTTGATGGAAAATCGTGCGCTTATCAGTCTGTCTCTTTGTACTTGGTCTGTTTTTCAAGTTCTGCAGCAGCAGGCTTTTGAGAAGAATTTGTACGGAGATGAATCGCTTGACTTTTTTTTAACGATTTTCAGTGTTTTAAGTGCACACATTTTGGTAAGTTCAGCCACTTTGAATCGCAGTTGCATGACATTAGCGCAAGGACAAGGAGCTGGGACAAGTGAATAGTCGAAGTGAATAACCACCAAGTTACAGATTAGACATAGCACCAGCTACAGAGAGTCATGGATCTTGTTCATAGTGTATGAAAGTTAAAGGTTAATGTTAAATTATATTAACCAAGCTCTTTTATTTCTAAATGTTTAGTTTTTAGTCATTCTCTTAAGAAGAAGGGATAGAAACACAGGCAAATCAGATGGACAACACAGAGAAGAACTGAGAGTGATGTCAAGTCAAAGTTTATTTTATAAAGTATTTTAAAAACAGTAGAGGCAGCTGACCAAAATGCTGACAAGTATATAACAAAGACTTGAAGATCCCAAAGAGCACACAGACAATCTGACCCGAGAACAACCACAAGACTTAACGGAGATGTATTCATGATTTTCTTCCTAATTTATGTTCTTTTCTTTTTCAAACATTTCTTTTTTGAACTTTTACTATTTTACAGATCACATCCCACACCCACCCCCAACCCAAGGCACACACACAAAAAAAACAAAATACAAATAACAGCAAAAAAAGCAACAACAACAAAAAAACATAATAATCATCATCCCATCTATGTTCTTTTCTATCTGCGATTCCCCTCCAGGGCTTGGGTGCAGAGAGCAAGAACCTGTACCCGTTCCTGCTACCAGTGATCCAGCTGAGCACCGACGTCTCCCAGCCTCCTCACGTATACCTGCTGGAGGACGGCCTCGAGCTCTGGTAAATCACCACACCATTGAATCTACAGGGGTTAGACAAAATAATGGAAACACCTGTCATTTTAGTATGGGACGTTTCTTGGCTAAAGTGGACTACACTTTTGGCCAATGTTCATTAATTGCACATTGCACCAGTAAAGTGAAGTGTGAAGGTTCAATTAGCAGGGTAAGAGCACATATTTGCCCAAAAATGGCAAATATCTATCAGTTCAGTTCAGTTCAGTTATGGTTTATTTGAGTAGGGACAAATACACATCATGTAGGCTGTACAACAACCTAACAGATAAGTATCATAGCCATAGGCTAATTTCCAATGCCCGTCCCTAGAAGGGCTTTTAAAGTAAAATATAAAAAACTGTTTTAATGTTGTTTTAAAATACAACCTATCCATTCATCCAAGCATTCATTCAATCTAAGAAGACAGGCAATATACATACACATACCTAATCCTATATTAATATACAGTCACTCATTCATTCATCCACTAATTAATCAATTTGATAAAACATGTATAATAGCATCCCCCCCCCCTTACACACAAATCTATCTATCTATCTATCTATCTATCTATCTATCTATCTATCTATCTATCTATCTATCTATCTATCTATCTATCTATCTATCTATCTATCTATCTATCTATCTATCTATCTATCTACACACACATGGAGAATGCCTCTTGAGATTTCTGTCGTTGATTTGAGGTTCCCCTTAAATCTGGACAACACAGACGTTACAAGACAATACATTATAGCACAACACATTCACACAGTCACATTCACACACTTTCAATCCACAGCCTCCCCCCCCCACCTCAACTACCCCCATAGGTTTTTATAAATGGGACTGGCAAGAAGTGCATGGCGTACAAGCAGAAGAATATTGTACGCTACATAAAATAAGAAGACATGAAAGCAAAACAGGAAAACAAGGAAATGGAAGAACTATTTGCACACCAGACCTTGAAGGTTGGAACGTTGTGCCATTTTTCCTAAAATAAATCACAGCAAAGGAGTGTTTGCAGTGTGCAAATATTTCTTCTTTTTTCCTTATGTGTTCTTCTATATCCTACACCTGCAACAGCTTTTTTTAGGATGCACAATGCACCTCACACTTTTTGACACACCTTTAAATCAGACTGCTCTGATGCTGTTTAATGTCTGTAATAGTGCATGTATACACACAGCAAACACTCCTCATGGCCAAATCCACTGTACTCAGATCAGCTCCAGTGTAGTGCATGTACACTAAAAGTATTTGCTAACCTTCCTTGACTCAAATACGAACTTAACTGCCATCCCATTCCTAACCCATAGGGTTCAATATGAGGTCGATGGACCTTTTGCAGCTATTACAAACTCAGGATGCCAAAACATTTTGGACAGTTCCATGCTCCCAACCTTGTTGGACCAGTTTGGAGCTGGCCTCTTCCTCTTCCAGCATGACAATGCCCCTGTGCACAAAGCAAGGGCCGTATAGACAGAGTCTGGAGTGGGTGAACTTGACTGGCCTGCACAGAGTCCTAACCTGAATCCAATAGAAAACCTTTGGGATGAGTTAGAGCAGATACTAAGAGTCAGGCCTTCTCGACCAGTGTGACCTCACCAATGCACTTTTGGAAGAATGGTCAATATAAACACACTCCTCACACAACCTGGCTGCAGTCAGCCTCTCCAGAAGAGTTGAAGCTGTTGTAACAGCTGCAAAAGGTGGACCGACATCATATTGAACCATATTGGTGAGGAATGGGATGGCAGTTAAGTCCATATGCGAGTCAAGGCAGGTTAGCGAATACATTTGGCAATATTATGTATACACAGTAGACTTCTCCAGCTGTCAATTCAGCCAATTCTCAGCTCAGTGCCAGTTTAAGGGTATCCATTAGCAATACACACACTCATACAGCAACACCCACGTGGACGATAAGATTGATGTAAGAGTAATCCTGGCACGCATGTATGAACGCTCCATGCATTTTGAATGAGAAAATGCATGGAGCAGCGCCGTAAATACAACTAGACAGCTCAGATTCAGCACCACTCTCCTGACTACAGCTCCACTCCTAAGCATGTGTATGCATAGTACACATACACAATGAACCTAGTGCCCTCTTTTCTGCTCGAGTTTAATGCATGCATTCGTAATACACATACCTAACTTCCAGTCCACTGTGGTCAATTAAGTGGAGTATAGCGCATGTGAACCGAAATGCCGTGTGCTGAGCAGTGTTAATTTTGTCGACTAGACTAAATATATTAGTCGACTAACCCTTCGAGAGTTTAATTGACTAAATTCTGACTAACAAAAATGATCTGTGAAAGACTAAAACGAGACTAAAATGTTGAGGACTTTTAGTCAACTAAATAATGACTAAACAAAAATGATTTGTGAAAGACTAAAAGCGACTAAGACTAAGAACTAACTTTTGTCGACTAAATTCTGACTAACAAACAAACAAAACAAAAAATCCCTTTATGAATACATAGCACCAGCGACATATTCACATTTGTATGCACTATTGTCTGCTGGCACAGTGGGATTAAAAACATTCTCACCGAAAGCTTAGATAGGTTAGATTTAGAGACAGGCATGACATTGGCACATAATTCTACATAATGACCTTTTAAGACACAGTGTTATAAATTTGCTATTACCAGAATGGCAATAACCAAGTCCTAGTGCATTACTAAAGGCCCTGTGTTTTATTGTATTTTGACTTAAACTAAAGACTAAAATGTTTAGACTAAAACTAGACAAAAATGTTGAGGACTTTTAGTCGACTAAATAATGACTAAACAAAAAATATTTGTGAAAGACTAAAACTAGACAAAAATGTTGAGGACTTTTAGTCGACTAAATAATAACTAAACAAAAATATTTTTTGAAAGACTAAAAGCGACTAAGACTAAGAATGGACTTTGACACAAGACTAAGACTAAGACTAAATAGAAAAATGGATGACAAAATTAACACTGGTGCTGAGTGTGTTCGGTGTCAGTAATAATGCATGCAATACACATGCATGCACCACTGATTGATGGATCTGCTGTTCCCAGTTCAACGCCAGTAATGGAACATGACCAATTCCACCAGGGCTGGACTGGTAATCTGGCGTACAGAGCATTTTTCCCGTTGACTGCTAGTCATCAGGGATTGATGTTGGGGTTTGTTTCACCATAGGCACCAGCCTATAATTTAGAGGTGGTGGCCCACTGGTGCAACCCTCAATTCCACTGCTTTTAAAGTGTCATTTTTGGAAATAAGTTCAAATTATGCCTGCCCTTGAGTTAAATTATTGGGTTCTTACCTTTCTCCTGTACTTCCAGCCTTCTATGAGTATGGCAGTGCAAATTATACCTCCAAGCCTAGCAATTAACAATGAATCCTATGAGACCAGCTAGCCGCCAACTGGTCTCAAAGGATTCAATAGGTGCATTCGACATGTGTCAACGTATGCATGCACATTTAGA
>NC_085877.1:11956120-12038620 GCF_034702125.1 Engraulis encrasicolus | reverse complement strand
ACACTTAGGCCTATATTACAATTACAAATTACAAATTAATTATAAATAATTATATATTTTTAATGTCCATTCGTCCATGGCTTGTAAATTTCGTCTCGTCTTAGTCTCCTTGACGAAAATATTTTTTTATTTTCGCCATATTTTGATTTGCTTGAGGCAATTTTTTGTGCGTCATCGTCTCGTCATCGTCAAGGGAAAAAGGGGCGTTGACGAAATATTTTCGTCATCGTCGTGGTTGACGAAATTAACACTGACGCACGCACACACACACACACACACACAGATAAGCGCGCGCGCACACACGCACGCACGCACGCACGCACGCACGCACGCACGCACGCACGCACACACACACACAGTTAAGGTCTTCCCCATGGGGGGTTCTCCTATCCACTTCTCTGGCACTCTCATGGTCCTGACTCAACAACTTGCAACCTCTCACTTCTGCCCCATTACTCAGACACCCATACGCACACACAGTCCGCACATACACATAGAGTACACACACACACACACACACACACATACACACACACACACACACACACACACACACACACACACACACACACACACACACACACACACACACACACACACACACACACACACACACACACACACACACACACTTGCTCGCTCGCTCGCTCACTCACTCTCCTTCTCTATCTCCCTCACTCACTCTCCTTCTCTCTCTCTTTCTCTTTCTCTCTCTCTCTCTCTCTCTCTCTCTCTCTCTCTCTCTCTCTCTCTCTCTCTCTCTCGTTCACTCACACACACACTCACCCCTCTCTGTGTCCTTCGTCCCTGCAAAATTTCACGAGCTGCCACCTTTTTCCCTCATTTCGCTTATTGCGTTGCATTTCTCCTCATCCATCAGTCTTCACAGAGCAAAGCTCTCTGCAAACAGCCCCCCCTCCTTTTTTTCTTCCAGCATAGCAGGTGTAGCTGAGGATGGTAAATAAAGCCATCATTTGTAAGCCCCCTTGTCCATATGCTGTTAATTGATGGGTGAAGGTCCTTGTGTTATTCCAGAGGGTTGAAGGTGTAATGGGCTTATGCATCATCCCTCTCTCCACCCCTTAATTGGCTAGGCAAAGGCTGAGGTTTGTGTGTCATTTAATCGTAACCTATCCGTTTTTACTATTTACGGTGTTGACATATTTCCCAACAAATCATTAAGCCGTGACTACCTCCGCATTAATCGGTACAAACGGATAATGATGATTAATATTGACTCAAGGTCGAGTTCGATTATCCACAGTTATTTTCTGTGTTTATGCTGGATATAAATAGTCTGTGTCCCATCATGTTGCCTTCTTGGATGACCATCTTTGCAGTCATTAGTTTCATGCATCATGCAGTCATGACGTTGCCTGTCTGTGTGTCTCTTTGCACGTTAGTGACATCAGGAAACATGATATGTTCAGTGTTACGATGTGATATGTTAGGCGTTAGTGGAAATATCTGTATCTGTTCAGCCATGTAGTCGTCATCCTTGACCATATTTACTCTTATTAGCCTACTTAATGCTTCGGACAGTTATGACGTTGCCTTTTTGTAGCTGTACATGCCGATTATAATTGAAAAGGGTCATGTCTCATTATCCACGGTCATTAGCTGTGATGATACAGAATAAAAATAAGTGTCTACAGTATATTGCCTTCATGGTTGACCACCATTGCATTGCTCGCCGCTTCGTACAGCCATGACGCTGCCTCTCTGTGAATTTGCACCGATAAATGATACCAGAGAACATGATAATGGTGGAAATACTGTTGCCGTGTCTCAAATGGTGCACTGCGGGCAATTGTATATTTCAGTGAATAAGGCCCTCCTGTTGACTACAGGTATTTCAGTAAATTCAGTGCACTGAAAGTGCCCAGAGGCTGCATTAACAGCAGCCAAAAACGCAGTGCTTGAGTGATGGACACTGCACGCACTAAACAGCCGGTTGTTGTTAACGTAACGGAAGAAATGTGGCGTTTGGTTCAGTAGAAGAGTTTGGTAAACAGTCTCTTAATTCTGTAATTAAGGTTGCGGAGACACCAACCTTTTCATGTGAAGCCAAGTATTGTATGTGAGATAGTTGCCACTGGGGTGAAGAAAATGTAAATACATGCAGGAGATGCCCTGTGATGTTAACAGTTGCCAACCGATATTTTGGCAAGCTAATTCCATGCTAACCCATCACTTCACACATGGATATGGTATGTATGAAATTACCCATTAGGGTCTATACATAAAAAAGAAATGGCAGTTGGTACCACAGTAGCCTCACAATGAGGCATGGAACTCCATAGTAATCTAAATAATTTTACCCTTTCAAAACATAAGATTGTTCTATCCATGCAGTCTACATTTATTTAGAAATGAAACAAATTAGATTGGATGCCACCAAAACACATTTCCTATAGAGGTACAACAAATATCTTTCCCACTGCACTATGCACTTAAGATCTCAGTGCATTGTGTGCACTATGCACTGACAGTCAGTGCACTGACACATGTTCGCAAATTGAGTGCATGTATCTTAATACATTAAGTATACAGTATTGAGATACATGCCTCAATACATTGAGATACATGCCTATTTTGCATTAGCCTGCTTTTGCATGACTTTGTTACTTTGCGCTCCAAACCATTTTGACTTCGCCTTTCTGTGTGGCTCTATGCATGTCTGTGACATTTGGAAACATTATGGTTGTGGAAATATCTGTGTTGATGTAGAAGTCTCCATTGACCATCTTCACTTGCAATTAGCCTACTTTACGCTTCATACAGCCATAACATTGCCTTTCTGTCTGGCTGGACATGCCGATTATAATTGAAAAAGGTTACGTTTTATTATCCACAGTCATTAGCTGTGATGATGCAGAATAAAGATGTGTCCAAATTGCCTTCATGGTTGACCATGATGCTGCCTTTCTGTTGATCTCCATCGATTGATGACGCATGATGATGAAAAAAAAGAAACATCTGTGTCCATATTGTCTTGATGTTTGACCAATTTTACGGGCATTACTTCCTTACTTTGTGCTTCGTACAGTCATGACTCATGACTGCCTTTCTGTCTGTCCTCAGAGTTAATGACACTAGAGCAGTGGTTTTCAAAGTGGGGGCCGTGGACCCCTGGGGGGCTACGAAGGGCTGCTAGGGGACCTCCGCAAGTTGGCAGGAAAAGTGTAGCAAAACGAAATCAATAAATAAAAAATGAACCAAAGGAGCTGAACATTATTCCCATTAAGAACTGTATTATGCTACCGGGTGATAGACTATTGTGTCTCTGATGGAGGATCTACTGTGACTGTGTATAGGCCTATGTTTATTATGTTGTCTTTGGATGGGTTCGGGGATGCACAAACTCCACTGAGGGTAGTTTGTAGTGTAGCACAGCCTATGGCGGGGGGGACCTTGGCTGGAATCTGCTGGTATATAGGGGGCTGTGTCATGGTAAAGTTTGTGAACCCCTGCACAGCAAACTCTAGCCTAGGGCCGCAAAGCCATCTTAATGCGGCCCTGCTGCTGTCATGCTTGACCACTCTTGCTTGCATTAGCCTACTTTGTGCATTGTACATTTATAACATGACAACGATGGCACGATAGATCAGGGATGTCAAATTTAGTCCCGGAGGCCAAATGTGGTGACTTCATTCTAGATTTTCATTTTGGCCCCCCTGAGTGTTTGAGTTTGACATCCCTGCAATAAATAGTGGACATACACAATCTGTGTTTTAGCTGCCTTCAGCGTTGACCATCATCGTCTTACTGCCTTTCTGTGAATCTGCACGTGTTGATGGCATTAAAGAACATGGTGATAGATATATGCCCATATAGCCATCTTGATCAATTTTGCAGTTTCTCAATTACGTTGTGCTCTGTACAGGCATTCCTCTTTCTGTGATTTATGACACTAGGCACTTACGAACAAGATCATTGCAAATGGAAATTCCTGTGTGCAGTACACACTGCCTTCATGCTTGTACGAGGTTGCTTACACTAGCCGACTTTTTGCTTTGTACGGTCATGACATTACTGTGATGGCACTATAGAACACAATGGCAAATGAAAATAGGTGTTTTTGCGTGCGTGCGTGCGTGCGTGTCTGCCCTTTCTGTCTCCTCTTAGATTGGTGATGCAAGAGAGCACAGCGTTAGAAAATAGAAACACGTGTCCGTATGGCCTTCATACTTGACCATCTTTGCTTTGCATTGGCCCAGCCATGGCTCTAACAGTAGGGCACTGGACTGCTACGCAGGCGACCCGGGTTCGATTCCGGCACGGGTCATTTCCCAATTCTTCCCCGTCTATCCCACTTTGCTTCTTGTCTCTACTCCACTGTCCTATCTGAAAAATAATAATAAAAATGAAAAACTTTTTTTGCCATGACGTTGCCATGACGTTGAATCTACAGAGCTCGATGACCCCAGGACCCCCAGCGAGGACGATAGAGTATGGGAAAATGGGGGAAAAAATCTGTATCTGAGCTGCCTGTGTGGACCATCATTGTATTGCTTTGTACTGCGCTTTGTACAGACACGACTGCCTTTATGTGTCTCTGCACATATTGGTGACCCAAGGGAAGATCAGGATGGTGGAAATACATGTCTATACATGTCTCTATTGCAATGTACAATACATGTCTATATTGCAACGTACAATACATGTCTATATTGCCTTCCATGTAAGCAATCATTGTATTACTTTGTGCAGTCATGCCCTCCAGTCATTGTGCACAGATTTGTGATGGGAGGGAAGTACATGATTGGGAGCATGTTTTGGGGAACATGTTTTGTCCATGTATGGGAGACTCGGTAGACGGAGATCGTCTTTGCTTTACATTGTGCTTCCTAGTTCTTAGAGTCATGACTTCACCTTTCTGGGAAAATACAGAGGTCCAGAGTCCAGACCCTAGAGAAGAAGACAGAGGATAGAATTTGAAAATAAGCTGGGACAGTTCTGAAGTCAGTGATGGAAACGTATCTCTCCATGTGGTCCTCATGTTTGAACATCGTTTCAGTACTACATGGTTCTTCGTACAGTCACGACTGCCTTACTGTGTATCGCCACTGGCTGATGATTGATGATACACTTCAGAAACATTAAGATATATTAACACTTACAAGTTAGTGAACTAATAAAAAAAAAAACATTTACAAACATTTGTAAATGAGTAACTGCCATGTTACCAGCAGGAACAGGAAGCAGCAGGTGGAAGTTTTGACTCCAAAGAGCAAAAGTGATGAAACCTCATGATGTAGTTTGGCATGTAGGATGGCAAACACATGTAGGATGGTAAAGACATATAAAAGGTCCAGCAGGAGTCTATTATCACTGTGCTCTGCAGCCATAGGCCGAACATGCCTTCTAGGGCTGTAACGATACACCCAATACACGATTCGGTTTGTATCACGATATATGACCCACGGTTCGATACGCCCCACGATTTCAGGATTTAAAAAAAAAATAATAATAATAATTTTAAAAAAAGATAATAATTATATATATATGTATGTATATATATATATATATATATATATTTATATATATACAGTGCCATCCATAATTATTGGCACCCCTGGTTGAGATGTGTTAAAAGCCTTAAAATAAATTCAGTGTTTATTGCAGAAGAATACTGTCACACTGAAAATTGTAGGAAAATGTAGCCTTCAACTCAAATTAATTGTAAGAAAATAAAAAAATCCCTGACTAAAAAATAATTATTTTTCATTAAATCACCTGTTCCACAATTATTGGCACCCTTAACAATTCCCAGGAAATAAATATAATTGAAGCATTTCTGTCATTTCTACAGTAGTTTACAAAGTTTACCAGAGTATGTAGGAACATTTAATTAGTAATTCATCACTTCCTGTTTCCCTGGGGTATAAATATGACGTGACACCGAGGCCATTTCTCTTATCCACTCTTAAACATGGGAAAGACAAAGGAACACAGCATACAAGTGAGGCAGATGTGCGTCGACCTTCACAGGTCAGGCAGAGGCTACAAGAAGATTGCCACTCAACTGCAGCTGCCCATATCCACTGTGAGAGGAATAATTAAGAAGTTCAAAACAACTGGAACAGTGGTAAACAAGCCTGGACGAGGACCCAAGTTTATTTTGCCACCACGCACAGTGAGGAGGATGGTGAGAGAAATCAAAAGATCTCCAAAGCTCACTGTTACAGAATTACAACAAATGGTAGCATCCTGGGGTCACAAAGTCTCCAAATCAACCATCAGGCGCTGTCTACACGCCAACAAGCTGTTTGGGAGGCATGCACGGAGAAAACCTTTCCTCACTCACAATCATAAACGCAAGCGTCTGGAGTTCGCCAAGCGGTATTGGGGCTTCAACTGGGACCGTGTGCTTTGGTCAGATGAGACCAAGATTGAGCTTTTTGGCAACAAACACTCTAAGTGGGTCTGGCGTACCACGAAAGATGCGCATGCTGAAAAGCACCTCATACCCACTGTGAAGTATGGGGGTGTGTCAGTGATGCTGTGGGGCTGTTTCGCTTCCAAAGGCCCTGGGAACCTTGTTAGGGTGCATGGCATCATGAATGCTTTGAAATACCAGGACATTTTAAATCAAAATCTGTTGCCCTCTGCCCGAAAGCTGAAGCTGGGTCGTCACTGGATCTTTCAGCAAGACAATGACCCTAAACATATGGCCAAATCTACACAGAAATGGTTCACCAGACACAAAATCAAGCTCCTCCCATGGCCATCTCAGTCCCCTGACCTCAACCCCATTGAGAACCTGTGGGGTGAGCTGAAGAGGAGAGTACAGAGGAGAGGACCCAGGTCTCTGGATGATTTAGAGAGATTCTGCAAAGAGGAATGGCTGAAGATCCCTCTTTCTGTCTTTTCCCAACTTGTGAAACATTATAGGTACACATATTAGGTGCTGTTTTGTTGGCAAAAGGGGGTTGTACAAAATATTAACACCAGGGGTGCTAATAATTGTGACACACATTATTTGATGTCAAATAATTATTTCTTTATGTGGGATTTTTTCCCCACTGAATATATGCACTTGTATTGAAGGTTGGATTTTTCTCTTTTTTTCCATTAAGGTCCCATATTATTTAGAAAAAAAATAAAATAATTGGAAGCTAAAAAACACATCTCAACCAGGGGTGCCAATAATTATGGAGGGCACTGTATATATATATATACACACACACACACACACACACACACACACACACACACACACACACACACACACACACACACACACACACACACACACACACACACACACACACACACACACACACACACACACACACACACACACACACACACACACACACACACACACACACAGTAGGCCTATACAATATATACAGTTTTTAATTCATTACTTTTTGCATTTACCTGCTTACATTAACTTTGTAGGTCTACTAAATGATGTAGCAGGTAGGCCTATTAGGCTAGGCCTACCACTGCAACCTGTTCCCTAGGTGTTGACATCAAAACACAACACAGTGGAAAAAAGGGATATTATAGTT
This sequence comes from Engraulis encrasicolus, assembly GCF_034702125.1. Lineage (NCBI taxonomy): Eukaryota > Metazoa > Chordata > Actinopteri > Clupeiformes > Engraulidae > Engraulis > Engraulis encrasicolus. The sequence continues at coordinate 12,031,097 of NC_085877.1, read as the reverse complement.
CACCAAGGAAAAATAGGCTAATTATTAATAGGCTTAGATCATATGCCGAGATGCTGATCGTGTGAGAGAGCCAGAGACAGATAGAGAAAGGTCTGGGTGCCAATAAGTGGCCTATTAACTGTCTCACTTTATCAAACAAACATTAATATCCAAACATTGCCTGAAAACAAAACTGGTCATATGTCATCAGGAAACATGCTGCATGAAATATGATTAAGTTACTTCAACATTAAAGCAACAATTTGGATGTTTAATATTTTCTTGATTTTTTTTATCGTGCAGCAGCGCAGGCCCATAACATGTAGGCTACAATCAAAACTCGAAATGAACCTTTATGTTCTCACTGCTACGCAACACACACGTTGTCCTTTTGACATTTTGTCAAGAGGGAGACTGAATGCAATGGCTGAAGTGGAGCACTTTTTCCCAAGGGAGACGGTAATTTTACAATCTCTAGTAACATATTAATGCGGGGGAAAAAATAATGCCGCCTATAATAGGCTAACGCTTTGTCCAACTTCGGGCAGCTCCCTAACTTGGCTACTATCTATTTCAGGCTGTTTTATGAATTTGGGAAGGCGGAGGCGGAGCATTTTGCGCTCTCTCTCTCTCTCCCCCTCCCCTTTCCGCTCCATCAATATCCACTCACCACACATCGGCGCATCAATCACTTGTAACATATTAATGCGGGGAAGAAATAATGCAGCCTAATACCCTGCCTCAATGTTCGTCCGACTTCTGGCACCTCCCTTACCGATTTCACGCTGCTTTATGAATTTGGGCAGGCGGAGCATCTCTCTCTCTCTATCTCTCTCTCTCTCTCTCTGCTCCAACGTCAATCCACCACACATCGCGCATGCATAAATCAAAAATCTTGACATGTTTGTAAAAGCCTTCTTGTCTGTAGTTCATTTCTATGCTTCACCTTCCGATGTTTGCTCAAGTTTTTCGTCTCGCGGAGGTTACACAGGCAATGAATAGGCCTAACAACAAATGCACGTGCTGGTTGGACGCGGCATTTTATAAGAGAAAGGGGTTAGAGAAGACAAGAGAAGTGTTTCCAACACATGTGCGCCCGTTTTCTACTTGGTTTTTTTAAGCGCACATGCAAACTCTTTCCTGCATGAAGCCTGGTGTTTTCTAGACTGAGGTAACAACTTTGAAAGGGCGCATCGCGGTTCTGCGAGGAAGGTTCGCGATAGGGGTTCGTGGGTCTGCGTACCGCGATCCCTCGGTTCGGTGCAATATCGTTACAGCCTTAATGCCTTCATGTTTGATTATCTTTGATTTACATTATATTTCTTACAGAAATACAAGACATTTCTTACGTTTTATTTCTTACAGGCACGACTCTGCCCTTATGACATCTGCACAGGTTGATGACTGATGATACAAGAGAACGATGAAAATGTCTGAAAATGGAAATATCTGTGTCCGTGCGCATTGACGTCATTGTTGACCATTTGGGATGATGATGATGATGATGATGATGATGATAGAAGATGAATTGTAAAGGCAATATGGCAGATATTTCCATCTCTCTCTGATGGCGCTTCCTTGTCATCAGGGCTGGACTGGCCACCTGGCATGTAGGGCATTTTCCTGTTTTTTGTTTTGTTTTTTTTAATTGTTTAGTTTACTTTTTTTATTTTTCCCCTGAGAGAAAACCCCACTATATACAGTAGATGGGGCGACCCATTGGTGCCTGTGCCGTTTTTTGGTCCTAGTTCAGCCCTGCTAGTCATAACTGCCTGCCTGTGTCTCTGTACAGATTGGTGTCGTTGCACAACATGATGGAGGAACATGATGGGAACACATTTGTCCATATACCGGTAGTCTTCTTGTGTGCTGTCCATATACCGGTAGTCATAATGTGTGCTGTCCATATACCGGTAGTCTTCATGTGTGTTGCCCATCTTTCTATTACGTGGCGCTACATGCAGTCATGACTTTGTGTTGTGAGTTGCTGACTGATGACCCTAGGCGGAAAGATGATGGAAACATATTTATCCATATGGCCTTTAAGGCCATCATTGTATTACTTTGGGCTTTGCACAATCATTACTCTGCCTTTTTATTGAATGATGGATGACAGAGCACACATGGGTGAACAGAGCATTATGGAGAACCCGATAGAAACATTTTTGTCCATATATAGCCTTTGTGCTTCCTAGAGTCGTGACTTTGAATTTCTGTGAATTTCTTTTGCACACCACCTTTGGTCTGGTGCGTCGGAGGAGAACCCCAGGGTCACCAACGTTGGAGACAAGAAAGCTCTCGCATACTGTCCTCATTTGCACTTGCAGAGTTTAATAGCGACGTTTCAGTTGAGTGACCTTCTTCCATCAATTTAACCATTGCTTGAATTGCTTGAAGAAGGTCAATGGAGCGAAACGTCGCTATTAAACTCTGCAAATGAGGACAATGTGTGGAGGCTTTCTTGTCTCCCAATTTCTGTGAATTGCCACAGATTGGTGACTGATGGCATTACAGAACATGATAATAGATGATGAAAACTTTTGACCATATACCCTTCAAGTTTTTGCGCAGATTTATGGATGAACATCATGATAGAAGATGGAACTATATTTGTCCATATAGCTTTTATATTGGACCATCTTTGCATCACATCGTGCTTCCTACAATCATAACTTTGCCCCTCCCCCCCCTCTCTCTCCATCTCTCTCTCTCTGTCTCTCTCTCTCTCTCTCTCTCTCTCTCTCTCTCTCTCTCTCTCTCTCTCTCTCTCTCTCTCTCTCTCTCTCTCTCTCCCCCTCTCCCTCCCTCCCCATGCAGGTTGGTGACTCTAGAGAACAGCCCAGCTATCACCCCGGAGCTTCTCAGAATATTCCAGAACATGTCGCCCCTGCTCGGTAAGTCATCCATCAGCTAATGGCCAGCGGCCTGTCAGGTGGACACCATTGTTGCTATAATTTATTAGGTCTGGTAGGGGGACAACACGTCGCCTTGTCAGGATTACAAATACAGGTGTACTTTTTTTTCCCTCCCACCTCATCCGTTGTAGGAACAGCGTGGGTGACTGATGTGAACTGTCCACTTGGTAAAAATGGTGTTTTTTCCCTCCTCCTCATTCAGTTTTTTTTTCAGATTTATGCATTTTGTAGTGTTGTGTTGTTGTTTTGTTGTTCTTCTGTGCTGTCCTGTCCTGCTACTTATCTCAGTGGCACAGAATGGAGTCGTGTCTGGAGCCTGTGATGAAGTCAGGAGGTAGTCCACTAAAAGCAAGTTTTGTGGCCTGAACAAAGCACAATGTTCTCCCGGCTTCTGCAGACAATGCGGTGCCATCAGAATAGGACCTGTGTAATACTCACAATTAAATAAATTTGAGTGACGAAGACGCTTCTATAGCAACGAGTCTGTCGTGCACCTTGAATAAAAAGTAAGGGAAAAGTAAGACATCTGAGCTGCACCAGAATTTATTTTAATGTTTCCAGTTTTGTGGCCCTTGGGTTCATTTTACATAAATCCTTTCATGTCCCTTTAACCTACTGGTGGGACACTAAAGATGAATCGAAGTCTGGCAAAAAACAAAAAACAAAACGTAATTTCCCTGTATTGACTGATGTTGAGTTGATTTTTATCCCAATTGGGACTGGGCAATAGTATTTCAAAGCTCAAAATTGGCTTTCTTTCACTGAACCTAATTAGCAGAATCATGTGATGTTACTCATGTGGTACAATAATGTGCTTTGAAGGAGTTGTATATAGTGGTGTGGATCGGCACTGCCCTCATGATCCAATCCGATCACGATTCGGGAGGTTTCGATTCGATTCTATGCGATCCGATCCGATCCGATTCAATTCTACAATGCATTGCAATGCATTACATTTCTACTGAAAGCAAAGCAAATGTTTAATCAGTCATGATGAGGCAATACAAGTAGTCAGATACTGAGCACCAATTTATTGGCTGTTTTCTGTATCAGTCTGTATCAGTCTTGCAATGTTTTGAAGTGCTTTTATTTAATTTAACATTCATTTGCTCCTGAAATATCCATGGAAGTAATTTAAACTTTAAAAAATTGCCGGATCGATTCTGGAACTTGCTGGATCGATTCTGGATCGTCCATGCCCCGCATTGGATTGCATCGCCGAATCGATCATTGTTGACACCACTAGTAGTATAGTATATATTCTTTTGAGTGCATTTGTTGTCAGAGCAGTGGCCAGCAAGGTTGGCCAAGATATAATGGACAAGAGTGACCTTAACTGATCATCAAGGCCCTCCAATGTACAATTACTGTCCCTGCTCTCTCAGATAAGCAGGTCTCTGCTGGGATGCTGTAGGGCTTGTGTGTGCTATTTAGCTGGTGGCCAATGCTGCCCCATTCAAAATGGATCCGTTGGCCACAAGCCCTGTTCTGCGCTGAAAGTCGCATGATTCGACGAAAGCAGTAAAGTCTCAGAAACCAATTACATGGCGCCGCAGTGGTCAAACTGAGGGTTGGGGTGGGGGTGTGTGGGGGGGTGGTTTGCGGAAAGGCACTCTTTCGATTTATTTAAATGTCACTGTGCCATGTTCCATTTGAGATGCATTCATTTAAATGCGTTAGTCATTTCCATGTTCTCTGCTGGCGATTATGCGTGGCATGAAAGTGCATTACTATCACTGTGCCTGGAAATTGTTTTAGATTATGAAAGGGACATTAGTTTTGAACTCTCTGGTCTTTTGCCAAGAAATGTTGTGTTCCTTTTCGGACGTCACCATACTGATCATAGACGCAATGATGGGAGAGCCATTTGTCTGCTCCGAACTGCGATGCTGTATTTTTCCTGACACATTTGCTCCTTGCTATCCAGTCATACACTCAACCGTACTACCGCAGATTATGCAACAATTGGGTCGAACTGCTTTGCATTTTCTGATTGGACCAGATGCATCTGGGAGTCTGGAGGACTTATTTCATCACCTGTAATCATTTCGCCAAAGCTAGCATGCAACCATTGAAACATTACATCAGCACTCCATTCCATTTATTTAATTTTGAGCGTTGTTACTACAGTATATCTCACATAATCACTCCGCCAAAACTACAAGGGAGTCATCACCATTCTGTTCGACCTAGCACATAAAAAAGCAAGAGAGGATCCTTTTATGAATATTCAATTTGGCAGCTATGGCAGGCAGACTTGCACAAGACACCCAAGACTGCTGCATAGAAAATGTTACATTACGTCAGGTTTGAGTTGATACTCTGGTCAACATATCTTATGTAGCGGGGAGGACTACAGCCAGAAAGTATTATTAGTAGACCAAGGAGTCATCTGCGGTATAATATGTGATGGTGGTGAATCTGGCCCTATCTCATTGACAGTACATATTAGGGTTGCACAATTAATCGAAAATAATCGTTATCGTGATAAAATCTTGAAATCGAAGTCGTGATTTTAATCGTGGCAATAGTGACCTACCTTTGAGAGCGTCCTTGAAGCCAGAACATACTGACAGGCTGTTGTTTCTGGCCAGAAATCTGTCCACCTAAGTTTCATGCTATGGCCTTTACATAATTATTACAATTCATTTTATTTTGCTCATCCCAAATGTAATTAATTCTTGGTTATATTTCATTTTGTCCATCATGTCCTAACCCTGCGCATAAAAGCCCTTAAAAATATATTAAAACTAGAGATGCACTCATAGAGGGCAGACCTCCACCAAGGAAGCTGTTTGATAGAACATTTGACTATGTTACACCCTATTTGTTCCAATTCTCTCCACCTCGTTATTATAATTAGAAATTGGAATGTCAAAATTCCTTTAACAATCTTTTGAAAAATTCCTGCATCTGCATCATGATTCGGATCACCACCAACATTGAATCACTTAATCTTTGTCATTTCCAACAACTCAAAATCTGTTCACAACCTTTTGAGTTGTCCTGCTGCTGACAAACAAATAGACAGACAGACAAACAGACAGACAGAACAAACCAACGCAGCAGAAAATGTAACCTCCTTGTCGCAGGTAAAAAAATGGGTTTAGACTCATTAGTTGTAGAGATTGTGACTTTAACTGGACAAGAGTGAAGACAAACAAATCATTGATCATCTACAAGTACATCTGCATAGATGGCTACTGGGATGAGACCTCTATAAAAAATTGTATCACTGCTATCCTGTGTCGTATATCTCCACGGCCGAAAGAAAGGGCAGTAGACTGTGAAATGACCAAGAATAAATGATGGTTTTATGGTATTATGACTAATGCATGAGGGCTATCGTCCATTTTAGTCCATAATCTCTTCCCACCTCTTGTCTTGTGCATATTATTTGTATGCAAACACAGGCGCTGTGCTGTGGTGAGACAGCAGTTTGCACATGGCTGACAGACTGGCACTCGATGCGCTGGCACTTGAATGGCTTGCCAGTAGTGTCATTTGTCAGATTCGGATGCAGCCAAGCAAATCCAGGACTGAAATTAGCATCAAGGATTTTGGCGGGTGTTCTCGTGGCGATGCCCTTGAGACAGTGTGCCACAATAGCGTCTGTGTGCCAAGCTTTCTCAATGCCTGTTTGTGTGAGGCAGCAAGGTCAAGGTCTTCCCTTTTCTGTTGTTTTATTGTTTGGATCAGGGATATCATAATATAATCAGCTATGTTGCTGTTGTGAAGGGTTTAGTGTCCATTTCTCTGTCACATTGGATATTTCTTTAAAAAAAGGTTTAGGCCTAATGATGCTGCGAGTTCCTGTTCCTGCGAGAGTGGGCGAATACCCAAGCGCCATGGCACCCAACCCCTCGCATGCCATCGCTGGCGGGCGAATGCATATCATGCCAAATGAAAACTGACTCTTAGAGGAGTTTATGAATCAAATCATGGCAGTTGCTTAGCCATTATATTGCTGCAAATTACACCCGTTATCGCTCTCCCCCCCCCCCCTCTCTCCTTCTCTGTATCCTTTTGCTTCCTTCCCTTCAATTTCGCTCTTACTTTTTTCACTCTCTCCCTCATCATTCTGCATCTCTTTTTTTCTGTGTCTCTGACTCTGTTCGGCTCCCCTTCTCTTATCATGCCATTCCATTATCTCTTTCCTTCTCTCTTTCCTTCCGCTGTGCTATCGTTCTTTATGTCTCTTACTCTTATCTTTCTCTCATCTCCTTCTATTTCTTTCTCTCTCATTGTGCTATCTCTCTCTCTCTCTCTCTCTCTCTCTCTCTCTCTCTCTCTCTCTCTCTCTCTCTCTCTCTCTCTCTCTCTCTCTCTCTTTCTTTCTCTCTCTCTCTCTTTCTCTCTCTCTCTCTGCCTCTTCCCTACATCTCTCCTCCTCTCCTTCACTTGTTTTAACCCCTACTGATTAACCCCCACACACACACACACCTATTCTCTCCATGTGCTCCGGAGCTATAAATATGTATGAGGCAGTGTTGAAAAAGTACAAATTAAACTGTCGCTCAGCTGCTGTAATTATCACCACCTCTCTGAATGGGGAATAAATGGGGCAAGCAACCGGTGACACAGAATGGTTGGGGACCAACTGAAAGTAGCATGCCAACTTGTGAAAAGTATGTTGGAAGGATCGACGGAAGGAAGGAAGGTTGGTTGACGGTCATGAATGAAGGGCGTTCTCTGTAAAAGCCAGCCCAAATGTCTTTCAGTGGTGCGTTCCGGTTTATTTGTTTTGTGCACAGATTTGGAGCATACCAAAGAAAGTGCCACACCAACTTGTCAGACGTTTAGGTTGTCTCTAAAGCTTGCTGCAGTTTATATTCAATAGTGAATTTCAGTTAACGTGTCGTCTCCACAGACTGGTAGCTATTAAGAGAATTTAGCACAGACACCTTGGGACAAGTGCATTGGATTGACAACTGTCAACGATTCTCTTTAAAAGCCTGTCTGACTTTCATTAGCAGTCATTAGTAATCTGCCAAATGTTCTCCTAATGTTAAAGGTGCGCTTTCCAAATATCTAGGTCACTGTGTAATATTTTTAGTAGTTTATTTCCAGAATTCATGCTGCCCATTCACACATGTTGCCTTTTTCATGAATACTTACCACCACCATGATAAGATTTTAAGTATTCATTATACTCTTCATGCATGAAAAAGGGGGAATCTTCTGGACAATTTTAGCTGCAAAACGTACTGTACTTTGGTCATAGTAAATATTAGTGAATTGCTCAGTAAATATTCATGAAAAGATTGAATTTGGCAATAAGCAGCGCAGCTTGGATGAACAGTATAGTTGCAATACCTACTCTTACCATCGTCCTACACAGTGCACCTTTAATAAACCAGTGTATTTCATTAAACATCTCATTCTTGGATTTATTTGCTACCTGTCAGAGCTTGTACAAACGTTAGCGGTACATTTACATATTGATCAACTCCCTCCCCTAACATTAATCAACCTGTGAATTTCACTCAACATTCCGCACTTGGGATCATTTGCGATCGATCCGAGGTTGTCCCTACATTTGATTCACGTTTTTCAAATGTTTAAAGTCAGCTCATTCTAACCTCAATCCACCTGTGAAGTCCGTTCTTGGAATCATTTGCAATCTGTCAGAATTTGTTCTAACGTTAGATGTACGTTTTGGAGCATTAAGGACAACTCCTCCTCATAACCTTAATCAACTCCTCATCAGCTGCCAAACGGCTCATTTGCTCAGAAGAGTCAAACCTTTGGGAGAGCAACCCCATCAACGCACGCTCACACACACACACACACACACACACACACACACACACACACACACACACACACACACACACACACACACACACACACACACACACACACACACACACACACACCCACACACACACACACACACACACACACACACACTCAACCCCATCAATTTCAAATACACACACAGACACATACACCAACCCAGTCAACAACACACAGACACACACACACACACACACACACACACACACACACACACACACACACACACACACACACACACATACACACACAATCTTTCTTTCAAACACACTTCTCTCATACTCAGCAAAGCCAAGCCTCTGAGGGACTATGCCCATGATCAACACTCAGACACTCCGGTGCGCGCGCGCACACACACACACACACACACACACACACACACACACACACACACACACACACACACACACACACACACACACACACACACACACACACACACACACACACACACACACACACACTCCCTTGTTCTTCCCGGTTGACAAACACAGACAAACTCCCACAGGTTGGTCATTACAGCCACAGAGCCCCCTTCTGTTGCTCTGTTTGGCCCTCTGGTCTGGTGAGCTCTCTTGTGTTGTGTTGTGTTGTGTGGTGTTCTGTGAGCTTCACTGAGTCCCTCGTGTATCGAGTCTCACTGAGTTAATGTGCTTTCCCACACTCTACTCTCTTCCTTCTCCCTCTCCTTTGTCACATCTTCTCCTCTCCCTTTCTTCTGTTCTCTCTTCTCTCGTCTCCCCTCCTCTCTCTCCTCTCCTCTCCTTTCTTCTTTCCCCACTCCTCCCTCTTCTTGTTCTTTCCTCCCTCTCTTCTCTCCTTTCCTCTCCTCTCAATTCTGTCCTAACGTCCCTGCTGTTTTTTCCCTCTCCTCCATCCATCCTGTCTCTTCCTCCTCCCTCTCTTCTCCCATATCTTCTCCTCACCATTCCTCTCTTCTCCATCCCTGTCCTTTCCTCCCTCTCCTGTTTTTCTCCATGTCCTTTTCTCCCTCTTTTCGCCTCCCCTCCCTCTCTCCTGGGTCTCTCCTCTCCTCCACCTCTCCTCTTCTCTCCTTCACCTCTCCTCTTCTTTCCTCCACCTCTCCTCTCCTCTCCTCTCCTCCACTTCTCCTCTCCTCTACTTCTCCTCTCCTCCACTTCTCCTCTCCTCTCCTCTCATCTCATGTCCTCTCTCCTTGTCTCTCTTCCTTCTGTCCTTGTCCTCTCCTCACCTCTCCTCCCTCCTTATCCACTCCTCTCCTTGTCTCTCTTCCTCCTCTCCTCTCCTCTCCTCTCCTCTCCTCTCCTCTCCTCTCCTCTCCTCTCCTCTCCTCTCCTCTCCTCTCCTCTCCTCTCCTCTCCTCTCCTCTCCTCTCTCCTTATCTCCTCTCCTCTCTCCTTATCTCCTCTCCTCTCCTTGTCTCTCTTCCCTCTCCTTCCTTGTCCTCTCCTCTCCTCTCCTATCTCCTTATCCACTCCTCTCCTTGTCTCTTTTCCCTCTCTCCTTGTCCTCTCCTCTCCTCCCCTCTCCTCTCCCCTCTCCTTATCTACTCCTCTCCTTGTCTCTCTTCCTTCTGTCCTTGTCCTCTCCTCACCTCTCCTCCGCTTCTCCCTACAGAGATGAGTTCGGAGAATGTGCGAACGTGCTTCCAGATCATCAAGGCCTACATCTACCTCTCAGCCACCGACTTCCTCCAGGTGAGTGACAGAGATAGGCGGCCAGTCACCCAGGACAGAGTGCAAATGGGACTGCCAATACCCCTGACACACACAGGCTGGCACATACAGACACACACACTTTCTCTCTCTCTCTCTCTCTCTCTCTCTCTCTCTCTCTCTCTCTCTCTCTCTCTCTCTCTCTCTCTCTCTCTCTCTGTGTCACTCACTGTCTTGTGCACACATGCACACACACCCTGATGCTCCCGAGGAAGACAGAGGGATGTACGAATACGCTCATTGTCCAAAAACGCCAGAGTACTTACTATTCAGTGCCTTCAGCTGCAAATGGCTTTGTTTTAAAATGTGTAAGTCAAGTTGATATACATCGCCTGTTGAATTATCCAAGTCACTGTGAGGCAAAGACATAAATTAATACTTCTTCTCTGTGCTTCTGCCTGTCTCTCTCTCTCTGACTATCTGTCTCTGTCTCTGTCTCTGTCTCTGTCTCTGACTCTCTCTCTCTGACTCTCTGACTCTCTGTCTCTCTCTCTCTCTCTCTCTCTCTCTCTCTCTCTCTCTCTCTCTCTCTCCCTCCCTCCCTCCGGGGGCACTGTAGAGCTATGCTGAGGGCCTATGCAAGTCCTTCTGTGAGATGATGAAGGACATCACTATGGAGGGGCAGGTCCAAGTGCTGAAGGTGAGGCTCTCATCGTGCCATACGTCTTGCCCTTGTCCACCTCCTGTCATGTGTGAGCTGTGTAGCCTAAATGTGAAAATGGATTGAAAGGAAATGGATTGCGTTCTCATGCAGACTTAATCGTCAACCAGTGGAGATTTAATCTTCTTCATGATGTACCTTTTTGTCCTTGAATTAATTGTATGTCAGATTCATTCGTCACCCTTCACCCATACTCCATAGTGATTCACGGTTTACTGTCCTGAAACTCTGGGAGTATGCTTCAATCACAAATCTGATGTTCCAAAAAAACCAACATTGAAGAGTGAGAGAGGAAGTATCATTAATATAATCTTTATATTTAGGGTTGCGTATGGAATGATCACTGTAGCTACCACTAGGCGTTTTTTGGAAGCGTGGTAGACGGTGCATTATGCATTAACTGTGTAACCTGCGTTATGCATGAAAATGTGTGACCTTATCATTGGTCATCATTTTTGCATTGTCATCTGAGTAGAATTTGTACCTTCTTGTGGTCCTTGAACTGTAAAATTAAAACATCATACAAAAAAAGCTAAAAGAAAAAAAAACATGAGCAAGGTGAGGCTTAATGTTAGCACTGAAGACATGGTCAGTGAACAAAAGAAGTTGTGAAGTGCAGGGACGTCGTGTTCAACACGCTTCACATCCGATAAATCAAAGGACAAAAAAAGACTGTCAGATCTGACAGCTGATCCTTGACCATGAGCATCTCTGTCACTTTGGCTCTTACTGTCCTCCAGAGACAGAAAGAGGGCGAGTGCAAGGGTCCCCTCTCCCTATTAACCCTCTCAACACCTCCCTGCACCCAGCCATCGGAAGCAGCTTCGCCCTGCACGAAAGAAAGTTAAAGCCAGGGTCACACAACATGCCACGACACGGTTCACTGGTAATTAACTCCTCCCATTGTGTGTGGTGTCAGCTGACATTGGCTGGGTTGCTGGACCGGAAGACACAATGACAATGGACCTCCTCCCTAATTACGGCAGCATTTAATCACCTCCCAAAGTTTCGGCACTACAGGGAGTTCAAAGGTCACGCCCTGTTAGATTCTGATCAGGCCTCGACCCCCAAGTGACTCGGAGTGGGGTGGGGTGGGGTGGGGGTGGTTCGATGTTTACTGTGAGGAATTAACTGCGAATGAACGCTTCACCACGTTCTCTCAAAGGAATTAACCCCCGACTGACCGCTCACGGGGTGTTGGAACGAAGCCAACTGAAATTGTGTAGCCTCTAACTGGATCCCATCAGGCCGACTCTCCCACTTCAGTAATTAGTCCCTGGCTTCCGTCTAACAGCAGCACCCCGTCGCCGATGGAAGAAAGCCAATTCCCACCAATTTCTGTTGACGTAGACATTTCTGAGTTTGACAGTGTTTTTTCACCAACTCTTACAGACTGAAATTCACTTTAATGTCTTCATTTCTGTCAGTCTGGGCCATTTCAAATGGCTGTAAATAGCAACTAGGGCATAAATGACAGCTGCATCTGTCACTTGATATCCTATTTGTGTGCCAAAGTGACTGTAGTGGCCAAAGTTGCAGAGAAGGGTAAAAGCAGCACTAAAGTCTTTAATGTTTCCCAAAATAGCTTCTTCACAGGTTCATCAACTTGTGACATTGAGTAAGACACTTTCTAAATTTAATTTGCTTCTCTGCATGGGTTTAAAACGGCTAATTAAGTCAATCGTCTCCAGTGATGGGCCACCTGGATTAATTAGTTATAATCCAGAGCCAGATATTCCACATGACCTTGTTGTACCTGTCCGATTCAACCTTGTGATTGCCTGGTGGAATGATTGCCTGGTTGAATTAGACGGGTAAAAACTGAACATTGGGAATATGTGGCACTGCACTGGGCTATATAGTAATGAATCCAGGTTGCCCATCACTGGCTCGTCTGTCCAAAGGTTGAATAAGGGACAATACCAGTCTGTAGGGCAACACAAGACAAAAGTGCTTTAGTGTTGGTATTAACAGTGTAGGACGGCATTAAAGGAGAACTCCACTTTTTTGAACATTAAAACATTGCAGACCACTCAGAAAATGGCCTTAGAGTCCCCTCACCGTTTATTTCATATTTACTGCAGTCTCTGTTATTTGGCTTATTTGGATTGGATCTCAACCAGCTTTAGAATGGCCGTCTATGGGCACCTTCAACTCTGTTCTTAAAATCACCTTTAACAGTTGTTTTCAAGAATATGCAATCCAAGTGTATTCGCTGGTGTTCCTTAACAATTTTTGTAGCAAAATATGGCTTCTGTCGTGTTTTATGTGTGCTTTATGCAGCAATTTGTAAATTAAGTTTCACTTTCACTTTCACTTTCTTTCACAAAATGGCAAATAAAAATGACAGAAGCCATATTTCGCCTTGAAACTTGTTAGGGACTGCTAGTGAACACCCCTAACCACTTTGTGAGCTGTAGACTTTCGAAAACAAATGTTTAAGGTGATTTTAAGAACAGAGTTGCAGGTGCCCATAGACGGCCATTCAAAAGCTGGTTGGGAAAATTCAGCCAAATAACAGAGACTGCAGCAAACATGAAATAAACGGTGAGGGGGACTCAAGTGGAGTTCCCCTTTAACACCCTTCTCATTAGAAAAAAAATGTGTTGTTCATATGTGCTCTCTCGTCATAGCTAATATGGGTATGAAGCATAGTTTCTTTAATTTTAAAGAATTACTCACAATACCAATATGTAAATTGTTAACATCATCAGAAATAATATATTTCAACTTAAAACACAAGAAATGCAAGCAGAACAATTTTACCAAATTCACGCCCACGTTCCAAAATTCTAAAACAAAAGTTGCTAAGGAAACTATTGTTCCGAAACTTTCCAAGTCCTTTCCAGGAACTCTGTGAAGGGCACGGTAATGGCCAGACCCCCTGCCTGACCCAGACATTGTCCTGATTTCAGCAGCGGCCCTGATTGCTGCATAATGCATTAAAATTGCCTTTAGCAAAAGCTAAGAGTGGTGATTGTGGTTGGTTAATAGAAGCCAGGCTTGATTGTACGTTTTCCTTGTACGTTTTTCTGATTGTACGCTTTATGTTGGGATGCCTTCTCAACAGCTCATGACATTGCTATCTTGTCTTTAGTTTGTTGTATTCTTCAAACACTTTCACATCACAACAATGCATACTTAAAAAGAGCCTTAAAAGGCTCATCATTTGCTTGGTGGCTCATCATTTGGTTATATTTACGCTGCATATTGTGAAGTCAGTGCTTCCATCCCCACACAATATGCCTCACTAATGTGACTATGTCTCTTTGCAGACTGCGTGCCATAGCCTCCCGTCTCGAGTAGCTCTGTGTGTAATAAATTACTCTCTCGAACCGGAATGGCAAGAAGATGACTTTTAGAAGAAGTGTCTGTCCTTGCTTTTGTTCTCATTTCTTTTCCTCTGTCCTATCATAACCCCTGCCCACCCCTTTTCTCTTCTCTACCCCTCCCTATTGCCTCCACTCACCCACCCATCCATCTCCTGAACCTCCCCCCCCACAGGTGGTGGAGATTGTCCTGAAAGTGAGCCCTGTCCTGGGCTCCCATATGTTCCAGCCCCTCCTGCCTGCCGTCTTCAGGGGTATCGTGGAAGGAGAGGTGAGGTCAACCTATGTCAAGGTTTTTTCTTTTTGATGCAGTATTGTACTATGAAATAGTACGCATTTTTGAAAATAATTTAAGTGTTTCACTATAAAATAATTTCAAAAGAAAAGAAAAATTGTGTGAACATGCAACTTAATTCTCATAGTTGCCTGACCCTTTTGTCCTACCTTCAACTTAATTCTCATAGTTGTCCTACACCTAGAGGTTGGATGTGGCTACCTCTACCGCTTTGCCTAACAACCAGCGGAACCTTGTCGAATCCATTGACTCTTATCATTGGTGCCTTACTGACTTGCCTCATTGAATTTATAATGTAGATGAAGATGAAGAAAGCCTTCCACTGCCGGATGTTGACGACAGAAGTTGGTCCGTCTTGAGTGGAGTGGGTTGAACGTCAACAAGTTCTAGAATGTGGAATGGCCGTCTTTGTTCAGCCTAGTCATTGTGCTTTGACGTGCTCGCCCGGGCAATTGTGCCAGCGTTGCATCAATTCAGGCCATGTTGTAATTGTTATGGCGAATGGTAGCCATGACGACAGCGGTCCATTGGCAACGTGAAAAGAGTCAAGTGTGTTGCCCTTCAAGGCATTCAGCTCTCGTACAGTCACCTCTCATCACTTTCTTAGGAAAGAAAGAAAATGAAGGGCTATTGAGATGATATGTTCTCAGTTGAAGAACTCTTTGCTGGCAGCCTCAGTTTCAAAGTCTTAAAGTTTTAAAGGTCATTTTGTTTGACTCGAGATACCCCAGTTGAGTTTTGACACAAGGTGCAGGTGAATTGTTGGTCCATCCTGTTGTGGTATTAAAGGTGCTCTCTTAAACTATAGCAAGGTATCCTATTGTTGTATGAACTTCTCAAGGATCTGGGCTTTTTAAACACTTTCTTGCAGTTTGCAACCTTCACATATTGTGGGAATTTCATCCTAACTAAAGGCATCCATGCAACAAGTGACACATACCTATGGTTGTAATGTGGAAATCATAGCTGTGCTATGTGAATGTGTGAAGGTGTTTTTTCACTGCTGAATAAATGTTTGTTAGGACTTAAGGGTATCCTGTCTCGTTGTTGAAGGTGTTCTTTTGACTGCAGAAGTATCCTGTTGCGATATTAAACGTGTTTTTGACTGAAGAGGCATCCTGTTGTGGTGTTGAAGGTGTTCTGAGGCGGTATAGAGGTATCCTGTTGTGTTATTAAACCACAGGTGTGTTTTTTAGACCTTCAGAGGTATCCACCTAGGTATCCATTCAAGGTATTTTATGACTGTAGAAAGGTATATTGTTGTTGTATTAAATCAAATGTGTTTTTCATTGTGGAGGTATCCTGTTATGAAAAAAAACAAAAACAAGCTCCAAGCCCCCGTTTCTCATATTTGATATGTAACGTTTTGGGCAGCATGCCCTTCATCAGACATTCATTCGCTGTTATTTGACTTTGCTAGTCCAGCACCCGTTCTTCAAGCGGATGTGCGTGTTTTTTCGTTGTTAAACAAGATATCCTGTTGTGACATGAAACCTGTTGTAGCATTAAACCAAAGGTGTGTTTTTAGACATGTGATGTTATCTTATTCAATGTATTTTATGACTATAGAAGGGTAATGCTGTTCTATTACACCAAAGATTTCTGAGATTGTGGGGGCGTCTTGGTGTGACATGAAACCAAAGGTGTGGGGTTTTTTTTACGTGCAGAGGTATCCGGTTGTGATGTCGACGTACCTGGGAGTCACCGGGCGAATCCTGCTTCAGAACTCTAGCTTCTTCTCAGCCCTCCTCCAACAGATGGCCCAGGAGTTCCAACAGGAGGTAAACCAACATACGTGCAAGAGTTGTTTGACATAGAACTTTGAAGTACTCTCACAGATGTAATTACAACACTAGTGATATGATATTGCAAAGTTGAAACCATGCAATATCACTTGTGTTGTAATGATATCGGTAAGAGTACTTCTACTTCTACTGTACTTTACACATGTCTGCATACGCGCATGCACATAAACGAACGTACACGCACGCACGCACGCACGCACGCACACACACACACACACACACACACACACACACACACACACACACACACACACACACACACACACACACACACAACATTATTTGTGTTATCTATTTGCTGTGAGCTTTCAATTTTACCTACCGGTAATTCAATGTACTGGTTATTTTATACCAGCTGTAAAAACTATTTAAATTTGAAATTCGACAGGCTTGTACAGGCTTGCTTCTGAGTAAAGATACCAACCCGGTGTCTCGTTTTAGAAATGCCATATCTGCTACCCAAGAATTGCTTTAAATGATTTCTTATCGGTCTCCTTGCCTGACCATGTGTGTTTATGTGTTTGGTCCATCTATGCCTACAGATTGAACAGCTTTTGGACTCGGAAGTCATTTTTTTGTTATCGAGTATTACTTTCACTGAATACTATCTGATGTGTGTGTGTGCGTGTCTGTGTCTGTGTCTGTGTCTGTGTCTGTGTCTGTGTCTGTGTCTGTGTCTGTGCGCGTGCGTAGATGGACCAGCTACTGGGCAGTGTGATCGAGATGTGGGTGGACCGCATGGACAACATCACACAGCCCGAGAGGAGGAAGCTCTCCTCACTCGCCCTGCTCTCCCTGCTACCATCAGATAACAGGTGACACACACACACACACGCACACACGCACACACACACACGCACGCGCGTGCGTGCGCGCACAGATAACGGGTAACATGTACATGCTCTCTCACACACACACACACACACACACACACACACACACACACACACACACACACACACACACACACACACACACACACAAAGGTGGCAGGAAGCACACACACAGAAATGTAGCAGGAAGCACACACACACACACACACAGATAACACTAAACACACATACTCCGATAACAGGCACGCACACACACGCGCCGCACCACCAATGTCCTCAAGAACAACTGTCCCAAACTCAGACACACACTCGCACACACAAACACACACTCGCTGATAGTCAAACCACCAGACAGAGACGGAGTAGAGGTGTACCCAAGACACTAAAATAGCAGGGCACGCCGACCCTGTAGTCCCGTTCCCTTCAAAGGCACTAAAAAGCAATGAGCATTAAAGTAATTCATGGCTTAAAGGCAAGAGGAAAAAAAACGTAATTGTAGCTTGATCAGAGTGCCATTTATTCTTGCCTTTAAAATTCTGTCAGGAACTTTTTTTGGCTTTTCAAAGCATCGCTGAACTTTAAAAGTGATGAAGATTTCTGCTTTTAAAAAAAGAATCCCATGTCAAGGTGTTCTGTGATGCAGTTGAGTTCCACAAAAAGTTGAGCAGTTCAAAATGGTAGCGTGGTAGTTGAAAAAAACTTCACAGCATCCACTGCATGTTAGTGTCAGCCCTTCAATAAACCAGATAGTTTAAGTGGTGGTTCGCTATTTTAGACATTAAGCCCTGTTTGTGTGACTTCTGGGGTGAAGTAGAGATGTTCTCATCACAATTTTGACATTTGGTGCTGAACGGAGCATTTGGGTATTCAAGACTGCCTCCCCACCTCTACATTGACTCCAATGGAGCACTCAAGCAATCGATCATAAAATGGCATTAAACTTTCGTTTGCAGAGACATGAAACTCTTCAAGTGGTCAGAGTTGGGCAGCGATACGTTGACTCAAATCACCGCGAAATACGGTTCCAGAGGAGATATATATCATTATTGTCCGTGTTCATTGATTGTATTGGTTTGACTAGTATTACTCCGCGCGACCGGAAATGGGGGTGTGTTTGTTTACGTTACTCTGTATGGTTTGTATGCAAGCTGTAGTTTTTGTAGCCAGTCCCGCTCAAAGACAGCCGTTCTACCTCGCTCCTTGATGTCTACACAAACAACACACTACTGGTTGGATGTCTACTGCTATTCAACGCCGTCTAGGTCCTCCAAATGCTAAACAATGGTTAGAAGGCATATTTCGCTGCGATTTTCGGGTCAATTTATCGCTGTCTACCACTGACCACATGGTGAGTTCCATGTGTTTTTGAACGAAAGTTTAATGCTCCGTTCAGCACCAAATGTCAAAATTTGTGATGAGAACGTCTCTACTTCACCCCAGAAGTCACACAAACAGGGCTTAATGTCTAAAATAGCGAACCACCACTTTAGGTTTAGTAGGTAGTCAGTCACACACTGGTCATTTGGACAGTTGCCTGAGCTAACTATAAAATGTTATGAGTTTAGGTTTATTTGGATTATGTACTTGAAAACTATCTTTCTTATATTGAGATTATCCACCTCTCCTAGATCACATTACATTAACCTTTTATCCATAAGATCAGGGTTGGGTGCATAGGAGTAGGATTTTTTGTTTTAATAGAAGAAACCTATCTAAGAAGAGATAGCTCTGTTAGCTTCTTAAAGGCTGAAAGAGATGACCCCAGTCTTGTAGCTTCTAGTAGCTTGTTCGAATCAGTGTTAATTTCGTCAACCACGACGATGACAAAAATATTTCGTCAACGCCCCTTTTTCCCTTGACGATGACGAGACGATGACGCACTAAAAATTGCCTCCAGCAAATAAAAATATGACGAAAATAAAAAATATTTTCGTCAAGGAGACTAAGACGAGACGAAATTTACAAGCCATGGACGAATGGACATTAAAAAATATAATTATTTATAATTAATTTGTAATTGTAATATAGGCCAAAGTGTCTTGAACTTCATAGGTTATTGCGCGCTCACGCTGTTGCCTCGCTTGTCTCTGCTGGCAGCCAGCCAGTGCATGGCGCGGCTCAGTCAGTAGTTCTGTAGCCTAGTAGTTCAGTGAGTCCATTTAAGTTGAGTTTAGGTCCTAAAACATTCCCAGAGAAAGAGAAAAAATAGCCGACGTTGAGGGAAGTGTTAATTTTGAAACATGTTCAACAACCCTCTTGTCCATGACGAAGACATGTGTTTCTGCAGTAATGACAGTCGTCTCGCCAATCCTCCTCTGATACTGTCATGTTAAACCTCCTCGAGCTTCCACTATTCTCCTTTTCACTTAGGCTGCCCGGCGTTCGTTGTCTGTTCTTTTTTTGTAATGTTTGCTATATTTGTTGTTTAACCACATGAGTAGGCACTAGGCAGTTCGCAAGCAAATCATGAAGGTCGGATTTGTGAATTTATTTAAATCAGTCACCGCGGGAGCGCGCGCCAGCGGGGGGAAAGTTGGCCTGTCTAAACAGAGGCACGGCTACTGTAGTTTTGAAAAGAATCAATGGATGGGCGATCGCTAAGGAGTTTTAAACTGTTGAGATTTGAAACTTGTTCTCATCGAGAGCAACACTAAAAGACCCAAGGAAGTCAAAAGCATTTCCATGCGTCTGCAGCGTCTTCCTAAGTTCCAAAAACTCTTTTCAGGGTCATGCTTATCGAGCCTCGACACCCCCGACAAACAAAACAGCATTAGTGTTTAAATATTTGTATGTACATGTCCTTTCTATCGTCCAGTCTGCATACCCCTGCCTAACTATTTTTCCTGGGACTTTTGCAGGGCATACGAAGTGTGCTCGCGCAATCTATTTAAGCCTATTCCACGCATGCCGCACGAGTCATTATCGTTCTCTGCTCGCATTGCCAATTGAAAACAAAAACCGCTAACTTGCATAGTCTAACATCAGCAATATTTTATCTGACTCGTGGTCATCGGGAAGCCACTATCAGGGAGACTTCTTGAACTTCATGGAGACTTGGGATGTCTGGTCTTCCCACTGCCGGCAATCTGCAGGCTTTAAGTCACGCAGAAGAGCATGTAGCTTCCTCCGTGATCAAACTCAAAATCAAATAATATGCAGCAGCTTCTAATGTACGAGAGAGAGAGAGAGAGAGAGAGAGAGAGTGTGTGTGTGTGTGTGTGTGTGTGTGTGTGTGTGTGTGTGCGTGCGCGTGCGCGTGTGCGTGTGCGTGTGCGCGTGTGCGCGTGTGCGATGCTCTTTTGCTCTATGATGTTGAAATGACTGATTTGGGTTTTGGTGGAAAATGACCAACTAGGTGAATATTTGCTGCAATAGGCTATATTAGTAATACTTTCTGAAATCACAATAGCCATTGTATGTTATTTATTTTACACCACAATATTGACTAAAATGACTAAAATTTGAAATGTTGACGAAAATGACTAAAATTTGACTATGACTAAAATTGATTTTCGTCATTTTGACTAAGACTAAGACTAAATTGGGAAGCCAATGACTAAAATATGACTAAGACTAAAATTGATTTTCGTCATTGTGACTAAGACTAAGACTAAATAAAAAAAAGCTGACGAAATTAACACTGGTTCGAATGTTGACAGCTACACAGAAGTTGTGCTGTAAAGCCCTTCTGTCTAGGTACTGGGAGACACTCGCGAGCTCAGTAGAGAATAAAATGGAAGGTTTGTTTCAGGATTTTTTCTTCTTCTGCACAGTCTGTATTATTTTTGGCTGATTCATCCAATTCCGTCCAGATTTATCAAACCTTTCACCCTCTCTGTGCTTTCACCTTCCAATTGTACTGCCGGTTTTGGAGTTGCATGCTGAGGCAAAAATACCGGGACAAAACTAGATACTTTTGGATGCACACACACACACACACACACACACACACACACACACACACACACACACACACACACACACACACACACACACACACACACACACACACACACACACACACACACACACACACACAGTGCACACACACACACACACACACACACACACGCACACACAGTGCACACACAGTGCACACACAGTGCACACACTCACATACAACTCCCTGATCTCACTCTGTCTCAACAGTATTTGATGCGCGCGCCCGTGCACACACATACACACACACCTCCACTCCTCTTTTCATCCTTCTCTCTCTCTCTCTCTCTCTCTCTCTCTCTCTCTCTCTCTCTCTCTCTCTCTCTCTCTCTCTCTCTCTCTCTCTCTCTCTCTCTCTCTCTCACTCTGATTCTCTTGTCGTCTTGTCTCTCCTGTCGCTCTCCGCAGTGTAATCCAGGATAAGTTCTGCGGCATCATCAACATCTGTGTAGAGGCTCTGCACGACGTCATGACAGAGGACTCGGAGACCGGAAGCTTACGAGAGTATGTGTCTGTACTCACAAGATCTGTCTGTCTGCCTGCCTGCCTGCCTGTCTGTCTGTTTTGCTGTCTGTATGCCTTGCCTGTGGGTTATTTCACGTGAAATGAGACACTTTGGGACCCAACCGACCCGGATTTTAATAAAGTTTAGTGTGCCTTCGGTAAGGTAGAACCCCAGAACTGCATTTGCATGAATCTGGCATTGATATTAAGGGAGAAACAGACTTAAGACAGTTTTAATGGAAAGGTTAGGACACATTCATACCTGATTATGTCAGTCAATTTAAGTCACAAAGACATGGTTTTGATGTTGTTCAAAAGCTCTTTTCTAAATGTGGTGTTCCATGTTAGTGTGTTTTGTAAAGCAGGAAAACAACATCAAAACCATCTCTTTGTGACCTAAATTGACTGATATAATCAAGCATGAATGCATAGTGTCCTACCCTCTTCAATAAAAAAAATCTTAGTCCATTTCTCCTTTAATACCTATTACTGCCAGATTCACATAAATGCAGTTCTGGGGTTCTACCCTCCCTCTGAAAAGGCACACTAAATTACATTAAAATCCGGGTCTGCCTGCTCCCAAAGTGTCTGATTTCACATGAAATGACCTCTGTCTGTCTGTCTGTCTGTCTGTCTGTCTGTCTATCTGTCTATCTGTCTGTCTGTCTGTCTGTCTGTCTGTTTCTCTGCTTCTGTTCGTCTATATGCCTGTGTATTCGTTTGGCTGTTTCCCTCTGTCGGACTACCTCATCCTGTCTGTCTGTCGTGTCTGTTCGACTATCTGTGAGTCGGTCTGTCTGTATGCCCACTTGTCTGTTTATCTGTCTGCCCATTTGTCCGTCTGTATGTCTTTCTGTCCACTCTGCCTGCCAGCTGAGACCCAAAACACAAACAAAGAAGAATGGAAAGAAATTATAGTAAAAGCCTGCAATAGTACCACAAATGAATGAAACAGCATTTGGTGATGTCCATGGGTAGCAGGATTGAGGAAGTTATTGCAAAAAGGATATACCACCAAGTATTACACTTTATTTTCCTTTAAGATGATCTGTTCCAATACTATTGCTCACCTACTTAAACAATGCTGTGCGGTTATACAAACAAACGGTCATAAATCCAAAAGTATTTAACATATCTAGATTTAAATACCAGGTAATAAAAGCTGACATTCTGAGCTTTTACTTGATGACCATCTTTTCGCCTCAAATCTAAATGTCTTTGGTGGACAGTCAAAAGAAATTCTGGAGGGGACTGTACATTGTACACTCTGTTCTTCTATGACTCTTTGATGCTTTGTGTAAATAATTACTGTTATTTTATTCTCTTAGAGAGTAGAGACTACTCTCTTAGATGCTCTCGTCGTTTGATACCCTGGTAATCTCCACACACTGATTCACTCACTCTTGCACAAACATAAACTCTCTCCCTCACTCACACACACACACACACACACACACACACACACACACACACACACACTCACACTCACACACAGACACGCACACACGCACACACGCACGCACGCACGCACGCACGCACACACACACACACACACACACACACACACACACACACACACACACACACACACACACACACACACACACACACACACACACACACACACACACACAATGAATCACATAAACGGACACAGACAGAAACCCAGAGCCTCCTACCCCAAGTCTATTGTGGCTCCAAGGGAAAAAACATCTTTAATTGCAGTTGAAAAAAACGCATCGCCACTACTGTACTGCAGTTCAGGCTTTGTCAGATCTCAAGGGGCCCCAGCCGTGTGCGTGCGTGCGTGCGTGCGTGCGTGCGTGCGTGCGTGCGTGCGTGCGTGCGTGCGTGCGTGCGTGCGTGCGTGCGTGCGTGCGTGCGTGTGCGTTAGTTAGTTACCTTTTGCCGCCAGGCTTTGTCAGATCTCAGGGGGCCCCGAGCAGTTTAGAGTTGCCTTTTGCCTTCTCGACACATTCACAAACTGTCCCCAAAGACACACAGGCACACGGTACACACACTCTCGTTAAGACCCTTATCCTTCTTTTGCACACACACACGCACACACACAGACACACAGCACAGCTAATGCACACACAGCTAATGCACACAGAGCTAACACACACACACACACACACACACACGCACACACACACACACACGCGCTCCAACCGTATCTCACTCATTTCGTGAAGTATTCACGAAAAAAATAGAGTAATTTTCGTGGTGCATTCACGTTATTGCCCGCCTTTCGTAAAGTCTTCACGAAAATAATAGATTAATTTTCACGCTGCCTATTCACTTGAATTGCCCGACTGTTGCCTAGCGACCCACTAGTTTGATGCCCTTTCGGTAGCCTACCGTCACATGGTAATCAAACATTTCAAACAAGCAATTTAGGGTTAGGTTTAGGGTCAAGGGTTAGGGTTAAGGTTAGGGTTAAGGTTAGGGTTAGGGTTAGGTTTAGGGTTAAGTAGGGTTAAGGTTAGGGTTAGGTTTAGGTTTAGGTTTAGGGGACATAAGGCGTAAGTACCGAAAGGGCGTCGAATTAGTGAGTCCCGAGTGTATCAGCAGTGTTCTGTCAGCACCCCCTCCCCGCCCCTGCAGACGTTTGGATAACCATAGCAGCAGTGGGGCAATTCAAGTGAATAGGCAGCGTGAAAATTAATCTATTATTTTCGTGAAGACTTTACGAAAGGCGGGCAATAACGTGAATGCACCACGAAAATTACTCTATTTTTTTCGTGAAGACTTTACGAAAGGCGTGAGATAGGGCTCCACACACACACACACACACACACACACACACACACACACACACACACACACACACACACACACACACACACACACACACACACACACACACACACACACGCACACATGCACACATACACATGCACACACACACTGTTAAAGAACTCTAAAGCTACCCCTGGGTGTAGTTTGCCATTGCATGTGTTCAGGCATGTGACTGCTGTTATCAGGCTTGTTCTGATGGCAGGGCAGCTCTTCAGGAGGGGGGGTGGGGGCGTGCGGGAGAGGGGGGGGTGGATGCTGAATGGGGAGCTGTTGCCAAGGGGGTCTCTACGGCCCCCCATTAGTTGCAATGGGGGGGGCAATCGTTAAATATGTTTTACTGTGTAATACAAAGGGAAGGAGAAGGGGGCGTTGGGAGGCTTATGATGAGGTGAAGGGGGCGTTTGTTCAGAAAAGGCGGAGAACCACTGGTGTAGGGGGAGGTGAGGTGAGGTGGGGAAATGAGGGGAGAAACGTGGAACTGATACCTGCTCTTTAGGAAGGCAAGGCAAGTATTTTGTATAGCACATTTCATACAAAAAAATTGAAAAGTAAAGGAATACACCGTTTGCCCACCGAAGGGGAGACAGGGAGCTGGTGGCTGCTTTTCAAGAGTGGGGAAAACAGGGGTGAGGAGGGGGAAACGAACAAGGAAGGAAGCTGGTGCCTGCTTGTTAGGAGTGGGTGGGAAGGGGAGAGGGGGGGAATAACACGGCAGATATATGGGGAGAGAGAGGGGGAAATGAACAGGTAGCTGGGGCCTGCTTGTCAGAAGTGGGTGGGTAGGTATATATATATGGTGTTGGGGAGAGGGGGGGGGGAGACGAACAAGGAACTGGTGCCTGCTCTCCTCCAGGAGGGATAAGAAGAGGGGAAAGGACCCCGGGGAGCGGGAGACTTAAGTAGTCTGACAAAAGAGCCTCATGTACATGGCATCAGCAACTCTTAGGAGTGCCGTGTGTGTGTGTGTGTGTGTGTGTGTGTGTGTGTGTGTGTGTGTGTGTGTGTGTGTGTGTGTGTGTGTGTGTGTGTGTGTGTGTGTGTGTGTGTGTGGTGTGTGTGTGTGTGTGTGTGTGTGTGTGTGTGTGTGTGTGTGTGTGTGTGTGTGTGTCGTGGGAGTGATAAATTGAAGGAGAGGTAAATGGTGCATGTGTATGTGTGTGACATGCAGTGGGGCAAGGGAGAGGAAGTGTGTGTGTGTGTCAGAGAGATAACATGTATGTGGAGTTAATGTAATTGAAGAGAGCAGTGAGAGTGTATAAGAGGGAAAGGGCATAGAGAAGGGGTGCAGCGAGCAAGGGAAGAAGAGAGAGAGATGAGAGGAGAGACAGAATCGGTGATGTGCTCGAGACTGAAAGAAAGAGAGAGTGGGGAGAGATAGAAACTGGTTGAAAGAGCGAGAGAGGAGGAGAAAGAGAAGAGAGAGGGCAGGGCGACAGAAAAGGAGAGATGAGCACGAGACAGAAGGGAAAAGAGAGAGGGGAGAGCAATAGAATAGGGGTGGAGAGACAGTTGAAAAGTGAGAAAGAAGGGAAGCAGAGAGTGGGGAGAGCAATAAGGAACGATTGAATAGGGAGAGGTAAAAAGATGAGAAGTGAGAACGGAGGAGAGGGGGAACGGGTGAAGAGGGAGAGAGAGAGAGAAAAAGAGAGAGAGTTGAGGATGAGGAGAGAGAGGGAGCGTGGCCGTTACTTCATATTTCACACTGAGAGCATTATGGCAGATGCTGCTGCCGAGTTGACGCCCGAGTGCCTGAATCATCCTTTTACACACACACACACACACACACACACACACACACACACACACACACACACACACACACACACACACACACACACACACACACACACACACACACACACTTTTCTGTCTTTCTCCATTTCTGTTTATCTCTCTCTGGAGGTTATAAAACAAATTCAATGCAGGGTCTCTCTCTCTCTCTCTCTCTCTCTCTCTCTCTCTCTCTCTCTCTCTCTCTCTCTCTCTCTCCATCTCTCTCTCTCTCTCTCTCTCTCTCTCTCTCTCTCTCTCTCTCTCTCTCTCTCCATCTCTCCCCATCTCTCCATCTCTCTCTCTCTCTCTGAAGGATAATAACAATTAAGAGCAGGTGGAAATCTGTGATGCATCACAAGCACCATTCGATTATTCCAGTGTGTTTGCCCACTGTTTGCTTATTCTGCTGAGCCACTGCAGTCATGGTGTTGGCTACTGCATTGCCTTGTGTGTGCACTCTCATGTTTACAAATCCTCACATCTACTCAAAGGCCTTCTCAACATCTTTTTTTTTTACTCCCTCTCTCTCCCCCTTTCTATCTTTCTTTCTCTTGATCTTTTTCTCATCCATCTCTTTTCTCTTTTCTCACTCCATCTCATTTTCTTTTTTCTTCTCCCTTACCTCGTCTCTCTTTCCCTCTCTCTCTCCTTTTTTTCCGATCTCTCACTCTGTCCTCATCTTTTTCCTCTTCCCCCCCCCTCACTCTCACCTTTCTCTTCCTCTCTGCTCTCTCGCTCCACTCTCATCTTTTTTTTTCATGCTCTCTCTCTCTCTCTCTCACTCTTGCTTTCTCTCTCTCTCTCTCTCTCTCTCTCTCTCTCTCTCTCTCTCTCTCTCTCTCTCTCTCTTTATATATATATATATATTCTCATAACTTTTTCCATGTTCTCTCTTGCTCGCTCTCTCTCTCTATTCTCATCTTCTCATCTCTTTTTTCTTTTTTCCATGTTCTCTTTCTCTCTCTCTCTCTCTCTCTCTCTCTCTCTCTCTCTCTCTCTCTCCCTCTCCCTCTCCTCTGTCTCTCTCTCCCTCTCCTCTCTCTCTCTCTCTCTCTCTCTCTCTCTCTCTCTCTCTCTCTCTCTCTCTCTCTCCTTTTTTCGATCTCTCACTCTATCTCTCATTTTTCCTCCCTATCCATCCCTTCCTCCATCCAACACCCCACCCCCACCCCTCTCTCTTTCTCTCTCTTTCTCTCTCGCTCGCTCTCTCCACCGGCTGTAGCTGCATGCTAATGACTCATTTCGAGGAGCCCAAGGTGACTGACGATGAGGAGCCGGCTACGGAGCAGGACAAGAGGAAGAAGCTGGTGAGTTCTGGACCCTCTTTTACACCCCTAAACTTCTAAAGTTTGGATCCCACAAAGTAATACTATATCCAACTTTCCAGCTCACTTTTCAATTACTGGATGTATAACGTCCATTATGTCTAACTGTTCAATCAAGTCTTAAGATTTTCTTTTGTTTCAGACATGAAAAAATGTTATCCTTTACCTGACCTTATCCTGTTTCGAAGGTGTAGCTTGTCTTCATCAGAGAGTCACATGGATGTTGATGCGTGACATGCTTTGGATAAAGCTTTTACCTGTCTGAAACAAAAGAAAATCTTGAAATTCATTTTTTTAATTATTATATTACGACTGGCCCCACTCTCCTCCACCTTGTAATGAAGCACATTATCCAACTCCCCAACTCACCTTTTCAATAAAGACCAGAGGAAGAAGCTGGTGACGTTTGAGCCCTGACACACACACACACACACACACACACACACACACACACACACACACACACACACACACACACACACACACACACACACACACACACACACACACACACACACACACACACACACACACGGTGTGAGCAGATGTGTGTATGTAGGTGGTTGGTTTTTTTCCCCTCTCCAAAGTCAATGTCCACTGGAGTACATTTGGAAGACAAAGAGCACCTAATTAAAAACGGCAAATAATTATGCAGATAATGCATAGCGGCAGCTGGATCAATTGTGTCGACTTGTCAGAACAGCAGCAGCCCCTAGATGACTGGTGGTGAGTGTAATTGAAGGGGTGAAATAAGCAGGGAAAAAGCCTTTCAACCAGAGCGGTGAGTGAGCGCACAGTCCACTGATCACACCCTCCTACACACACAGAGGCTTAAAACCCAGTGCCCAGTGGACATCAAGCTAATCTGTCAGTTATGAAGGGAGAAGTCAATCAAAAGTGAATTATTCAGTGCTAGATTGGTCAGCTATGCTGTCTCGTTAGACTTGATTATTTTCCTGCTCCTTTTTGAAGTGAAGAAAATCGTTACCTTTTGAACAAGTGCTTTATGTTTTGCCATACATATAGTTTGTGCGTGTGCATGCATGCATATTTCATTAATTATTTTGTTTTAAGTGTCTCATACAAACACAGTTTTCATGTTATTCATTTCATGTTATTGGACATTACAGAATGTATTGCATTGTCTTTTTTTTTTTTTTTACCTCCATCACAGTTTAATGTGTTTAGTAAAATAAGACAAATCGTCATCTGAATATATTAGCCATTTTCAATTGGAATGGGTCGTGTTCCCAGAAATAGGCTTCCCATTATTAAACTAAAAGCTTTGTTTTGTTGCAGAACCTAATGCTGCTGTGTGGCCATTCTTCAACCCATGCCTTGAGCCAGTTTAATGACGCCTTGCATTGACTTATATTGACTCATATATTTCTAAAGTACTGGAAATAAAGACAAATTACCACCGGCTGCACTTAAAAACTTCCAGCTAGATCACAAAAAAATAACTTTGGCATTCATTCCCAGTTATTTGTTTGTCACTTTTTCATCTCTTATCTCGAAGCGAAGTCTGCTGACTATACATACTGTACTGCTTACAAGACATCTTTTTTAATATATTTTTGGGCTTTTACTCTGTTAGTCGGAGAGGATGGTGTGTGAGACGGGGAATGAGATGGAGAAAAGATTGGGAAGCATACTCGGGGTGGAATCGAACCCGGCTCCCCTGCTTAATGGTACGCCGCACTAGCCAACTGAGGTTATGTTTATATGGTGGCGATCAAAACAGAAGACACAAAAGTGGCACCTCGTTTTCAAATTCAAATTCAGTGCCTTTTATATGAGGACGAATATGAGTGAAAACGACAAAATATCTTATCAGAGCTGTCTTTCATTTACACGGCAACTGCGGTGTGGGGTCTGAAAACACAAAAATCTGGACAAGTGTGGCATGAAGGTGTATGCAACATGAACTTGTATTGCTTTTTTGTCATTTAACTGGAGATGCAACCCAGGTCGTCTTCCGAACACCCCACTCTGGAAGGAGTCTTCAGATTTTTGCATTTTCAGACTTCGATTGCGTAGTTGCCGTGAAAACGAAAGACACTTCTGATAAAATATTTTCTCGTTTTCATTCGCAATCATCCTCGATTGACGTTTTAACAATCATTACATTACATTACACTTGGCTGACGCGTTCATCCAAAGCGACTTACAGTTATTTGCACGATATTGGTTGCAGTTCCTGGAGCAATGTGGGGTTAGGTACCTTGCTCAAGGTCACTTCAGCCATGGATGGACGAGTTATCAATGGGTTACGAACCTGCAACCATCTCATCTTAAGACCACCTCTCTAACCATTAGGCCAGGGCTGCCACACCTGATTCATTCCACATGGTTGTGATTGAAACAGATAATGACAACATGTGATTACACATGATTGTGATTGAAACAGATAATTACAACATGTGATTAGGGTTCCATTATTACTCATGATTAGGATCCATCACTCACAAGGTCACATAGTAGTCTCGAGGCCTGGGATATCCTTGCTACAGGATGATACTAGCGTGTGCGCATTTAATTTAAATTTTGTGCGCGGTAGCTGGCTGGTGCAATATTGACACAACCATGAGGGCAGATCTTTCTTCTGATCCACTTGGTGGGTATCTTTTGTATCCACGCACCCAGCAGGCGTGTAAAAACTTTTTCATCTTGTGTCATTCATTTTCTCGTCTATTCTTGTCTTTATGAGGCACCTTTTCACAGTTTTTTATATAATTATTTGACAAAGAAATAAAGAATAGAAGATTCAATCACTCTCATTTCACGGTGTGAGTCAAAAAAGCTCGGCTGGTTAGGCGAATATCTGATGAAATATTTTCTGTCAGACGGGCAAGAGGCTTCCCTCCAAACAACAAATCATTTCTCCACTCACCCCCCAAATGTCCAAACACTCTCCATCCCTCCCTCACTCCCTCTCTCCCTTTCTCCCACCTTCCCCCTCTCGCTCCCATAAACACAAAAAAAACTGAATTAAATCGTCTAGTTTGTCCTTTGTCTGAAGTCCTCTTAGGCATTCACCTGTTGGTGTAGAAAATGGAAGTCTACGGCAAACTGAATGAGTGAGCTGTCACGTAGCGGAGAGAAGGGAGAGGGGGAGGGGGGTGGCGAAGGGGGAGGGACGCTCTGTGCATTATGATGCGCGCAGCCAGAGTCTGATCACACTCTGGATTGAGATGCGCTACACTTGCGTTGGCATGTGTGTACCAGTGGTTGGAGAAACTCGGGTCCCTTTGAGCAAGCATGCGTATGCCTCGGCATGCCCCTACCCTTTGCACATCTGTTTTAGGACTAGAGACTGCTTGGCGCTAAAATGTAGCAGACATAGGACTGCATGCACGCATGAACACACACACACACACACAAACACACACACACACACACACACACACACACACACACACACACACACACACACACACACACACACACACACACACACACACACACACCAAATAATAATAATAATAGCAGTTGTAGCAGGCACCTGACTTAATTTGTTTTAAACAGCTTTGGTGACTGGGAGTGTATTTGACATGATACAAACGTGTTCTTTAGTTAATTAGTAATTATAAAGTCTACTGCTCAGTGTGTGGGTCAGATCACTGCATCAATGTGATTGTGTGTATTATTAGTCTAGACACACATTCTCTTTTCTCTTCTCTCTCTCTCTGGCACGCACGCACGCATGCACGCATGCACAAGTGACAAATAATAATAACATCCTAATTTATGGTCATTTCTCATGCCATACTTATGAATATAAATCATTTGGCGTTAATGACATGGGCCGACACATTTTATTCCCAATGTAATTACTTTACACCCCACATGTCAGGTCATTCTCAAACATGGTCATTGTTACATCATCACGAAACAAGATCTTGCCAGTACTATTGCATCAAGACTGCATGGACATTCATACATTCATTCATTTTCTCCACTAGCATCACTAACACGCAACTCCGAACACCACACCCTCGCTTTTTGATGCGCCTTTGAAGTATAGGGCCTCTGACCCACCAAACAATACAATTGAAATTGGTACTCAACAGCGATACACACACAAATATTTGATTTTTGATGTTTGATTTTTAGAAAATTATTTCAAAGCCTTACTTGTAATGCTTTCAAGAACCAGCAGTGCGGCCCCGGCCCACAGTTTGAAAATCACTGCAGTAGGGAATAGATTGCTGTCAGGTTATTTATTTATTTGTTTAGGCTGCAATGGCTGATATAAAAAGAAAGAAAGAAGAACCTGAGTGCAATCCATTCCCCACACCACTAATGTCACCACATCAGCCTTGGTTGGTGTACAATGGTGTCAACATGATCTCCCAAAATTCTGTGCTCCTGGACATGGATGTTATGGACACAAAATCCGTCTCCAGGAGCACGGATTTTGCCAAAATTCCGTGCTCCTGCACACGGAATTGTTTTCCGTGATGGACACACAGAAGTGCTCTCTCTAATACTCCCACAGCTCTATGTTTCCACACTCTTGTGTTTTCTCAGGATTTTTCTAATTTCAAATATTTTTTTCTCAAAAAACATTTCTTACTGACAGGTTAGGGTTAGGGATTGTTTTGGTCTGGGCACAGCTAGTTTTCTTTCATTCATTATATGAATTTGATAGCCTAGCAACCAACTGGAAAAGGTATTTCTCAAAAAATATGTCTTTAATGGCAGGTTAAGGTTAGGGAATGCTTTGGTCAGGGCACAACTTAAATTGCTATAGCATCATTTTGTTTAGGATTAGCATTTGGTATGTATTTTCTGATGATAGAGTTAACACAGTGCTGTGGTAATAGCCTATAGAAAGCACTTCTGTGTGCCCATCACGGAAAACAATTCCATGTCCAGGAGCACGGAAAACAATTCCGTGTCCAGGAGCACAAAATCCGTGCTCCTGGACACGGATTTCATGTCCTTAACATCCGTGTGCAGGAGCACTGAATTTTTGGAGATCAGGCTGATGGTGTGGGGTGGGTGTTCACGTAAAAACGAACCCCCATTGGGTGCTATTCACTGTAATTGAGTTACTTGTTCTGCGTGGTGTGTCACTTTGCGGCATTAAGGTAACAAAGCAACTCCACACACACAAACTGTA
Organism: Engraulis encrasicolus; assembly: GCF_034702125.1. Classification (NCBI taxonomy): domain Eukaryota; kingdom Metazoa; phylum Chordata; class Actinopteri; order Clupeiformes; family Engraulidae; genus Engraulis; species Engraulis encrasicolus. The sequence goes on along the minus strand of NC_085877.1, from coordinate 11,998,313 downwards.
TCACACACACTGTATCACACACAAACTGTCTCGCACACAAAGCCTTCTCACAGAGAGAGAGAGAGAGACACACACACACAATCACACACACACACACACACACACACACACACACACACACACACACACACACACACACACACACACACACACACACACACACACACACACACACACAATCACACACAAACCCTTCTCACAGAGAGAGACACACTGAAACACGCACACACACACACGGCCGTCTTTGCCTACTTATCTCCTTTAGGTGCTTGTAAATCTGCGTGGTGATCTACGGGTCCCGCGGCCCACTAATGTTTCAGTCCCTTCGAGCCCATCTCTGTATTTCACCACAGCCCTTGAGGAGTGATTTGTTAACAGTGGCCCGGGATGGATCAAATGGACCGTGACACCTTGGGTTTTATTGCACCATGTTGTGTGTGCGCGCGCGTGTGTGTGTGTGTGTGTGTGTGTGTGTGCGCGTTTGTGTGTGATGTCGGACAAGGCAGGACCCTCTTAGACCTTGAGATGTATGTGTGCGTTTGTGTGTGTGTGTGATGTTGGGTAGGACAAGGCACTCTCAAACCTTGTGACGTGCGACGCGTCTGAGCACAAGTGAGTAGACAGTCACACATGCAGCCAGCCAGATGAAGCATCTCTGTAAAGTTTTTAGCTCACATGTCCGGCCAACAGACGCCAATCTAAACAAAAACAAAAAAACAAAACAATATTCCCCCGGACTCTACAAGGACAACGAGTGTTGTCGTTTGCGTTGGTGCCTGCTGTTGTCGCTGCTTGTTTTCCCCAGACAGAAAAAAAAATCATATTTGTCAAGTCAAAGAAAAAAAAATCTGTGGTGTAATTTGTCAGGACTAGCCAAGGCTGCCTGTTACTCATCCAAACTCAGTTCAATGCTTTAGTTTTCTAGGCCGGAAACAAACTGTTCCACCTCATTATACTCTTCCCTGACTAAAACAAAGAGACTTAAGAAGTGAATAACAAGCTTTGTTATAGATTCTTATTATTTTGCAATATTTGAAATCGCGAATTAGATTATGAGACTATTTTTAGACTTTGTATAGAATGGTTCAATCCATCATCCCCACTCTCATTTACTGTAAGTGCTGCCAGGCCACTGTGGACTTAATGTCTTTTATATGTATATTCTTTTATATTCTCCAGCAGTATCGGGAAAATGCTACATCACCATCATTACCAACCTGTCCCAGCTGAAAAGAAGAGGTTAACCCATTGATGCCTGATGTTGCGTTTTGCAACATTGGCCCTGGCGCCTGGAGCTGCATTACGCAACATTCAGGCACATGAGATTTGAGACAACTTCATTAAAAATCTCTGTTTGTTTGAGATGAATGAACACATTCTAATGAAAGATGAGGGTCTTAGTGTTTAAATGCAACATAGTGCATATTTGTATGTGCTTCAGAAGCTAAGATATTTAGGTTTTTACAGGCTGAGGGTCAGGCATTCAGCACCCTTTTTTGCAGGTGCCTTAGGCATCAATGGGTTAAGGAACTGAATGGCTATCTCTTTTTTTTACTAGATTTGTTAGATCCATCCTCTCCCATTATGTTTCAATTCCTGCTTGGTCAGACATGGTCGCCACTGGGCCAAGCAGTGTCAGTATGTTTGAAACCCTTTATAACAGTCCACCATACTTCCATAATGAAGTGTTTTCTTCTCTTGAATGGAGACAAGCTGATACTGAATCTCTGTATTTCAAAGGCACCTGGATATTACATTACAGTAGATTACACCTAGCCTATGCTTTTATCCAAAGCAACTACTGACTTACAGGGTATTGGTTACAATCCATGGAGCAATATGGGGTTAGGTGCCTTACTCAAGGGCATCATAGCCATGGAGTGCAGTAGGGAGTGGAAGGGTGGGATTCAAACCCTCTGATCTAAAGTCCCATCTCCTTAACAATTAGGCCATGGCTGTGTACTGATTCGGAAAACAAGAGCGCTCTGCATTCCTTCTGAGTCAGGTTTGGCGTTTTTTAATTTTATTTTATTTTCTATTTAACGGCACCCCCTGTTAAAAAAAGTACTTCCCACGGCCATGCATCTGACTCTATCTTCTGTTTTGCCAGGTTACTTTGCTACGAGCATTTACAGTCTGTCTTTTTTAATTTGAGACTACAGTGACATGTGCGGTCTGTTTTGATGTCCTTTTTGGCGGTCAAACCTGAAGTTTCTAGCATCCTGTATTGGTAGAAATGGATGTACACACCACCCCTTTTAGTCATTTGCCATTCTATTTTACTTCACATCATGAAGAAGAAATTGACAGCTTCAGTGCCTTGCCAGCAGAAAGCGGAATCATCTCAAACTTTTCCCTTAGAAGTTTTATGAAAGGAAAACCGTAAATGCAGAAACATGGTGTTCAACTGTCTCGCATACATTTCTGAATAATACTAAGCTCAACTCTCTCTCTCTCTCTCTCTCTCTCTCTCTCTCTCTCTCTCTCTCTCTCTCTCTCTCTCCCCAAAAGTATTGATACATGGATTGAGTGTGTGTGTATCACCTTCGGAAGCGGCCCCAAGGCCAAGTCAAATTATGGAATCGAGTGATTCACCCCCTAACTGTAAACCCATTCTTTATGGTGTGGGGGGGATGTTCAGGGTCACCCAGCCAAGTAGTCATCTGGAAGAAGGTCGTTAATCATCTTGGTTTGTGCAGCTTCATCTCAGGTGGACCACACTGGAGGGGAGGGGAGGGGATGGGGTCGGGTGGGGAGCCAGGTGAAGTTCGGTCTTGGATGATAAATGTTGACTATTTTGGATGTGTTCATGGAAAGTAGCAGCACCACAGTAGCAACTTCAAATGTCTCGTTGTGTTTTGTTCCCCCCTGCCAAAGTTTGTTTTGGTGAGCTTCTTCCTATAGTGCGACCAGATACATGACATAGGATAGTATATAACGCGACCATGCTTGGGACAGATACCTTGCGGTCGCCATTTTAACAGCCTGCTGTATATAATTTTGATGGTTTTCCTGTCCGTGTGCTCGTCCATTAGTGGGAATGGCCACCTTCTGTCTAGAGGGGCATCACTCTTGCACCCTCGTAACTCGGTCAAGACGCCCGTTTGATTAGAAGGTTGCTGGATTTTTATTGACTGGATCATCTTTTAGTTACAGCCCGTCCAGATGAAATATTGAAGGCCGTCCACAATTTGGGTTATTTACTGACAGTGTGGAGCTCTGGTAGTTTGCCACAAACTCCTGGCTCAACCAGTGCACCATTTGGTGAAATTCAGATGACTGCTTTTTTGGAGTGCTGCTTGCATTTTCTTAATGAAAAAAAAAACATGCTGTAAACTGAAACTGATTTGCAAACTAACTTAATTAACCGGTATAATTATAACTTTGGCACATTTCCTAGCAAACAAGATGTCATTTATTTTTTGTAATGCATTCCCGCGGCATCTTTTCAGATTTTTGTGTGGTTGATTGATTTTCTGGTCATGTTTTTTTTTTTGTACCACTGTGGCACTTAATTGTTTTTTTCTTTGCAAAGTCATTTTCCTGCTTCTGTCTTGTCCCTCTGTTATTTGTATTCTCATCATGTTTTGCCTCTGGTAATGTAATCATTGTCAAGATTCCTACAAGAGCCCTACAATTAAACTCTTCTGACATGATAATAAGTAAGGCTGCTGTTTCTTGGCTGTCAATTTTCACCCTGGACTACTTTTATTTTGATTGTTACCTCTGTGGTCATGTTATGTCAACTATTGTGCGTCAGCCCATTGTCTAGTTGGGCCATGGCACCTTGGTCACCTGGTTATTTGTATTCTGAGGATGTTTTTTTTTACCTCTTTGGTGATGTAGTTTATGTTGCTGTTTGATCTTTTTTTTTAACCTCTGTGGTAATGTAATGTTGAAGTTTTTTGTATAGTTGGCCCTTGGTTACTGGTATTTATATTCTCAATGTTTTACCTCCTGTGGTAGTTTAAAGTGATGCTGTCCCATTGTTGGAAATAAGCTCATATTACACCTCCCCTTTAGTTAAATAATTGAGTGTTACCTTTCTCCTGTACTTTCTACCATTCTCTTGAGTATGGTAGTGCAACTTTTACCTCTAAGCTAGCAGTTAACATTGAGTCCTATGAGACCAGTTAGCCGCTAGCTGGTCTCATAGGGGACAGTATCACCAGAGAATCGTATATGAGAGTGAGATAAAGCAGGCGGGTTCTTTTCCGGTATCCACTTTACGTCGGGTGAACGCCCCTTTAGGAGACCTTCGATTAGGAGACCTTCGGAGTCTTGAAGTAGAGAATAAATGGAGTCCCCTTAGCGCTGTAGATGGCGGGAGCGCACGTCTTGTGCAAACACCACGAAAAGAGAAGAAGAAGGAGGGAAAACGCCCCCTTAGGAGACCAAATTTTGTGCACACGCTTTTGCATTGAGTGGGCGTGTTTCGATTCCTCTTTATTATATATCCAACCTCTTTGGTATCACTTTAAGGTCACTGCTTCCTTCTCTCTCTTTTGACTTGATAATGTAATCCTGCTGGGGCTTGTTTTATCTGTCCTTTGATTTAGTTGATCATGTTTTACGTCTGAGGTAATGTAATAATACTGCTTCTCTTGTCTTGTCTCTGTGTTGTCTGTAGTTGGCGCTGGAGGACCCGGTCCACAGTGTGTCCCTGCAGCAGTTTGTCTACGAGAAGCTGAAGGCCCAGCAGATGATGATGGGAGACCAGGGCTTCCAGGCGCTCATGGAGACCGTCGACACGGAGATCGTATCCCAGCTGCAGGAGTTCCTGCAAAGACTGTAGATTGGTTGGTTGGTGGTCAGGTCGTCATGGAAGCCTTGTTTCAATCTCGGGAGGACATTCTAAGAGGGAATATAAGAAAGGTTTGATCAAAAGAGAAGATATGTATGAACTAAAAAAAAATACACGCCATGCTCACATCGCCAATAATGCGCCATCTTTTCAACGAACACTACCCAATCAAGAGAGCTTCCAAGTGACATTTCTTTTGTTTTAATTTAGTTTGTTTTGTTTTTTTGCTCTTTATTTTCTTTTATTTTTTTTCTTTTCCCTAACGCAATTTTGTACCACTGTGATGGTAAGGCCACGAACCTTTGGCAAGGGGATTAGAGAAGGTGATCTGGTATGGACCCATTGTTTTATTCTTCTTCTTCTCTTTTTTTTTTTTTTTCTTGTTGAAAAACGAAAAAAGACAGTCCCCTATATGAGATTTGGGATCCATGAACTGATCCAAGGGGTGTGTCACATGCAATGGGTGTGTTTACAGATGTAAGGAGAAAAAAAAGAATTGTAATTTTGTATTTATGTAAGATAAGCCAGCATGACGAGGATATTATTTTTTATTTTGGTCTATTTTTTGTTTTCTACGAAAAAGAAACCCCACTTCAATACAACCAAGCTACTGAAGGATATTTTCATAATGACTGCATAGCCTTGCAGATGGAACGGTTGTATTAATAGAATGTTTGCTTTCTGTGCTGCTGCTACTACTATTACATACATCATGCGCCAATCCTGTTGTCTGTGACAGACAAGACATTTCATTTCACACAGTCAAGGAACTTTATTTTGAACATGATTGCATGATGACATTGATTATAACAGTACAATTTACCATTAACCAAGGCACTTGCTTTGAGTGTTCAGAAAAAGAAAAACGGTTTGAACTATTGTGTGTCCATTTGGACTTGGACTTCACTCTAGCGCAATATCTCACTGTGACTTGCTTTGTCGCTACAAAGGCCTTATGCTGTTACCCTTACAGTAACCATTAAAGCGAACAGAATATTTGTCTTTTGTTTTCTGTTTTTTTTGTCATGTCCTACTGAACACACACACCACAGAAACTTCACCGGACCAGGGGGGTCATAAACTCGACTAATTTAGCCAATAGAAAGTGGTAGACCAGCCAATAGATATCCTTCAGGTGTGATTTAGTTAAAGGTGCACTGTGTAGGATGGTGGCTAGACTAGGTATTGCAACTAAGCTGCTCATTGAAACTGTGCTGCCCATTGCCAATTTTGATATTTTCCTGAATATTTACTAAGTAATTAAAATAATAATATTTACAAGTATGACCAAAGTGTTGTAAGGTTTTGCCGCTAAAAAGTACATTTCTGTAAAAATTCTAAATGGCAGACATGGAGGAGATCCCCCTTTTCATGTCATGTGTGAAAACTGCAATTTTCCCAGTCATAATGAGCACTTACAATTTGATGGTGGTGGTAGTTATTTATGAAAAAGGTGTCATTTGTGAATTGCCAGCATGAATTCTGGAAATAAACTAGTAAAAATATTACACAGTGCACCTTTAACTTGGAGCTCAACCTGACTTGCTGCTGAACCCCCTTCTTTGAATAGCCCACTGACTCATCTCGAGCATACGGTAGCGTTTATACCATCCCTCAAACTGACTGTAGTCTGGAAGTTAAAACTCTCAAAGACGGAGCCAAGTGGAGTTGTGATATTTATCAAGTGCCAGAAAGCGGAGCAAAAGATTAATATCTCCAGAATGCCTCAGGGTAATCTGCTCCTTCATTTAACCACCTCGTAATCACACTCGGCTGTGTCTGTGACATTTTAGGCATGGACACAGGAGCTGGAACCGGAACCTTCGGGATATTATTTCTCATTGTTCAAGAAGGGCATGTGTTCTTTTTTTCTAAGGTCTACTGTCTGGGAAAGATTAAGTTGTAGCACTTCAGTTGCTGATGACAGCTTTTATGAAGTTCATGGATGCATTTAAAGTCAAGTCAACTTTTTTTGTCACTTTCTTCATATGCACAAGTCATACAAGGAAAATGAAATTACTTTCAGTTTGTGGAGTATGGCGTGCTCTTATCCAGATAGTTTGTTGGCTTCTTGGGTTTGGGTGCTCTTTAGTCCAAGGTATAGTACTTCCAGGATCAAAAAATGAGAATAAATTCTCTGATTAAGGCACTCCTACATGGACATATTAAAAACAAGGCCCACGCGTAGCGGCATGAGTGCCTTCTTCAGGGCAGTCTGTCATACACATATTAATAAAGACATTTTAATTTGGAGTGCCTTAGTCAGAGAATTTATTCTCATTTTTTGATCCTGAAAATGAAATTATGTTTTCTCTATATGCCATGCCAGGACATAGACATACACAAGACTGAGTGGAGAAAAATAAACGGTACCGGTAATGATTTTGTTCAACTACATGAATGTATGGCAAAGTACAGTATCATTCGTAGGCCTACCTTGGTTATACATAGGTAAACATTGAGTGATTGAGTGTTGTGTTCAGGGCTCTAAATTAACTTTTTCCACCACCAGCCAATTTGGCTAGTGGACATTTTTTCTTACCAGCCAAACAGAAGTTCAACTAGCCATTTTTTTTTTTATCTCGCCAAAATAAACTATGCATTAGGCTAGTTTTTTTTTCTAATTAAATGGTCATTTTGTCCAACTGTTTCTACAACACAGATACACTATAGGCCTGCATAGGCTACTATATGCCTACATAATAAGCATATTATAGGCTATATATTTTTTCATTATTTTTTAACTTCTGCTTTATTTTTTACTTTCATTACTTAGGCCTAATTAATTTGATTAGATTTTGTTCAATTCCTCTGAAAGCAGCTGAATCACATCACACAAGCCACTCACATAACAGACCTTTAACATAGGCCTACAGTAACCAAGCACACAGCCAAACACTACAAAACCTCACATACGCACACCCCAAGGAAGGAGAAGAGATGAGAGGAAAAGGAGAGGAGAGAGGAGGAGCTCTTCTCTACCATGCGCAACAAAATGACAAGAAGCCTAGTTTAATTAAAAGTAAATAATATCTCGGGAATCTTCGCTTCCTTTGTTACTTCCACAGCTTCGTCGTTGGTTGTTTTTTTTTCTTTTCGATGGCGTGGGCTTTCCAACTTAGTTCCGCCAGGACTCTGAACATTTCAGAAGACAACTGAACTGACAGCTGCGGTCACACTACTCTGACAGTCGGCTCTCCTCTGCCCTGGTCGCTATTTCGTTCCACAATCACTCGTTTTTAACGTCACTGTTTACAATTACTAGGCTACTAGCATTCACCAACACACAGAACCTTCCTCTAACCCCCACCACATTCTCATCAATCGCACAAAACGTCTACACAACAGAAGTAGCGCTATGCATAATCTGCGTAAGTCCTGTTATTGAAACGGTCAGGGTCTCGCTGCTTAAAAAATGCAGCCTGTTACAGCAAGGTTCACATAGTAATAATAGCAGTAGTGACGTTAAAAAGGTTGTAGCGAAAGCGACGAGAGCATAGGAGGAGAGCTGCCTGTCAGAATAGTGTGAGCGCAGCTTAGCTGACAGAAGGCTGGTCGTCTGAAATGTTTTCAATCCTGGCGCGCGCAACAGCATGGAGTTGACGCTCGATGCACTGGAAAGCCCACGGTGGGAGGCTACCTCGTGACGCTAGTGTCCCTGGGTAATGTAGGAAATCTCGCCGTATAACGTTCGTCAGAGCAGCGGTTTACCGTCCATAAGTTACTGTACTCGGGCGCTACTAGCCAAATTGGCGGGTAGGTATTTTTTTCTACTAGCCAAAATTAATTTTCACCCGTGTTTGGCGTGTTGGCGTGTGTTAATTTAGAGCCCTGGATGTGTTTATAAATGATGTGGCCATTTTGTCGAATGATAAAGTGAAGTGAAGTAAAAATGACGAGGGATGTGGTCTACAGCCTACAGCTACACTTCAAGTGGTTTACAGATATTATGGCTTCAGGTTCGTCACAACTGAAGAAATCGTTTGAATGAAATGTGAAAGCTCCTCACGCTCCCAAAAGTAAGCTACTTACAAATACCCTTTTGACTGCTGTGACATCTATGGCTGCAATCTTTCACCGATACACCTGCAAATCTCACTGCCTATCTCAGGAGATCTGAAGTCATAAGGAGAATACTCCATCTCCCTAACTGTGTCTGTCCATACTCTTTGTAGCCTCTTGGGACTGAGATTAAAAGACATTGTGGACTATGAGTGCTGTGGTGGACGGATGAGTCTCCGTCTCCCAAGACATTTTCATTTCCTCAGCGCGGCCATTTAGAGTGAGTTACTGCACTGATTTGAATAGAGGAGTCTTGACTCTCGAGCTTAAGCTTCCTGAAGTGCTGTGGGTGTGGGTGTGCGAGTGTGTGTGAGACAGAGAGAGAGAGAGAGAGAGAGAGAGAGAGAAGAGAGAGAGAGCCTTGTCAAGTGCTGTCCTGTGTGTGTACGTGCTTGGGACAATGTCTGTGGCTCTTCTAAGGTGTCAGTCAAGGCTCTCCGTGTCACAACCTTGGGGCTGTATTTTCCTCACTCAAGTCAGAGCAGACTACTTCTTTAGTGATGCTGTAGTCATTTTCTTCAGCTCATACATTGCATCATTTCTTTTATTATTTATATATTTTTGGACTCTTATGCCTTTATTTTTTAGACAGGACAGAGAGGCGGGGAAGGATCGGCAAACGACCCGGGCCAAAATCAAACGCGGGTGGCCAGCGTAGCACTCCAGTGCCCAGTCGTTCGAGCCAGTCCTGGGCTGAGCCATGCCTGTGCACCTATTGCATCACCGACCATCAAATGCACCATGTAATCACAGACTGCGCCCTGGCCCGCCTTCCATCCTAATCCTTTTTTTTAGAGGGCGAGGTACTGGAAGACTTTGATTTTCGCAGACATTAAAAGTGGCAGAATGGGACCAGTCCCTGACTATCTCAAACCTGGCTTGTACTCCATGGTTACCTAAACGTAACAAACACTATATAACCTATAATGGCTGCACGGGGAAGGCCATGTTAGTATTACTCACCCATCCAATGCTATACTGAAGGGGAGTTGCACTGTCACGAGTCTTAGGGAGCCAAGTTTGGCACCCATTTTACACTTAACTTGTCCAGTCAGTGGCTCTATGAAGACGGAAAGAAATACACAAGCAAGGGGAAGTTTGAACGTTGTATTCAGCAAGTTAAGTCTGATTTAGACAGTTTTGCAAAGGGACAATTAACAGGGTTTAAGTATTCAAGACTAAGTAAATGGAGTAAATGAGGTACATATAAGATGCAAGGAAGATGGCTAATAGCTCAAGTTAAAGGATGGATATCGAAGGGTTTTTATTGTATGACCCCTAAATGTATTGATCAATAGGTAAAAACTCCCAAAACAGCAAACCTGCATAATATCCTAATCCACCGGTTTGTTACATGTTCCTGCTTGAAATTGGTAATATTAAATATAGCTCTTAAAAATTCGGTAAGTAATTGTACGTTCATGCTTGGATGTCATCTTAAAAAGTAGTAACCAACAGCACCAATATTTTTCCAGTTGTCAGAGATAGAGAAATGACCTCTAGTCAGACCTGAACCCAGGTCCCCATATGTGTGCTGTTTTTTATGTTTGTGTGCACTTTATGGTTCATAGCCCAATGAAAGATGCTGTTCACTGTTGCTAGTCAAAGTACCTCAGGAATAGTTTTGAAAACATTATTTTAACATTTGAAAAGGCAGCTTAGTTTACCTTGAACTCTGAAATAGCACAACAGGATTTCCAAGCTTCAAGCAATCCGATGGGCTTCCAACCCCATTTCCAGTCTCCGATCTGCTGTTTGTATTTGTGCTCTGCAGCTGTTCACCCCAGGAGTAGAGAGCAGGTACCACCCACAAGTTTTCTCTATCCCCTGACACGCAACATAAATTCATGCTGGCAGTGGCGGTAAATTAGGTGTGTTGAGGCCATAAATAGTAGGATGGTCTTACTATATTCTCTCACTAATTCCATTTGTACAGAGGGTCTGAAACGACCCTACAAATTGAGAAACGATTACCAGTGGTGGGGGGGTGGACTTTGTTGAAGTTTGTTGAAATGTGTGTCTCATTTTACCCAATCGATAACATTTGATCATGACATGTAATCTGCTCATACGCTGTAATGCTTTTGGGGGTTGGGGGGGGGGTATCGCTTGATGATTGATCGGTTATCTAGCAACGTGTGAATGGACAACCGTATCTCACTCATTTCGTGAAGTATTCACGAAAAAAAATAGATTAATTTTCGTGGTGCATTCACGTTATTGCCCGCCTTTCGTAAAGTCTTCACGAAAATAATAGATTAATTTTCACGCTGCCTATTCACTTGAATTGCCCGACTGTTGCCTAGCGACCCACTAGTTTGATGCCCTTTCGGTAGCCTACCGTCACATGGTAATCAAACATTTCAAACAAGCAATTTGGGGTTAGGTTTAGGGTCAAGGTTAGGGTTAGGGTTAGGTTTAGGGTTAAGTAGGGTTAAGGTTAGGATTAGGTTTAGGTTTAGGTTTAGGTTTAGGGGACATAAGGCGTAAGTACCGAAAGGGCGTCGAATTAGTGAGTCCCGAGAGTATCAGTAGTGTTCTGTCAGCACCCCCTCCCTGCCCCTGCAGACGTTTGGATAACCATAGCAGCAGTGGGGCAATTCAAGTGAATAGGCAGCGGGAAAATTACTCTATTATTTTCGTGAAGACTTTACGAAAGGCGTGAGATAGGGCTCGAATGGAGTAGTGAATTGACTGGAACTTTACGGATGGTAAAGTCCAGGCTACATGCAAATGAAACCATCTTTCCTCTCACTTGAATAATGACTTCTGCCGCACCGATCGCGTAGTTCGCGCTTGGTGTACACGGGGCATTACCCACAAACAGTTTTAGCAAATTACCTGTGCTGAGTCATGGTACCAGTGTCCCAGGCCAGACAGGCATCATGAAAAGGTGCGTTGTTTCACACTAGTGCATTCTGTATGTTGGTGCAACGAATTTGTGTGTTAACTCGTGCTCTACAACAGAAAAGAAGTTTTGTCATGTGACCAGGCTTGTGCAAGGCTCAACAACAGCGAAACAACTGAGGAAAATTGTGAAATTGTGCTTAGACCAAAACCATTTTTGACCCCAATGTGTCACGGGGCGTTGTAGAGCACAAGTTAACATGCAAAGTCATGGTGCACATGCGCTATAGACGTTTCAAGTCGGCGTGTTATTCATACACAGTGTCATGTTGTCATGTTGCCCAGGCTGGTGTAAAAGAGGAGTTCCCGCCCAATCCGCTGCCCTCAGGGCCACGAATTTGCCACCTCGTCAACACATTGGTTCAACAATGGGAGGCACAGTGCGATACCGCTGAAGAGGTCTTGGTATAATACACAAATTACTTTACATTACATCAACACAGTTCATTAAGCAGACAGAGTGTTGCTTCCATTGATGTTTTTTCTGCAGAATGCACTACTCTGTACAGGGCTATCTTATCCTGAGCGGTGCAGTTGCCATATCGTTCACATTGAGATGATAATCCAGAGATTATTGCAGTGTGTGATTATGGAATGTGGTTGATTTTGGAATGACTTCTGCATCTCCAAAGGAACTTTGAAATTCCTTAGCCTCCTTTTATGGATCAGACACTGGGATGGTTTCTCACTATGGATGAGATGGGATTTGCTGCTCACTTAAGGTATATAAGGAGTTATTTATTTATTTATTTTTGTCAAGATAATCTCATCTGCCCTGTTTCTGGTCCACAATGTCTGAAGAGATTTGTGTCTGTGACATGAGTTTAAAAACAACAACGCTGGCGTCTCTTTCTGTTTGTTGTGCTTTTGTTTAGCGTATGTAATTCCCTCAAAGCCACAACACAAATCCAACGCTGATTGTGTTCTCTGGCACTTGGGGTTTTTCCCTGATCGAGGTTTTATTCCCCAGTTTATTTTAACAACAACACCCAGACAAAAGTAATCATTCCAATTCCGACTTTTGTTCTATGCTACTTTTTGGCTAGGCTTTTTGAGGGTCTGATGAGAGACGCAGACTTTAATCTCTGATCGACTCCTTTTGTTGTAGGTCATTCTAGATCCTCCCTTCCTTTTCCCTAGCCTCTGTCCTCTTGCTTTGGTCTCACTCCTCTTCCGTGGAGAAAACAGTCTGGTTTCCACGCTGTCAAGCAGTGCAGAGAGACTTTTTTGGGGGGCTTTCCTCCCATTCAATAAATACGCTTTCACAAAGGAAAGAATGACTTGTTTTTTTATTAAAGATTATTTTTGGCCTTTTTTGACTTTATTGATGATGGAAGTATAAGAGGTAGACGGGAAGCAAATGGGGGGGAGAGGTCAGCAAATGACCGGGCTGGAATCGAACCCGGGTCACCTGAGCTGCGGCCCAGTGCCCTACCGTTAGCCATGCCAGGGCCGAGAGGATTATTCATGTTTTTGCAAGGTATTGAATATGACAAGGTATTGAATAAGAACTTTGCTTATCTTTGATAACATCAAGCCATGATGCCAGAGGAAAGGACAGTATAGGAACTGAAATGACTGGCAACACTTGTGTTGATGTAGCCTGGGAACTCCCATACTGCCTTTAGTTCTACACAATCGTTTCGATCTTGTGATTAGGTCTGGTGTTAACCAGGCAAGTGTTGATGTGGCCCCCTCAGTAAAGCAATCTTGGAGGTATTCCAACAACATGTTTAAATGATAAACCTGGCTAGCCCGTGACTTTAGTTAAGAATAGCCCACTTTAGTTAAGAAATTGATGTATCATTGCCTCAAGGTTAATTTAACTGGGTTTACTACTTTTTTTTAGGAATTACCTCTGCTCCTTTCAATATATTGGCACCAAACATCTCATCTCATCGCCAACCCAGTAAATGTTTTCAAATATGATGCGTAGGGAGGTATCCACGCACTTGCAGCTTTATGCTGAAGTGTTACTGTTCCATACAGATTTCAACATCTTACCCAGTTTTTCAGCAAGCTCATTTTAAACCATTTATGTAATTGTTGCTCAACAATATGTATTCCTCCTGGGAGAGCTTGTGTGGGTTTCAGATTGAGCAGACTCCAGCATTTTATTTTATTGTACGGTATGTTACTTCTTCAATTGTTTATTTAACAGTCCCTTCGACTACGGACTACATTATAGGCTTCCTCAGTTCCAATCCAGTGATTTGGCACGTGGGTTTTTCAATGAGTAAAGCTTTTTGCCACCTCTATGCTTGCAAAATCAATCAAAGCCAATTTAGCTTTGTGTTTAAAAGAAATGTGTACACAAATTTAAGCCAGAGAGAAAGAACGAAAGAAAGCAACTGCTGTGCCTTTGAAGAGAAGAAAGTCTAACTTTGAATTGAACTCCCTCTGTGCTGTTGGCGCTCCCTTGGAAGCCGTCTTTGTTGTTTTTTGTTTAAGATTTTTAGAAGTGACTTTGAGGGACTATGCTGTGCCAATGTGAAGATGTACACAATGAAATTGGGCAGCGAAACTTGCACATCTCGCTGTGTCTTTTGGGAGGGTGTCTCTTGTAGCAGACATTTTCTGAAGCCTTCTCTATTTTGTACCATATACACATCTTCCCCCATAAGGCTTTAAGCTTGTCTTCTGAATGCAAATCTCTGACCACCTACACTGGGTCATACCAGTGCATTTCTCCAGTTTGGAAAGGAAAAGACGGCAGACAAAAAAAAAGATTTGCATGTCTTGTCTGTATGCCCAGGAGTGACCTCACAGAGAATAAAGTTGTGATGGAATTTGGCTTTGTTTTTCTCAAAAAGAATTCTAGAGTGTGTTCTGTTCTCCTGTGGGGAGGAACCAAGGGAGGGGGTTGTATGTACCTCACCTCAGAGCGCAGCGGACCACAGACAGTAAAACTCAAATATCTGGATCAAATGGGCCATCAGAATGCAGGAACAGGCAGCTGGTTGTCTCCAGGCAGGCATGTGTAGGCCACAGCCGGCTGAGAGAGAACACGAGGTCACCTGGGTTGGAGAGACGGGTCTCACAGGTCAGGATGAAGAGGTGTTTGCGTGTACGTGTGTGTTCCACTGGACATCACTGGGGGGCAAGGGGTTAATGACAGCTAGGCAAGTCTAGTCGGTGGCTGCCTGTGTCAGAGGTGCTGGTGGGAGGAGATGAACAGATGAGATGAGGAACACCATGTGTCATCAGGTTCACAGGCTGGTCATGGAGAGCCTTCAGGAGCATGATGACCCCATGCCCAGCAGTGCTGAAGTGATGATGAGGATGATGATGATGATGATGGACTGAGAGAATGTGGATATGGGCACACTACTACTACAGTATGCGTCTGTCTCAGTTTGTGCAGTTGGGTTAGTTTATGTAAGAGGAAAAGGGAATGAACTTGTGTGACTTGCAGTATCTGTGACAACCTCTGACCACCAGTCACTTCAGCATTGCCATCAAGGACTTCAGGCAGAAACAGTTGACACTTGACTTGGACATTGACAAAATGACTTTTGACAAAATGACAGGAATATCTCAACACTGATCAACCCCCCTCTACAAGACAGACAAGGAGGCGTTCATGCATGTATTTAAGAGCCATTAGGATTAAGATATGGCTAGCTGTCAAAACCACACATACCACACAGACAGAGCCGGGTTAAGATGGCCTGGGGCCCCTAGACTACAGGTTTATACGGGGCCCACTGGAGGGCAAATTTCATGACAAATTTATATAGACGGTGTCATTACAAACTGGGAATTAAGGATAACATGTCTTCCGACTACTCAACACCACAGATGAATTTTTCACTTTAGGCCAATCAGGGGGCCCCTGGCAGGTGAGGGTCCCTAGGCTGCAGCTGCAGCCACATCCAGCCTGTGTTAATCCAGCCCTGCACACAGAGGTAACATGCATGTGCATGTAGTTAATAATTTATATATAAATGTAATGAATAGTTTATAAGACATATGCTCTATGTACACTATAGTACTTACGGAAGATCAGTTAATGGAAGTGTGCACATTGCAAAATATCATCAGTCCTCTTAACTCCCTAGAAACTACAGCCTTAACAGAGCCGCTTTCACCAATAAGCCGACTATAGGCAGTGTTTTTGCTCTGTAGGGGGGCCCCAACAGTCAGCCCCAGCATTGGAAATGTTAGTGAAAGCTTAAAAAAAGGGCCCCATGTGTCTATATTTTGCCTAAGGCTCCCAAATAGGCAGAACTGCTGCTGAGCTTCAATTCCTCCTATGCTTTACCAATCTTTTTATGGCAATGTATTTAATGATTGTTGATTTTTTTAATGGATAGGTACACACAAATGAAAAAAATTGTTTTAAGTCATGGCACCTGTTGTACATTTGCTGCTACCAGAATGTTGATGACATAGTTGCAATGTGTACAGTATTACTGAAGGCTCAGTGTATAGCAGTGGTCTCCAATTATTTTCCCTCAATGGCCAAATTATGTTGCGCCCATATGGCTGAGGGCCAAACAAATCACCCGACCGCATGGCCACAGATAGCACACGTGTGTTTTCCTTTTTTCCAACCTCATGGCGGGCCACATGTTTGCCATGCCAGGGGACGGATCTGGCCCGTGGTCTGCCGTTTGGAGACCACTGGTGTACAGGCACAGTAGTGTCACACGATCTTTTTTAAAAGTCTTTTCAAGGACGATTACAGCATTTTGCTGGCGGCATGTTGTGGATTATGAGGCTAGGGTAGTGATGTGACATACACCTGCTTATCAGGAAGACTCCAGCCCTGCTTAAAACTATTGGAGTGTGAGTGACAGGAAATCAAAGCGATATTGCGTTAGTGAAGAGTAATGTTGTGTTACAGAAGCTGCTAAGGGGATTAGTGATTTAGTTATTTTCTAATATGGTACGAGAGAGGGAGACAGACAGAGAGAGAGAAAGCGAGAGTGGTGGCTTAGGGCCCAATGGCATCACACCAGCAGAGTCTCTCCTTCCTTCAGGGCTGGACCTCAACCAAAAAATGATACAGGCAATTCTGGCATAGCGTCTTTGCAGATGGGCCAGCTGGCGGGCCCAGCCAGTCTTTGCTGAAAACACTCAACTACAGCATAACAACATTGCTATGACATCACAAAGAAAAAGATTAAAAGATTTGGTCATTACAATTTTGGTGACCGTAAGATTATAACAGAGTCTCAACCAGGTGCTGGAAGGTGATGGGCTGATGGTGCATTCACGTGCCATGGGAAAGATAAAGCTTTCCACTTTTAAAGTGGAAATTACGAGAGTGTTGCGTGGTTGTCATAGTGACGTGAAACACAACCAAGCCGAAGTTTATTCTGGCGATGTTGTTAGTGTGCATGTTTTTGAAACTGCCAAGCATCAGTCTAACCTTTTTGTGATTTCTATTTGGTGCGCTTGTACGTTTTAACATTAGCGTTTTACCTTGCCTAAAAAAATAATGTCAGTTGTTGAGAGAAATAAACTACAATTTCTCTCCACCATGTTGAAAAGGTCAAAGGTTATATCATCTGGGCAACTTGTGTATCAAAATATTCTACGAGTTGCTCGGTGGAAAATTCCACTTGCAGGGGTGATTATGTGTGCTTTTCATGTCAGCGTTTGGTATTTACCATAATTCCCGCAGCATGTGAATGCCACTTTTTATATTAAAGATGGAGAAATGGGGTTGTACCATCTAAATTGTGGGACTGTTTGTAATGTAAAGAAGGAAAACAACATCGGCATCGGCCCCTGAGGGCTGTGTCGGACTGGGAAAATGTACTGTATGGCAGATTACTAGTCCAGCCCTGTCTTCTTTCAAGGCATCAGGGAAGCTAGGACAGGAGGAAAAGTGTTTGTGTAGCACATTTCCCAGACAGATGATTTAAAGAATCTTAGAGGGGGGAAAAAAATACCCTAAACGGAAGGTGCGTGCGTGTGTGCGTGCGTGCGTAATGCAGAATGTGCAGAAATATAAGACTCAGAACAAAGTTATAAATTCTTTATTGTGGTTCCTTGGGGCAGAAGAGTTGAGAGTTGTAATACACACACATACACGCGCACACACACAGACACACACACACACGAATGATTGTGTTTCCTCACTCTTAAAGTGTACACACATTAACATAGAGGACTGTGCAGACTAACTCTCACAGCATGCATACCCACACATACCCTGGGCAGAGGACTGCCATTAATCTGTCACCCAGGGGAGCATTTTGGGGGGGGGGGGTACCTTGCTCAAGGGCACCTCATCTGTGGGCCTGGACGTGGGGGAGGTCTGTCCATCCCGACCACATTATATGCTGCCTATACTAGTGATGCCAAAGGCCAGACGGTTATATAAAAGTACAGACATGACATAGTGCCAGACGAGAGGCATTGTGTGGTAATAGGAGCAAAAATCATATGGAGAGTTAAAGTGTTACGTGTGTATAGCCAGGCTGTGCCAGTTAGGTCAAGAGCAATGCAAATACTTTCTGAGTTCTCAAAAATACAGGAACTTCTCTCACTTTGTCGGTAAGCAAACAACCATAAGCAAAGCAATGGAGGCGGGTCAACCATACCAATTGAGAAATGTTAATTGTTATGCTCTTGGTCAGACCAAGTCTCGAAGAGATTTTTGTGTACGCACAAAAAAATCAGATGTATCAGTTAGTGTGCTGGTTTTCACTCTCCTGTACATCTCATTTTATTTTGAATTTAATGCAAATGCACTTTCTCAAGTCAACTCTGTCTTCTTAGTTGATCTGAATGTTTGTGTGAGAAGTTCGTACTGTAGGTAGGTTTGTTGGTGGGTTACACTTTACTTGGCACTGGCGTCATACGCATGACGTTAACGGTGTCAAAACAGTATAACACTGTCATGGACGAGTCATAAACATGATGTCAATTCCAAAACGTTTTATGGTCATGAACAGTTGATATTGTTAGGGTTGTCTTTACCAAAACCTAATGTCACTAAATGGCAACAGTCATACAGTTTATGACATGGACATAATGCTGATGACATGTCCATGACTGAAATTACGACACTGTTATGACACTGTCATGTCATATCTATGATGCCGGTTTCAAGTAAAGTGTTAACTTCTTGTTGTGTGTATAAGCATTTGTACATGCGGCCGCAGGTGATTTGAGAACCTGCACTAGCAGGGGCAGACTATGATTCCATGGGTGGCTGGGCCAGACAACAAGAAAGGCCTCCACAGTATCCTCCTATCTATCCTTGCACACATAAGCTCATATTACACTTCCCCTCGAGTTAAATGATTGATTTTTACCTTTCTCCTGTACTTACTGCCGTTTTCTGAGTATAGCAGTGCAAATTTTACCTCCAAGCTAGCAATTAGCATGGAATCCTATGAGCCCACCTAGCCACCAGCTGGTCTCATAGGATTCAATGTTAATTGCTAGCATGGAGGTAAAATTTGCACTGCCATACTCGGAGAGCATTGAAAGTACAAGAGAAAGGTAAAACTCAATCATTTAACTCAAGGAGAGGTGTACGACAAGCTTATTTCAAAAAACGTCACAGTATCACTCTGCGGGTGACTACAGTACAGAGGGGCAGGGGCAGGTCAGGGGGTAACTCCACCTGGACACAGCTCAGTGGAGTGGACAAATGGGTAAGGCTCGCTGTGCCGTAGCAGGAATTCATGGTTGGAAAAGGGCCTCTCATTTCCTTTCTTGAGCGCCCAAGAGAACTGCTAGAGGTTAGGGGGGGGGCAATCTTTTTTTAGACTTGAAAACTTCCCAAGACCTTCTATTGTCATTGAAGTATTCGAGGTATTCCCCAGATACAAGTGCATACTCTACTTGTCTTTGCCATGACAGCAAAGGATATGGAGTTTGGCTGTATGGAGTTTTGAACTTCATGGCCTAGTCATGTCAAAATTATATCGACTCTTTTTTTAAGTTCCTCATCATACCTCAAAATGAGTTATTACTGAATGCCGTGTCAATTTGAACATGAACGGTGCTCCCGACACAAAATTAGGTTTCAAAAGTGGTGAAAATGAGATGCAGGTAATTGCAGCCCTTTGGGGCATTCTATAACTTTTTATAAATGCCTTCTGTTGATTGCACACTGACTGTATTATGGACTGAGTTTGAAGAGAGCTCATAAACGCAAATGTTTTCCGAAATGTCATGTGTTACATGAGGGAAACGAATTAACACAAGAAATATGTTATAGAGAATGTAAAAGTTAAATATTGATTAAATGATATTCATTATAAAACCCCCAGCACGTTACAAACAAAACAAATCCCAAGAGAAAATCGAACTGCTGCACGCTACTATATCCCCCAGTCAATCACATGCCAAACAAACGGGGAGTCCCACAGTGTTCATGCCAAATGTCCATCTCGCACAAAAATATTGCAACCACAGAAAACAAGAAATGAAGAAAGAAGAAAGACATGTTCTTACATTCAGGATATAGGGTCTGCAAATAATAAAATGGACATAAACAAATAAGTGAAACAAAAAACGTTGTCCATCACACACGCCTGGTTGTCGGCGCACATGTCACATGTCGAATACAAAAAGTGTGAATGAGGTTGGCTTTTTTCTTGTCTGTAGTCTTGTACTTCACTGCTGTTTTTTTTTTCACTTACGTACAGACAGAACACATGAGATATTATCCACCATTACCGTAGGCCTACATTGCACTTAAGGGAGTTAGGAACAGAGGACCGCAGGCAAAGCTCTGGTGAGGAGCGAGAGATAAGAGTAGGCGCAATAGAAGGAGACGTGTGGAGATTACATATGGCTGCCGATTAGGTGCCAAATGATGTGGGGTTGTTAGGATAAAAGGTGTTCGCAGGAAGGACAAAGTGGTTGGGGTGGGGGGCGTAGGTGTAATATTGATTTGTGCTACTACAAAGTGGCAGTTTGGGCCTTAGAAAAAGCTAGGTGCGCAACAAATTGCTGACAGGAAGAGAGTGCTCCCTAGAAACCGTTAGAGGCCTAGATTAAAGCGCTATCTCATCCCTTTGTCTAACTTCACATCAGTGGTTCTCAACCTTTTTTTGAACAAACGCCCCCTTGTCCTCATCATCTAAGCCTCACAAATCCCCCTTTGACATCATCATAAGCCTGCCAATGCCCCCCATGCCCCCCATGAAATAGAATAATGCCCCCTAATGGTCATTGAGCACACACACAGCCCTCTCAGCTGTAGGCCTATCCTTCTCAACGCCCCCCGTGGGCTTCCCACTGCACTGCAAAGAGTTGTATGGATGAATGACGAGTCTTTTTGGCTGATGATTATGCAAACCTAATTTCTCTACCATATTCCATAGTAAATGATGGTCTTCATCAAGTGACAAGTCAATGCACTGAATGGAGTTGTGTGAAAAAAAAAGTTGCTTGAAAAGAAAAAAAAACTTTTCTTCACCAAGGCACTCCAAAAAGTGTAGTTAAAAATGTCTTTATTATTATGAAATGTCCATGAAGGACTTTAAAATTGGTCACGGCAGTTGAGCCTTCTTCAGGGCTTTTTTCTCTTTTCAAACAACTTTTTTGACATTGAACCTTGAACCAAAGAGCACCCACAAGAATACTTTTTTCATCTTTCTAAAGGGACTGAGCATGCCTCTGACTTCCAAACACTGAAAATATGTTTTTACTTTTTATTGATGTTTACAGTAGTAGCCTGTGTCTAATTGTTTTTGTCTCTCATGTTCACTGTACTCTACTGTAGAAATGAACATTTCCTGCAGAGCCTTCACTGAGGACTAACGCATAAACATGCTCTGAGGAACCAAGTGTAGGTACTATGTGACATACCAGTTCTCCAGGTTCCTCAGGGCACCCAGGAACCCAATAGCATGACTCTTGCCAGAGAATCTGGAGGGCCTTCGGATTCGCCCTGCACCCAGACCAAAATGTAGCAGAACTCATTCGGATCGCAGGATATCCAAGATGTGGTGTTGTCAAAAGTTTAGATTAGTGGAGAACGGAAAAATAAGGGAAACGTGACAGTTCTTTCAGAACAATGCCTGCTCGCAAGGACTCACTCATCAACATTGATTCTGTAATTTCAATTTCAAATATGTGAGTAGTTTAAGTAGCACCTCATTAAAAATATCAGACAAGTGGTTTCCACAATCCCAATGCAAGGATTTTTTTTTTATAAAGCCATGCCTTCGCAGACCAATGCAAATGGCATATCTCCAGATAATTGTACGTGGAGCATGGCGGAACTCATTCATCTGATGAGAGTCGGGTTAAGAACCCAAAGGTTCTTTAAGGAACCGTCAGGTGGCATATGTGGAAGAACTCCCAAAGGCTCTCTTAGGAAACTCAAAGCTCTGCCCAGAACATTTAGGGAATTTTTGTGGGAACTTTTTGGGCTCCTTTGACAACTTTTAGGTTCCCCCATGATCCAAATGAATGTTCTTTGAGGAACACTCACATTTTTGCAATGCACTCTTCCCCTGGGTTTTACATGATCTTTGAAGGAAGTTGTAAAGTTGGATGGAGGAACTTTTTGACAGTGATATTTATCTGCACACCTGTGATTTATACTATATATACGCTGCCATGATGAATGTGTGCATATGGAGAGGGCTGAGCAATCACTCAATGACTTTCAAGAAGGGCAAGCTAATCAAATGTTCATTCATTCAGTTCAGATCATTCAGTGCTGCTGCTGTGATTGTCATTGTGTCATGTGTGTGTGTGTGTGTGTGTGTGTGTGTGTGTGTGTGTGTGTGTGTGTGTGTGTGTGTGTGTGTGTGTGTGTGTGTGTGTGTGTGTGTGTGTGTGTGTAAAGGCATGACAAATGTGAGCAGATGATCACAGTAATAAGGGTTAATCTTCTTGACTGCTGATCTACAACATCTGCCATTACGTAGACTTATCCGTTCCTCCTTGTGTGCTGTAAACATCAGGTGTCTGTCTGTCTGTCTGTCTGAGTCTGAGAGAAAGTGTGTGTAGTTGCCATCTTCTGTTTGTCTATCTGTGTGATTAAATACAGGGTAGACCTAGTTGTGTGTGTGTGTCTGCACGTATGGGTGCGTGGGTGATGAGGGTAATGTGGCAAGAATTCTTCATATGGCCTGCAAATGTTGTTTTAACCCTTTGCATGCATCAAACTGGTACAGTATGCTCATATAGCAGATGGTTACACAATAGCATGCTTACTGTATATTATGAAATATGTGATGTCTTCGCTTCGGTAACGCTTTGGATTCAAAATGTGTTTAAGTGACTCAATAAGCTCAGTTTTCCCTTCAATGGAAAAAGCTGATAGCCTACAGTAGGCCCAAGTGATGGATGTGTGCTTGAGTTGGCTAAGCAATGAACATCATGTTGCAACTTCCAGCAGAGTATAAATAATTTAGATCAATAGGCCTACATGGTGCTACAGTTCAGCTCGACACCTACATTTACTTAGGCAGCCATTCATTCGGGAGAAGGGTTGACCATCCTCCATACGCTGATCTAATCAAGACGACACGCTGTTCAGGCATGGAAGACAAAGTATCTAAAGAGTTTAATGAGACGCCCACGCGCAACTTACACACCTTTTGGGTGTCGCCACGAAGCTCTTTGAGAACGCGTCTACCTCCTCAGTAAATGTAATTGGCAGTGTGTAATCACCGGCGCCTTGCAAGGTCGGCGAATCCAGTCACTTCTGCCGTTTATTTACATAAAACTAATCACAGGAATAAATTGGTCTAGCCTCCTCACGTGCCCCACATTAATAAGACATGCCATTTTCTGTTCTCTGCCGCTCTTGGATTGATTATAATGGGAATAGAAGAATACAGTTCTCACTCGTTATTCCAGGAGGGTGGTATTGTTGGTTCTCCTTTTTTATGACAACTTTATCTTTGCACCCCCTGTTTCCCTTTTTGCAAGCACACAGTCTCATCATAGGCCTACCCCTAAAGTGTACGAAAACCACAAACGCAGAGAATTCCCCTTTTGCTTCATGCTTCACGTCGTGTGCATGCCTGGACCAAAAACTACTGCTGCCTGGAGACGGTGGAAATCAGGGGGCCAGTCATTGGCATATACTGTATTTTGGGATTGTCCAGTAATCACACAGTTCTGGTCAGAGATACACAAGCTGATGGAAAACATATTTGATTTAATCATACCTTTTCAATTTAACGTTTTTGTGCTAAGAGATACTTCTTTTCATACAAACCGAGAAGTAGGCCTACACTTAAACAAATATTTATTTGGTATTTTGATATTTGCTGTTACAAGGCACTGGTTGCAACCAGACACACCCACAATAGCAGAATGGACTGATATGGCCTAGTCAACAATATATACTATTTGATGGAGAAAATCACCTTTTCACATAGATTACAGATGAAGAAATTTGTGAAACTATGGGCTGAATGGGAAACCCAAAGATAGTAGGAATAAGCACGACTTGTCTATTTTGTATATATTTGTGTATACTTGTATAAATGCCTGGTCTCTATGGTGTTTTTTGTTTGTTTGCTGGTATGTCTCAGCTTTGTCTTTTTTGTTTGTTCGTCCTCATTGTTAAATTAAAAAAGAATTATGTTTAAAAAACCCTGCTGATGCCAGATTGTATATTTGCGGTAAGTCGTCACGACAAGCCAGCTCCATAATATGTTTCATTAATAATTCACAATCACAGAGATTGTTTGGGGGGGAACTAGGCACCAGGTTCATGAAAACAGCACTAACCCTAAGGGCCTCAGTAACACTCACAGTAAAACCTCACACTCTGACCTACTGTATGTCTTCAATCTTTCATTAAAGGTGTGAAGGTGGCCCAATTCTGTCTGAATGACAGAGAATTCTCATATGGGGCTACATTTTGAACATCTTCCCTACATGACGCTTGGTCGCCTAGTGGCTGTCGATGTAGGCCTATGCAATAACTCAGAATTATTCTGATGACTTTTTCCCCCAGCCCAGCCAAAACTGGTAGCAGGCCTGGTAGTCGAGCAACCGTCTCCCCCACTGTGTTCATAGCCTGGGCCATGCGTGTGAAAGAATGTCATTAACGTTTCATGAGTCCAGTACATAATGGGCCTATGCCATTGCATAATACATTGCCAGGCATCTTTGCCCAACACAACATCCCTGTGGTTAGCAAATGGTTAACCTACATGTTGTAGCTGTGTGAGAAGACCTGCTGATGTCATTCTTATGAATGACCCACAGAGACACATTTACTAGTACAAAATGGTTTTGGGCATATACTCCAAGGTAGGGTTACCTTATACAGTACACTTTAAAAAACGCAGTGTTGATTCAAACTTAGAGATTTGATTTAACATATTCTAGAGCAGTGGTCTCCAATTATTTTTCTCCAAGGGTCAAATTATGTAGAGCAAATGAGGCTGCGGGCCAAATCAACTCCCCAACCCAATGAGAAGTACGTTAGATGTCTGGACAGAGAACAGATTTTCATTGTCTGTAATGAGACTGTAAGGATAAGATCTAACTCTCTGTGAATGCTTTGGAGAGATATAACCCACTGAAGTTTTAATGATCGAAAATCACACATATATGTTTTCATTTAATCTGACCTCATGGCGGGCCAAATGTTTGCCATGCCTGGGCCGGATTTGGCCCGTGGGCCTTTGTTTGGAGACAAAGGTTCTAGAGTGTATTTGGCATCAGAGTGCTCTCTAAGGAAGAGTCTCCAAAGAGCTGAAGAGTCGTGGGGCATAATTTCCAATCTCACTCTGAAAATTCACTCTACAATGCGTTGCTGACATGACTGCACTGAATTATTTGTCTTTTTTTGCATATTAGCTGTAGCATTTTTGATAGGTCTACCATACCATTTGATGTAATGTTTGTTTTGATGTCAATCTGCATTTAATACTTTCGTCATTTGAATGGCATGTGTGATAATCATTTGATAGTATCAAGAAGCAATTTCATATCTGACTAATTAAGGAGAGAGTGTTATTTTAGATATTCGTATCATAGTGAATTATGTAGGGTCTAGACAGACATATTGCAAATGAGTATTGTAGGCATAATAAACACATTGCCTACTTGTGCATTTTAATAGCGCATGGCATGACTTTTGCATGCATTAAGATTCCCTTGGTAGGCCTATTAAAAACTATTGCCAACATCTGTCCGCCATAAGTCTCATCCCTTAATATACTGAGAGCAACAATGACGATGACAGCCGAGTTAGATGTATTCATTTATTAAGTATGTATGCCATAAAGCAGATGTTATCCTTACGACAAGAGACTGTCCATTTTATGTATGCTCATAAATACTGAAATGGAACATCTGGAGCAACTGTTTCCGGTCCGCTGTCGACCACCACTCTGACCACATAGACAGTGTAAGACAGTTTTTGAAGTCAACAGCTGTCTTTTTTATGACGACGCTGAGTCACGGTTTTAATGTCACAGATACAGCGATGGTGTCCATGACAATGGCAGGCGTTTTTGTTCACCTTCAACAATTCATTGGTCTGAGATTTTTGCACTTAAATATTTTCTTGAAGGCGTTTTGAAAGTCTCTGTTGAAGTAGGCGTAAATAATAGGGTTCAGGAGAGAATTGGAGTAGCCAAGCCAGTTGATGACCGCCCCTAACCAATCTGGCATAAAGCAGTTCAGTTTACAGAAAGGTAGAACCAGAGCCACGATGAAAAACGGTAACCAGCAAAAGATGAAAGTGCCCATAATGATTCCCAGCGTTTTGACCGTTTTGCGCTCTCTCGCCAGTGCCATTTTCCTTTTCGCTTCAATGTTCTTGGCATTTCGCCTCTCGGAATCCAGCACCGACTGCGGGGTGTTAGGAAGGGGAAGGTGACATTTGGAGTTGCTCGCCACCAACTCCAGCGACTCTCCGCTGGTCTCTCGGCTGTGCAGGGCGCCGCCGTTTACGCACGAGGCACCTGGGCTCTCCGCGCCCTCCTTCCAGTTATTGTAAGTCACTTCGGTAGGTTTCCGGTGGAAAATCGCAGGCGACACGGGGAAACACTTATCTGACGATTTCTCCTTCTGGGGTTTCTTCACCGTCTTTCGTATTCTGAATCTGGCCGCTTTGAAGATCTTCCCGTAGAGGACCAGCATGACAATGAGCGGGATGTAAAACGCGCCAAAAGTAGAGTAGATGGTGTATCCCGGGTCTTGGCTGATGGTGCAAGCGTCGGGGTCCGCGCGATCTTCGGCCTTTCTCCATCCCAGCATAGGTGGTATCGAAACAGAAAAGCCAATCAGCCACGTTAGACTGATGAGTATCGCCGCTCTCCGCGGTGTTCTTTTATTCACGTAGTCTATGGGGTCCGTGATCGCCCAGTACCTGTCAAGCGCTATTGCGCACAGATGGAGAATGGACGAGGTGCAACACAGCACGTCTAGGGAGATGAAAATGTCGCAAATCTCTTGACCGAGTGTCCATTTGTTCAGCACCTGATACAGAGCCGCCATGGGTAGAACCAACACCGACACCATCAAGTCCGTGACGGCCAGAGAGCCGATTAGGTAGTTGGCAACATTTTGGAGAGACCTCTCGATGGCGATAGCCGCGATGACACAGGAGTTGCCGAAAATGGAGCATAAAATTAAAAGTCCGAGAAGTGACGAGGTGACAATTTGATAGCTTAACGCAACTTCGGGCACCAATTCTGTTTGATTGTCCCAGTCTGTGATGTCTGGGTAGGTGCTGTTGTTTGCGCTCTCCATCTCGGTGTAGCGCAAACAGTGTGGCGGAATGTCAATCCTTTCTCGCCAAGGTCCCAGTTTCCGGCAGCGAGATGCCGAGACTGAGTGGACGCATGCCGACAGATGAATTTCGGTAACCAGAAAAAAACCCCGAGAAGTCGCAACATGTAAACCTGTTGTAAATGCTCAGGAATTATTTATATCAACTGTGGCGAGGCGTCAGTCAAATAGCAGGAGCAAGAACTCGTTGCCAAGCTCCACGTTTTTAACTCCACGACCAACCGTTTCCCTCTCCAGCGGTGTTGTGAACAGAGGGGTGTGTGCCCGCGTGTGTGCGAGACTGAAGCTGAACGCGCGCCTATTTGTGCGCTTGTCTGCGCACTTTGGAGGTGCCATGAGAGACAGGTTGTGTGTTACAGGACACTGTTGTGTTTTTTCCTGGGTAATAACCACGTCATATGGAATGTCACATGAACAAAATGGTTTGTGTCCCTGGCGCAATTTAGACAACGTTCTCAAATTTCTCAACGTTGATGAATTTAGAGAGATGCATACAATACACCCACCTCCCTGTGAAGAGCGAGTACTGATTCTAAGCAACATGAACTATAGGTTCATTGAACTGTACCAACAGAATTCTGTTAATATAATCCTAATAAAATAATTCATAGTTCGTATAATTGACATTAAGGCGATAGGTGGATTTCAGAACCACAGACAGCGCTCGCGGGTCGACTGAAAAAGAAAATGTGCTGCCACCTGCCGGGCACGCGTGTGCTGCCACCTGCCGGGCACGCGGTTAGTTGCTGTAAAATCCTTTGTGAATGGGCTTCACATTTAAAAAAAAAAACATTGCACGTCGACTACCAAAGGCAGAGACAGACCAGACCACCGCAGATGTATCATTATCAGTCCCTCCAGTTTTTCGCGATTCAGCGATCGCGTGGATTCATGCAAATTCAATGATATTCCGCATAATTTCACGATGCCGCGTAATTCCTGTAAAGCCGCATTTTCCCCGCAAAATTTCAACATTCTGTGGAGTTTATTGATTTATATTTTCGTCAAAAAAATAAAAATGTGACTACAATACCACCGGAGACGAAAACCAATACGAAGCATTTTTGTTAATATGTCACTGAAACATTGAAAAAGAATTGCCTGCTATTTCGGAAGTCGCGACCCTCATCTCAGCTGTTCCGCGTCTCTCCTCCCCTCCCTCACGCAGGCGTCGGTGCTGCACACTCATGACCCCTTTTTTAACAGCAGTAGCCTACTTTTCAGTGCAATCCTGGGTGGAAAAAGTATTGTTGCCCATTTATCCATGACGAAGAAGTGTATGCAGTCATGAAATAGTGGCGGTACTGTCGCACAGTAGCAAACATCTTAGGTGTTTGCGGAACTTCTCCACTCTCCCCTGTCGCTTTCATGAGCATGCTACCCGACGGTTGTTGTCTGATCTTTTTTCAATGTTCGCTAATGTTTGTAATTTAAGGGTCTATGTCTATGCGTAGGCACAAGCCTTCTGATAACAATCACTGTAGTGCCGATCGCAAAGGCTTCGGAAGTGTGGAATTTTGCAACTTGTTTCAGTCAAGGACACCGAGATAGGAAGTGAACGGCCCTTCCACGCTTTCACTGTGTTATTGCAATAAAGTCTTGCGAATCCATGCAACCATGCACACAACCATGTCAACGAGAGCGTGTATGCCATCACAACTTTGCATCAAGCAAATAATAGGCTATGCAACAGCTTGCAATACGAGCACGAGAGAGAGAGAGAGAGAGAGAGAGAGACGCGTCTTCCAACAGGTGACATTGTAACGCTTGCATACAGCCTGGCTACTGTACCCCGCGACGCTCTTCATTAGGCCTAGTGGTAGGCTATACCCACAAGTATTTTTTCATAACGCGCTGTCCCGTTTTCCCCGAAGTCGTTCTAAAATATCGACAGAGATTTATGAGTGTCGCGGACATGATTTTTTTTTACACATTGGACGCACTGGCTAATAAGACGCTCTGACAGCTTTTGACAATATTTTATTATTCTATTATATAGGAAGTGTGTTTCTGAATCTCTCTCTCTTTTGTCTTAAGCCTGCTTAGACTGATTGTGGTTTTCAGTTACCAAAAAAACCCAGAAAGGGGTGCAAAATCTTTGCAAAAAATGAGAAAATGCCGCAAAATCTTTGCAAAAAATGAGAAAATGCCGCCGCAAAATCAGACATTTTGACCGCAAAAATCACAAAATCCCAGTGCAAAATCCTGGAGGGACTGCATTATGTAGCGCCCATTTCTGTGTCAGGGTTGTTCGCTCAGTCTGTTTGACAAAGAGCTGAATCATTGTACCTTTTCCCCGTGGATGTTCTCTGTTATCAATGGAGGAGCCGGGCCAACCTTTTGGAAACGAGTAGGCTTTGCAAATGCAGCTCATAATCGATTGTAATTAGATCCACACAGATCCTCCACAGAATAGTAAATGTAGTCTGCCTATTAATGTGGGCATCAGGCCTATTGAACATCTTTTGAATCATGAACAAGAACTACAATGTAAGTTAAACCATTGACAACCCCCAGAGCAGATTATTAATTGTATGAACTGGTTTTCATAATTTTACACTTTGGAATAAAAAAGGCCAACCAGAGCTTCAAAATATCAGGTCATACCCTTAGGCCACATTCAAAGATTCATCTTTTTTCAATTGTGAGGGTTATTATAAGGCTTAAGATAGGGCTTAAGATAGGGATTGGAAAGTATAGATTGAAAACTAGCTCAAAAACTTTGATTTAGTTTGTGAAGAACCCAAACAGATAAACCTTCTGCGGTGGGGTATAGGGGCCATGGCCTTGTCCAGCTGTGTGATGTATTCATTTTAAAAGACCACTTCTGTCAGTTCAGCAGCACAGTACACTACAGCACAGCAGTGGCCCTGAGCTGTGTTGCGCTCAGGGCTGGAATGATAATCTGGCATACAGGGAATTTTCCTGGTGGGCCGACAGTTGTCTGGGGCAGGGGCTTTTGATTTTGTGTTTGTTTGCTACAAATGTCCCCATAGTGACCAGCCCACAATTAAGATGTGGGTGCAATGCAATATACACTAGACTGAGCCCATCAGAATTGTAGTAGGGGGTGTTTATAAAGGGCAGATCTATGACAAAAATGCCCGGGTCGGTTTGTGGTCCCTGTTCAGCCCTGGTTGTGTTTATCCCACCCCCCACCCCCCACCTTCTAAACCTCACCCCCAGCTATACCCCTGCCTGCTGATCAACCACAAAGTGTAAAAAGAGCTGACCTTGTGAGTTGCGAGTGGAAAAAGTTTGCTCTGGTTATTTCGCCGATTTTTTTTTTTTTTTTTTGCCCCAGCCCACTACCCCTCCATGTCCCACAAAGAGCTGCATTGTGTGGGCTGTGTGTGGGTATTCTATAGGCCCCGTGGACAATACGGAGTGCTGCACAGGCTCTATTGTCAGGCCCACTATGGGGAGCTTTTGACTTTTGTAAACAGAGTTTAGTGGGGGGCCCAGGATGTGTGTTCGCACACAGTGGCGTGTGTGCTCCACATTTTGGTATGTGTGTGTGTGTGTGTGTGTGTGTGTGTGTGTGTGTGTGTGCCCGTCACATTCAGGGTATGTGTGAGCTTGTGTGCGTTTCTGTACATTTGTGTGTGCGTGTGCGTGTGCGTGTGCGTGTGGCAGTGAACGTGTGTGGGTGTTGGTGTGGTCGCCTGTGTGTGTGTGTGTTTTTATGCGTGCGCTTTCCGGTCACTTCAACTCTACCCCCCCCCCCCCCCTCCCCCCAAGCACCCAGCAAAGCCACAGCTGTCCCATAGCACACACATCACTCAGGACGCGTGTGGAAGGACGAACAGGACAGGGGGGCATCGGAGGGGACACCACAGGGGAGAGAGAGACACGGAGAGAGAGAGAGAGAGGGAGAGCCACAAGCAACAGACCTACAGAGAAGCCCTGGTGCTCGCTGGCTGACCGTTGCTCCTACCGCTGTTTCTCCAGCCCTTCTGCTTCCCCTGTCAGCTGGAGCCGGGCCTGGAGGCAACACTGAGCCGCACACTTTTCACTCGTTAATGCCTCTGTGTGTCTGATGATGGAGGGGGAAGCTGCCAACGCGACGGCCGCCAGCAGACACCTCTTACGGGGGTCGGCAATGACAGAGGCCCTGGGTCTGACTTTGGACAGCCGCATCCCAGGGATGGATGAGGCAATGGGCAGGGGCGAGGGGCCTGCTGGCTGGGGGGATGATGATGGTGGTGGTGGTGTGGTGGTGGTGGTACGCAGGCGGTCAGGACACGGACTCTCCTCCTCCACGACGCCAAAGCCCACAAACCGAAGATCATCTTCATCATCATCATCCTCACCCTCCTCCTCCTCCTCCTCCTTCAGCATGGACCACAGCAAGGCCGATACTATGGGGAGCAAAGAGGGGAGAGTAGCAGGCAGTGGTGGCAGTAGAGAGTGTGTCTCTCTGGGGAGCTCCACCCAGCCTTGGGCTCCATTAGTGTCGGGTAGCAGCGGCGGTGGCGGCCTCTCTTGCGCCTCTTCCCTGGAAGTCTCCCTGGAGCAGCTGAGAGCTCAGGCTCTGAAGAGCCCTCAGTTGCTACGGCAGCATCATCCACAGCATCAGCACCCAAGGGGAGAACAGGCTTCAGATAGAGGCACTTCATCATTATCACCACCACCATCATCATCATCGTTGTCGTCGTCGTCATCATCATGTTTGGCAGGTGTCCCACAGGGTGCCTCTCACCGGGGATCCAGGCGGAACAGGCCGTCTTTGTCGTCATCGTCGCAGCTCAGCCCCACGTCAGTGCACCCCTCCCGGGCTTCAGGCCTCCTCCATGACCAGCTCAGGGCTCCTCCTCCTCCTCCGCCCGCTGGAGGCCTCTCCCGTGGCGGCGCTCTAGGCTCGCGGGCAGCAACACACCGGCGAGTCGTCTCTTTGGCATCTCTGAGCAGCTCTGAGCTTGGAGAAGAGGAGGAAGAGGAGGAGGAGGAGGAAGGAGAAGAAGGGGTTGAGGAAGAGGAGGAAGAGTATGAGGAAGAGGCAGTGGATGAGGAGGAGGAAGTTGAGGAGGAGGAAGAGGTGGCAGAAGAGGGGGAGGAGGATGTCGAAGAGGAGGAGGAGGAGGAGGAAGATGGAGTCGAACAATATCATCGTCATCTTCATCATCGTTCTCAACATCCTAATCCACAACGACAGCTCCACCTTCATCCCCCACCCCCTCCTACACTGCCTCCAGGGAGAGCAGCTCCATTATCATCATCCTCATCATCCTCATCCTCATCCTCATCATCTTCAAGGGGGCCCAGGGCCGCCCCTCTAACCCCTGCTTCTCCTCCAGCCTTCACCTCCACCTCCTCACACTCCTCCTCTGCCCCACTCCCCTCCACAGCCTCCACCACGGCTGCCTCTCCTGGAGCTGGTACCAGTGCTGCTGCTGCTGCTGCTGGTGGTGGTAATGGCACCTCCACAGAGAGGAGGCTCACCAAGAGGGAGCGCAACCGCATAAAGAGCCTGAGGAGGAGGCAGCGTCGCCGGGAGCGATGGAGGCAGAGCCAGCTACAGGAACAGGTGCAGGTAAAAGCACGGCACACGCAGGGGACAGAGTTGTGTACAGTAGAAGTAGAAGTGCTCTTAAAGATGGAATCACAACATGATATTACAAAGTTGAAACCATGTAGTGTCATACTACTACCATAATAATTCCATTTGTAAGGTTTCTTCTACTTCTACTTTGTACAACTCGGCACAGGGATATAGCACGGCACACTCTGGGATATATGGTGGCACAAATATAGTATGGTTGCACAACACACACTGAGATATAGCACAACACACTGGGCAACATGGCATCATACCAGAGCATCAAGATAACACGCCAACTTGAACGGTCTATCAGGGGTGAATTTCTCGAAACCAAAGTTGCTTACTACATTAGCTACTTCGTTGCTTTCAATGTATTTTCCCATTGACAACTATCGAAGTTGCTAACAGGCTAACAACTTCCCTTTTGAGAAACTCACCCCAGGTTTGTGGATCCCGACTTTGCATGTTAACTCGTGCTCCACAAGGCTTATTTTGCTGTTCTGGACAAAAGTGAAGCGGTAGAAACATTCACTGACAGGTTAGGGTTAGGCGTTGTTTTGATCAGGGCACAGCAGAGCGTTTTCATGTTTAGCACTGTACCTTTAAACTAGGACTGACTTTAAACTAGGACTGACATCATATTGAACCCTAAGAATGAGATGGCTGTAAAGTTCATATGTGAGTCAAGGCAGGTTTGAGGTTTTTTTTTGTTTTTTTTACAAAAAAGTGTATCTTTGCAGGAAGTAGAAAGAATGACTTAGCAGGGCACAAAGGCAAGTGCAAGGAAGCACAGCAGCATACTCTGAAAAGAAGACATCCTCTTTCACAGGGGGTGAAGTCTAAGCCACTGGGAAATGTGTTAGTGAAGGAGTACCTTTGCATACAACTTTGCCTCAAACATTTTGCAAGAAGACGAAAATATGATTTTATTTGCTGAGTAGTATCGACATACTTTCTAATTGATCCTGAGGGAAATTAAGGAGCAAGGAAATTTAGACATAACCAGGTGTAGGAGCAGGTGCTTACTGTGCAAAATTTGCAGTGTTAATTCAACACTGTTCTGAGCATGTATGGTCCCACTTGATTTAGTGTTCAATTCAACTCTTTGAGTGTTGACTTAACACTTAGAGTTGAATGTGACAATAGTTTCTAGAGTATGCAGTATATATCTTCAGTGTTAATTCAACACTCAAAGTCTTAAAATGTAACCCTACATTTGAGTGGGACCATATGGAGCCCAAAGGCTGCCGGTTCGACTCCCGAGCCGCCAAGTTGGTGGGGGAGTAATTAACCAGTGCTCTCCCCCATCCTCCTCCATGACAGAGTTACCCTGAGCATGGTACCATCCCACCGCACTGCCCCCCTTCAGGCACCATTGGGGGCTGCATGGGTGATGCATAAATGCAATTTCGTTGTGTGCATGCACTTGTGTGCTGTGGAGTGCTGTGTCACAATGACAATGGGAGTTGGAGTTTCCCAGTTGGGCTTTCCCTTTTCACTTTCACTTCACTTTTCAATAGCGCATTCAATAGTACATTGTTGTGGGTTCTGGTTAATACTGTCCTGAAGATTGTTGGTCACCAAGATCAGGGATATATGCAGTCAGTCCCTCTACAAAAAGGCAGTGCTCAAAGGAGGGATGTTTGAAACTTGGAATGTCATTCAGTTCCAAAAGACGTGCATTGAAATACTGTACATACATTGGGCACTTTGGAAGAAAGGCAAACTACTTAGGTCATAGTCACACTGCAATATCAATCATCTTGTCCACCTCTCCTGTCAAAAAACAGGTCAAGGGTTTCTTTAATTCCTCAAGCGATAAAAGCACTGAACGAGGTCAAATGGTAACCCAGTCATCCAGTGAAGTGTGTGCAAGTGTGAATAGCAATATTCTGTGTTTGCTATTTGCTTTTTTCTCTCTCTTTTGTTTAACCCCTTAGCGCAGAGCTATGTTATAACCTTTCTGTCGCCAACATTGTAATGGCTATGTCTTAATCTCTTACTTAAGCCTCTCTGTACTGTCATAGCAATGTTGTTATGATGTAGATGAGTATTTTCAGCAAGTAGTGAATGGCCCACTGGCGACCCCATCTGCAGTGAGAGGCTACTAGGCCTGTCTGCATGTCTGTGTCTCATGTCTGGTGCTAGTGATTGTGCTGAAAATAAATTTTCTCCATGGGGACAAATAAGGTTGTAACTAACCAAGTCATCTACAAGTCATTCACAATTATGATGCTTTTAGACTAGGTAATCAGTTAACAACACCTTCAATTCTGACTTAACAATAGGGTTGCCAACTCCCTGGGGAAAATAAGGAAGGCCTCATTCGTGCGGAGGTTCGGGGGCTGTAGCGAAGGGGGATAGAGTTGCCCAGGCTGAACTTCCACCCGGACCCTCTGGGGTGGTAAACTGGGGCTCTGACCGCTACACCAAAGAGCCAGGCTCGTTGGCATGGCAGTCAGAACATACGCACAACCCTAGTGATGGTCCTCCTCCAGAAAATGTTGTATTTCTTAGATGCAATTTACTTTACACTTTACAATCTCCTTGATGCCGGTGTCATACGCATGACATAACAGTGTCATAATAGTATCAAAACAGTGTCATGACACAGTCATGGACGAGTCATAAACTTGTCAATGTAATAAACGTTTTATGGTCATGAAAAGTTGACATTGTTAGGGTTGTCTTTACCAAAGCCGAAGTGTCTTGATGACAAACAAAGTCATAAAATGTTTATGACCTAGGCATAATGTTTATGACACATGCATGACTGCGCTATGACACTGTTATGTCATACGCCGGCGTCACATTTTAACCAAATTGCATCCCGTTCCGCCTCAATACGGAACCATACTTTTGTTTCTAAATACAGGACGATTCCATATTTCAAGGGACGACTCGCAGCCCTACTTCACAATATTTAAGGACATACTTTGTTATCCTCATACACTTTCCACTGTCACGTTACAACAATATTGAAAGTCTTCCAGCATACACATATACGTTGCATCATATTCAACTGTATAATAATGCAATGTAACCGTATCATGTTGATGTTGAACTACACTTGGGAATGGATGTCTTGCTGTGCTACAGCAGTAAGGTATTTGCATAATCTCATGTTTCATAACCCAAATGAACAGAAATTCAAAACAAAAGATCCATTTGACTGTTGAATGAAACAACACAATGTGTCTATTTTGTGGTATAGAGCTAGAGCTGTACACACAGTGTGAGTGAGCGAAGCACGCTGACAATGTTCAGACACTCCAGCAGCACTCCAGTGGCCTGTGAGAGGAGAGATAGAGGCGCGGAGAAGCCATCTGTTATTCTCATGGGGGTATATAATATGAGGAACTCACGCAGCACTGAGGAGATCATTTTTAGAAACAATTGTACACAGACAGGAACGAACGCACGCACGCACGCACACATGCATGAGCACGCGCACACACACACACACACACACACACACACACACACACACACACACACACACACACACACACACACACACACACACACACACACACACACACACACACACACACACACACACACACACACAGACACACACACACACACACACACAGACACACACACACCCTCTACATTCTTTATCTTTCTTCTCTTTCTCTGTGCCCCCCCCAATCTCTCGGTCACACACACACACACTCACACACACACACACACACGCACACACACACACACACACACACACACACACACACACACACACACACACACACACACACACACACACACACACACACACACACACACACACACACGGCACACCGATTTGATCCCATGAAATGTGAATATCTGAGCATTCCGTTTTTTTATCATGCCCCTGTGTTTCCAAAAACTGAAATCCTGGAGGCTTATTAGAAGTAATCCTAGTTTGAATAGCTATTCATTCCGGCGTCACATCCTTGGCTTTATACTCCCTTTTCCATCATTGTATATGTTGAAGGCTTCAAAATTGTTCTACGGTGGCACAAAGAATAAACAGTAATGACTGGCATCATATTTAGAAATAGGCTGCCATATGAACAAAACATGCTATGACTATAGCTATTTTCCCTAAAGGAGTCAGGAGCTTCAAAAGACTAAATATGACACCACCAAGACCCACCAATTTTGTTTCCATCGTCTGTTCCTCAAAGTGGGTTGTCATTTAGATAGAAACAGTGTTTTTTGTGAATCCTTGTAAAATAACAGGCCTACTCAGTTAAAAAAAAGTGTTAAGTCCACACAATGTTAAGAGAGTCCTCTGGAAACACTAAAAACACTCTAAGAAGAAGAAAAATAAAAAAAACTTTAAAGCAGGGATGTCAAACTCAGATCTCAATCTCTTAAAATGTGTATGACAGTTGGCCCACATACACCATTGATATAGCGTAATAAGACTTGAACATGACATTTGGTGTGTCACAGGATAGGAGTGAGCCCAGGCCAGTGAAACAGCTACTCATAGGCAACAGAATTTGTGCAGGCACATTTGAACTGTGAACTGTGAATCTGTGAAAATTAAATATGAGTATTACATGAATGTCTGTACAATTTTAGTCCGTTTTTTAAAATAAACATTGAGTTTGGCCTGCGACTTCATTCCAGATTTAGATTTTGGCCCTCAGTTAATTTGAGTTTGACCCCCCCCCCCCCCCCCCCTCACTGAAGTGTTGAATTAACACTGTATGTTTTTTTTTTTTTTTTTTACTGCGTCCCATGTTTCAAACACCATTGAAGTGAATAATGAGGAAAATGAGGCTCAGCGTCAGTAGGCCATTCCTGTCAGCAGAGGGCACTGATTATCCTGGCACATAGCACACCAAAGGAGATCATGTATTGTGTGTCTGCTCTGCATTGTATTCTCCTCCCTCCACATAAAGCACAGCGGAAACAAGAGTCAGTAGTGTGTAATAGTATTGAACAGATGATATTTGACACTCTTGCTGGCTGCAATAGGAAATGCCCTCGTAAATGGAAGGGTGGTGCGCGCGCATGTGTGTTTGTGTGTGTGTGTGTGTGTGTGTGTGTGTGTGTGTGTGTGTGTGTGTGTGTGTGTGTGTGTGTGTGTGTGTGTGTGTGTGTGTGTGTGTGTGTGTGTGTGTGTGTGTGTGTGTGTGAGAGACCGAGAGACAGAGAGAGCGAGCGATGCAATATCAATAGCTGAATGTCTGTAGGCTACTGTCACTGGGACAAGCATAGACATCTAAGGATAGGAAATAATCCCAAATTGTATTTCTCTCAGAACTTGTGTCTAAATAGTGACTAGTTTGACTAGAATGATTTTCAGTTATCACACTCTAATA
This sequence comes from Engraulis encrasicolus, assembly GCF_034702125.1. Classification (NCBI taxonomy): domain Eukaryota; kingdom Metazoa; phylum Chordata; class Actinopteri; order Clupeiformes; family Engraulidae; genus Engraulis; species Engraulis encrasicolus. The sequence goes on along the minus strand of NC_085877.1, from coordinate 11,959,981 downwards.
ACTCTAATAACTTTACTTCTTTGTTTCAAACTGAGCAATTTGATAGCAAACAGGGTCATACACATATCACACCACAAAAACCCACAAGTCTAACTCACCAATCACCCAAATGACATTTACATGTGCTGCATGTGTTCTCAACTTGTCTTGGTGTCCATGTCCAACATGAATTACTTGATTGCATGTGTTCTCAACTTGTCTTGGTGTCCATGTCCAACATGAATTACTTGATTGTTTTTCCTCCATTGTGCGGATAATCAGCTTATGCTAAATGAATGTAATGTAATGTCATGTAATGTAATGAGTAGACATGCAGCAACAGTAGACGACCCAAAACTGTCTGCTATTTATCTTATTTTATTAAAGGATCCCCATTAGCTTGTGCCTTAGCAGTTCGCTAGTCCTGGGGTACTAATTCAAAGCCAGTAATCTAGTAATGCTAGTCTTACTCCAGTGCAGCCAGAGCAGACTGGCATCACGTAGAGACGTATGCATCTCACACCAGTGCATTCCACCTTGAGATGCAATGCTTTCGTAAGTTAAGTTGTGCTCCTCAACGCTGCAGAAAACGTGACAAGGTGTGCACAGTTTTCCTGCCGTGTCTGTGAATATCTGTTGCATCCAATGTTCCCTCTAAGCTGTGCGACTGCGCAATCGCGCACTGCTCTCACATTGTCAGCGCAGAGCAAATCCATGCAGCGCAGGTAAAACAAGGCGGCAAATTTGTGTGGAGACACAGTTGATTGTTGGCCGAAATTTCCACTCATTGTAGCTTTATAACATCCAATTGAAATAAAACATATTCTTTAGATATGAAACATCTATCTTAAAGCAGTTTAAGCTATCACACTAGACGCAGATTTCTGCTTACAATCAGCATTGCGCCTCCAGCTGCTTTTTTAATAGCGATCAGACAGAGCGCGGATCCGCCGCACTTCGAATGCTGTCAGTAGAATCTTTAAAACAGTGACCAGACAACGTTGTAACAGCGGTCACTCACCGCCTAATCTACGGCGTTCGGTTGTGTTAAGTACACAAAAAGCCTAAATACATCTCTGTATAATGGATAGAAGACAAGTTCTTGCCCCTAGCTCTCAGAGCTCGATCGTGAATCTGATATGAATGTTGATAACCGATTTTAGTGGATGCCTGTCATAGCTTTGCGAGTGGCAACATCTCTTGCACTATTGGCATCATTGGAAGTGCGTGCTGCTTTCTGCCAAAGAGTTGCTCCAACTCCAATTGGTTTAAATTAGTCAAAATGGTGTTGATGGAAGCGTTTGTCCACGCAGTGGAAATGTCTGGAAAACAAATTAACTAATTAATATGTCTAAACGAACTACTAGCCTACTGATAAGAAGATCCTTAAAACCCAGTTAGCCAGAGGGTTAGTCAGACTGTCCGGTAAGAAAAATGTTTGCGGGGGCGGGGGGATTTCGACCTGCTCACTCAGATCATTGGCTCTGCTCAGAGATATAGTACATTTGCTCAGGCACCAAAAAAAATAGAGGGAACATTGGTTACATCTGCAAATTTCTGTTGCTAAACATGAAAATGCTCTGCTGTGGCCTGACCAAAACCCTGTCTAACCCTAACCTGACAGTAAAGCAATGTTTCTGCTGCTTTCCTTTTGAGAACAGCTCGAGTCAACAAAGCCGTCGGGCACAAACGCGATAGACGGCTTAAATCGGCACATTATCTTACTTCCTTTTATGAAGCCATGTTGACCTGAGAGAGGTGTTGTGCTGCTGTTGGGGTTGGCTATGCCCACCAAAGGGACAGCAGTTGTGTCCCTTGTGAAGTCAGTGTGTGCGCATGTGCATTTATGTGCATGTGTGAGTGAGTGGGTGCGTGAGTGCGTGCGTGTGACAGATAAAAAGAGAGAGACAGAGAAAGTGAATGAGAAAGAGGGTGTATGTGTGTGTGTGTGTGCGTGAGTGCGTGCGTGCGTGCGTGCGTGCGTGCGCGTGCGCGTGCGCGCGCGTGTGTATGTATGGAGTTCATCTCAGCTGTTGAGTGGCTGATGGATACTACTGCTGTTTCAGTGTTGCAGAGCTCGCTTCAAAGTGGCACCATCTGCATCGAATGAATCGGTCGAGGAGATTACTGGCTGTCAGGAGAAGGGGGGGGGTAAGAAGGAGAGAGAGAAAGCAATAGAGAGAAAGAAAGAAAGAAAGAAAGAAAGAAAAATCGAGTGTGTGTGTGTGTGAGAGAGAGAGAGAGAGAGAGAGAGAGAGAGAGAGAGAGAGAGAGAGAGAGAGAGAGAGAGAGAGAGAGAGAGAGAGAGAGAGAGAAAGAGAGAAAGAGCTGTTGTTGTTGTGACCCATTCCATCTCTGTCTTGCCAGTGCTGTTGTCCCTGCTGTCAGAGAGAGGCTTTCCCCTTCCTGTCTGATGGTTTGAAAAGGGTAGTAGCAGAGAAGCCCTCAGACAGTGTGTGTGTGTGTGTGTGTGCACGTGTGTGCATGCGTGTGCGTGTGCATGTGCATGTGCATGTGCTTGTCGTGTGAGAGACACAGAGAGAGACAGAGAGCAAGAGCGAGAGGGGCAGACTGAGTCAGACAAACAAGCACACACAGAGACAGAACTTCATGTTTCGGAAACATCCCGTTTTTTTTCTTTCTTTATTATTCTCCTTGGGACCTTGCCCCAAATCTAAGCACAACAGTCAGCTGTTCTACCCAGACACCCAGTGTCCCCAGTGGCCCCATCGCACTGCACAGATGAGAGCGGGATTGCCAGCCCAACCCCATCCCCTCAAACCGGTTGCTGGGATGTTTCCTTCCTGTCTGTGACAGAAACAGAGCCCTGTACACGGTAACATTTTAAGTGTCAGTTCAACATGTAAGTTTTGTTTTTCTCAACAGACAATGAAAGTGGAATGCCGATTAGGGAGCTTTACTGCACTTTTTGAAGTAATCCAAACTGGTACAGCATACATTCCTATTCCTGGCTGTATTCAGGAACCCCCATCACTGGGTGCTGGTGCACCACTCATTACTACTGTATCACTACACAGAAAATCATCTTTAGACTCTACCGTGGCTCTAACGCTAGTAGGGCACTGGGTTTCTACGGCGGCGACCCGGCTTTGATTCCGACCTGGGTCCTTTGCTGACCCTTCCCCTTCTCTCTCTCCCCGCTCATTTCCTGTCCCTCTCTCGACTGTCCTCTCCAAATAAAGGCATAAAAAGCACAATATATATATATTTTTTTTTTAAAGAAAACTATCTTTGGAAATAGCAACTTCATGGGGCTGGTGCTATTCTCTAAGTGCTGAGTTTTCACTGCACAATTGACTGTGCACAGTTCTAACATTTTCTGATTGCCATTCGCTTGATGCTCTGTTTGTTGTCTTCCTATTGCAGCTAACGTGGCCAAGGACAGATTACTACATGGGCCTACTAGGCCCATGCCCAGGGGCCCAAGAGTCGAGGAGGGCCCAGAAACCCAAGTCTCCATTCTCATACTGTGTTAAAAATCACACTTTTGATGACTGTATTTTCAAATTTCCTCACTTAACCCCCAACAACATAGTGTCTCAAACATCTGGTCTAAAACCTTGAATATTTTCTAAACTAGCAACGCCCCTGGAGTGGGGCCCTTTCTTGTTGCCTGGCCCAGGGACCCGTAGAGACATAATCTGTCCCTAAACATTACATAATGTTGTCCAAGACAGTTAGACGCAGAGGGCTGTGTAATGTTTTCATGACAGTCCCATGGGAGGAGAGGGACCTGGGGATTGGATTGGCAAGAGGATGTCATGTCCTAATGAGAGCACTCGGATAAAGGATTAACTCATTCAGTGTCTGGCCACTTGTATAGCCATATCTCAGCAACAGACATAGGCCGAAATGTGAACC